>NC_058130.1:714479868-714534603 GCF_016433145.1 Gracilinanus agilis | reverse complement strand
CTCTCTCCCTCCAGTAGGTGCCTGCCCCGCCCTCTCTTCCTGCCCCGCCCTCTCCCCCCTCTAGCAGTCCAAGGAGGGAAGGAAGTAGAGGACGGCAGACCCCTCCCTTCCCACATCTGGATCTCAGTTGGACCTTTGATCAAAGGATGGTGTTGGATGTGTTGACGTTAAAAGGCTTTCGAACTGTGCTCTGTGTTCTAGGCCGCATCTGCCAGAAACAATTTTATTTCATAATAATAGCAGGGGGCAGCTGGGTGGCTCAGTGGATTGAGAGTCAGGCCTAGAGATGGAAGGTCCTGTGTTCAAATCCGACCTCAGACACTTCCTAGCTGTGTGACCCTGGGCAAGTCACTTGATCCCTATTGCCTAGCCCTTATTGCTCTTTTGCCTTGGAACCACTTGGAACCAGTGTTGATTCCAAGACGGAAGGTAAGGGTTTAAAAAAATATATATATATATAAGTTCCAAGTTAACATCTCAGGATAGTCACTATGCAGTTCCTTCCTGGAGCTCCAAGATTTAAGGCTAATCTCTTCTGAATGATAGAAGAGGAACTTCTTTGTATGAGAAAGAAAGCACTTCCCTTGGGTCAGGCACTGGCCACCCTTTGCCAGTTGGGGAAGGCAAGGACCAAAAGAGGTCCTCAGTTCCTGTGCAGGCTCTACCCTTCCCCCCATTTCCTTAGGAAGGCTTTTTTGTCCTCTTCCTTTCATCTAGTTTTCTAAGGAAAGCCGGTCCAGAAAGGACTGTGAGACCAGAAAAATAGGACTTCTTAAAAGTTTCACTTTTACTCATTTTTTTCTACCTTTCATCATTTTGAGTAAAATTATTTTTTACTCATTTTAAATATGCTTCGGGACCTTGGAGTTTATTTAGGCCAACTCCTTGCATAAGAGTCAAGAGACCTGAAATCCAAACCTCCCTGTGATGCCTCATTTCTCCGAGACTCAGTTTCCTTATATGTAAAACAGGAATAGTCACCTTGGCACTTCTTCCTTCCTGGGTTTTGATGAAGAAAATGTTTTGTAAACCTTAATACAAGAGAGAAATAGCGAATAAAAATCATCATTATCATCATCATCATCATTGTTGAACGGATGAATCCATGGAGGCCCAGGGGTAAAGTAAGTTTCCTAAAGACCCTATAGGAGAAGGGGCAGAATCGGGAAGGGAAATCCCCTCCTCTCTTTCAGCCCAGAGCTTCCTCTTAGGCTGGGCATCTTAAATAGTGCCTGTCCTGGAGTAAGGAAGATACATCTTTTTTTTTTTTTTTTTTTTTTTTTAAATCCCTTACCTTCGGTCTTGGAGTCAATACTGTGTATTGGCTCTAAGGCAGAAGAGTGGTAAGGGTAGGCAATGGGGGTAAAGTGACTTGCCCAGGGTCACACAGCTGGGAAGTGTCTGAGGCTGGATTTGAACCTAGGACCTCCCATCTCTAGGCCTGGCTCTCCATCCACTGAGCTACCCAGCTGCCCCCAAGATTCATTTTTTTGATTCAAATTTGGCCTCAGACATTTGCTAGCAGTGTGACCCTGGGTAAGTCACTTAAATGCTCAGTACTCTGAGTGACTCCCTAGCCTATCCAGTCTAATTCAGTCCCAAAACATTTATTCATTGTCTGCTCCAGGCCAAGAGTCCTTAATGCTCAAGGAGTTTACATTCTACTGGGGATTGGGAAACATCATTTTTTTCGGTTTACAGAAGTTTATATTTATTAAATTTATTTTTTATTTACTATTTACTAAATTTATTTTTATTTACTATTTACTACATTTACTTAATTTATTTTTACTTTTTTTACTATTTACTATATTTACTAAATTTATTTTTTATTTACTACTTACCATTTTTTTTACTATTTACTATATTTACTAAATTTATTTTTTATTTATTATTTACTATTTACTAAATAAAACTCAAAATGACAATGTGTGGTGCTTCCTGACTCCCAGACTCCTACGGGTCTGTGGCCCAGGCATGGGGGAGCATTGCCCTGCTGGGGAACACAAGGCAGAGGAACCCCAAGACTTCTCAGGGGAAGCATCATCCCAGCTTTATGCCAAAGTGCATAAAAGGGAAGTGGCTGGGCTTGAATCTGAGAAAACCCTGATCTTCACTCTCTGGATGAGTGTGGGCACAAAATTCCTGTGCCTTGACTTCCTCTGATATAAAATAGGAGTGAGAATTGGGCTGAAGGAGAGGAAGGATTTAGTGGCAAAGGGGAGCAGGCAGAAGCCCACTTCAGTCAAGTGTGTGGATGAAGGTGAGCTGGCTTGTACGTAGGTAGGAAATACCCCCCCCCCCAAATCCTGCCCTCACCAAGGCAGCTGGAAGGGACCATAGTAAAAAGAATAGACTTAGAAAACAGAGCAAGAAGAGATCATTTAAAAATCACCAGACTAGAAATATGAAAGCATTTTCAGAAAGAAAAGAAGAAATTCCCTGACTATCCCCAAATATACATAGTTGCACTTCTTTTGTAGGAAAGCAAAGGTTTGGAAGCAAAGTAGATGCCCATCATTTGGGGACTGACTAAATACATCTTGGGACATAAAATAATGAAATAGGATGGGCTTTCCAGCTGTTCCAGGCCTGTTGTTCTGGGCTGTCCTGAGCAGGGCTTCTACCTGGGATCAATCTAGGTCACAAAGTGATGTATTTCATCTTTCAGTCCCAGCCAAGGCCCCTGCTGTGGCCCAGATTGCAAGTATTTCTCATGGGGAAAGCTGTGCCAAGCAGAGACGGAGTGCCTGTTGGGGAGCACCTGTCTGGGAAATGCAGCCCACTGCCCTGCCCCAGTACCCAAGGCCAACTTTACTCCATGCCTCTCAGGAGCTCAGATCTGCCTCGATGGGGTGAGTCTAATCTAGCTTCATAGAAGAGAGAACCCTCTAATGGGTCTTCTGTCTTTGTTTCCTTCCTCCTCTACACCATCCTTGCCACATCTGCCAAAATAATCTTAATGCACAGGTCCTATGATATCGCTTGTTTACTCACAAATCCCAAACAGCTTCCATTGTCTGGGTCAGTGGTTCCCAAACTTTTTTAGCCTACCGCCCCCTTTCCAGAAAAAATATTACTTAGCCCCCTGGAAATCAATTTTTTTTTTAATTTTAATAGCAATTAATAGGAAAGACAAATGCACCTGTGGCCATCACTGCTCTCCTGGATCACTGCAGCACCCACTAGAGGGCAGCGGCACCCACTTTGGGAATCACTGGTCTGGATGCTAAAATAGAAACTTCTCTACCTGAAAGGAAGGAAACAAGCATTTATTAAGCCCCTACTAGGTGCCTGACACTATGCTAAGCATTTTATAAACATTATCTCATTTGATCACCATCTCTGGGAGGTAGGTGCCATTCCTTTCCCATTTCCCAGATGAGGAAACTAAGACAAACTAAAGTAAAGTGACTTGCTTAGGATGGCACAGGCCCAGTTCTCTAGCCACTGTATCACCTAGCTGCCTGGGTCTAGGGCCCTCCACAGTTGGGCTGCCAGCTATCTTTCAGTGGCACTGTGCCATCGACTTTCATCTAGGAGGCACCATAGTGCATAGAGTACCAGGCCTGGAGCCAGGAAGACCCATTTCCCAAGTTCAAATCTGCCCTTAGACACTTACTAGCTCTGTGACCCTGGGCAAGTCACTTTACCTTGTTTGCCTCAGTTTCCTCATCTGTATAATGAGCTGGAAAAGGAAATAGCAAACCATTCCAGTGTCAAGAAAACCCCCAAAGGGCCACAAAGAGTCAGACACGACTGAGCAACAACTACTACTGATTTTCTACCCTTGTTTGACTCTCCTCCTCCTGCCTTCCAGCCACACTATTACATGTAGGTCTTGCACTCACTTCTCCTTTCTGCTTTTCAGGTTCTGTCTCTTCAGTCAATCAGTCAACAAACATTTAAGGCTCTCTCTTATCTCCAGGATCAAATATAAGATCCAAGTTGGCATTTAAAGGGCTTTATGAGTCGGCCCCTTCCTATCTTTCCAGTCTTTGTATATCTTATTCCAGTCCCCACCTGCCCCCTCCCAGTACTACAGGATCAATTGCATTTCCTCGTTGATGGTATTCCATCTCCTGTGCTAGTGCTGGGTATGCCAAGGCAAAAACAAAACAGTCCCTGCCCTCTGGGAGCACATGGTCTCATGGGGGAGACAATGGGTATCCACAGACAGAACCTAAACACAACAGACACAAGATTGTCTTGGGAGGGAGGGCACAGGGTGCTGAGGGATCAGGAAAATCTTGGCACATTAAGGGGGCTCCAGGTGAGTCCTGAGGGGAGCAGGGCATTCTTAGAAGCAGATGTAAGGAGGGAGTGCATTCTAGGCACAAAGGATGGGAGGCAGGAGATGGAACATTGGGCCTCAGGAGACCAGTTTGGCCAGAGCATATGAATGGAAATAATGTACAATATGTCTAGAAAGGTAGATTGGGGTCAGGTGGTGAAGGGCTTGAAATGCCAACCAGTAGAGAACCAGGAAGACCGGGGTTCAAGTCCAACCTGGTTGCCACCTACTGACTATATGACTCTGGGCAAGTCACTTGAGCTCTTAAGTGTTAAGCTTAGAGAGCACCCCTAGGGAAGACGTCCGGAATGGTAGGAGTCCTCAAAGTTCACTTCATATGAGTCAGGCTAAAGAAATGGGAGCTGTTTAGCCTGGAGAGGAGTGGCAAACAGCTATCTTTAAGAATCTGAAAGATTATCATGCCAGAGGAGGCTTAGGGCAGGACCAGGGATGGAAAAAGCCCAGAGGAAGAGGATTGAAGCTTGGTGTCAGGAAAAGCTTTCTCCCACTTGGAGGTGTCTAAAAGTGGAATGGGAAGCCTAGGAAGTGCCGGATCTCCCATCTTCAAGCTGGAGGTCTTCAAGCGAGGTGGGCTAACCCCTTGGGTACAGTGAAGGGGTCATTCATGTCCAGGTGCAATTTATCCTCTGAAATACTCTGGAAAGTATCCCAACTGCTGCTGTTCTTCTTTGGGCCCCAAGTCCACTTCAAGTCAACAAGGCTTTTTTCAATCCCTTCTCAGGGTGTAACAAGGGCAGACAATGGCGGGGAGGGTAGAAGGGAAAGATACAGGAGGAGAAGACCTGGAGCTCTGCTCTTGGGAACACTCTCCATTATGGTAAGGAAGGCTCATGTAAGCTAGAAGGAAGGGTCATATTCTCCAAATCAAGGGCCTTGCCTGCTAGGCTGGGCTGAGAAGTTTGGACTTGATGGATTTGACATTAATTAAGAAACCGCTTGGGTTACTGAACTCTTTAATGGTGGCCTATAGAGAACAGTGAATCTGGAGGCTGAATGCAGGTTTGAATCCTTCTTCCTCTGCTATTGTGTGACCTTACTAAGCAAGTCTTTTCCCTTCTCCAAGACTCCTTGAGCTGGACATGTCTGAAACAACTAACAAAAATGAGATGAATTACTGGTCTCTACCAACTCTCAGTTGTGTTATTTTTCATTTCCGCAGAGCTGCAGGGGCTCCCTATGCCTCAGCCATCACTTGGAACCCTGTGAATGCGTCAGCAGCTCCCCATGGGAACAGTGCCATCTTTGCTGCCAGAAGCCAGGTATCCGCTGGGCAGGACTCCCCAGGCCTATCTTGGGCAGAATGGCATGGTCTCTAGCCAAAAGAGCCATGGGAGTGAGGGGACGGGCCCTGTATTTGGAGGAAGGGGGCTTGGCTGATTGTCACATCTCTCCTCTTTCAGAAAGTAGCAAGAATACCAGCAAAGCTTTTCTCACAAAAGCCTTCTTTTTTAACATTGAAAGTGCTACGGAGGTGAAAGCTATGAGAGCTAAGAGAGCCCTGGGTAATGTGACTGGTGAAGGAGGCAGCCTTCTCCAGGTGACCCCTTTCTTTCCAGCAGAGGTCTCTGAGGACCAGGGATAAGCCCAATACTGGGAGCCCAGCATGGGGCAGAGAAGGAGGGGAGATCTGTACTAACCTTGGGGCTCATACCCTGGAGTCACCTGCTGTCCTCTTGCCAATGCAGCCCCTTGGGAACTGAGAGAAGCTGAGCGGGTACAGGAAAGGAAGCTAAATGAAAGGGGGAGGTGGGAGAGGATGGCTAGAGTCATGCCAGGTAGAATCTTAGACTTGGAGGAAATCTAATCCAAGACTCCCAGGTGGAAGCCAAGGTCTCAGATCCCAGCTCTGGCCTTCACTGCCCTGAGCAAGTCACTTAATTTTAATAGAATGAAGTTCACTGTTTAAGAACTCATCAGACCAGCTCAGATTTTTTTTTAAAACTCTTACCTTCCATCTTATGTATGGGCTCCAAGGCAGAAGAACAATAAGGCCTAGGCTACCATTTACATAGCTCTGACCCTGTGCCAGGCACTGTGCCAAGCCACTGCACAGATCATTATCTCACTTGATCCTCAAAACAATCCTGGGGTGGAGATGCTATTATTATTCCCATTTTATTGGTAAGGAAACTAAGGCAAACAGAGCTCAGTGACTTAGGATCAAACAGCTAGCAAGTGTCTGAGGGTGGATTTGAACTCAAGTCTTCTGAATTCCAGGCCTAGACCTCTACCCGTCATTTCACCTGGCTGTTGTTGTTAATAGTAATTATGACAACAATAATAATGATGATGCTAGAGACAGATAAAGATAATGAAGCCCAAAAAGGGAAAAATGATTTTTCCAGGACCACAAAGAGAGGTAGCTAGCTGGCACAGACCTGGAGAGAGAAAGACCTGAGTACAAATCCAGTCTCAAACACTTACTAGTTATGTAACCCTGAAGGCAAGTTCCTGAACCTCTGTTTCCTCATCTTTAAAACGGACATCCTAATAGCATCTAACTCGCAGGATGGTTGTGAGGCTCAAAAGAGTTGTGCTAAAACTAAATTAAAACTCCAGTCCTTAAATTCCATAGAGTTTATTAATATTTACTTGACACAGAGAGCACAGAGATAGAGAGATTGAAGCCTATTCTAATCTCATCACGTGGGTGCTTCTCCACACAGCTGTCTATCTCAGCCACCGTCTTCTCCCCGTGCATCCAAGAGAACAGAGAGAGCCCACTTCCTGGAACCCCCTCTTTTATGTTCTCCTTTACCCCCAGATCCTAACCTGATCCTTTTGGATCAGTGCCTATGACACTGTCCCGTGACCCATGCTGGAGCATAGGGAAGCAGGTCAGACCCAAACATGTGATCCTGGGAGGGGGTTCCCTTCACACACTTGTAAGGTGTTCACCCCCACGTTTGGCATAGGTAAGTGCCAGATGTCAGCTATCGGAGCCAGCTAGAGGCCAAAGCCCTTTCTCCAACATCATGCAGGGGCTCCTACAAGTCGTGATGAGGGAAAAAGTCGAGGAGAGCCGAAACCCCAACAAGTCTGGTTCTCCATCCAACCCAACAGGCCGGCCCAACACCTGTGCCAGCACCACATCCTCCCTGCTGAAGGCAGAGTTCAATGGCACCCGGCTCCCACTTTCCCCAGGGACACCATGCAAAGGCCACAGGGGCTACTGCGACAAGTTCCACATCTGCAGACTGGTGGATGAGGATGGGCCAATGGCCAGAGTGAAGAATGCCATCGTGGGCTTCATTGAGCTGGAGGACATGAGTGCCTGGATGAAGGTGAGAGCTCTGGGCCTCATTCCTGGCTTCCTAGCTTCCCTTATCACCTGCAGTTTGGTCTTGGAACTCCTTGGTGTATATACGACTGCATGGCTTCTTCTGTTAGCCGGCTCTGGGAGTCATCTTCTCCCTCTTGTTCCTCAGTCCTGAAGTAGGGCTATTGCCTCCAGTCAGAGGAGCTGGGTGTTTCAGTGGATAGAACCCTGGGCCTGGAGTCAGGAAGACACAAGTTCAAATTCAGCCTCAGACACTTACTAGCTATATGACCTGGACGAGTCACCCCTCTGTTTACCTCAGTTTCTTTATCTGCAGTATGGAGATAACAACACCTACTTTGCAGGGTTGTGGTGATGATCAAATGAGATCATAATTATAAATTAGCAAAATAGTAAATTAGTAAAACAGCACAGGGCCTGACAAATGATAAGTGCTATATAACTGTCAGCTATTATTATTGCTATTGCCTGAAATCCTATTAGTCAATGAGGGCTCCACATTTTTTTTGTTTGTTTCTTGCACTGAGTATAGCACATCAAAAAAATAAATGAAGTAAAAAGTACAGTGGACTGGAATGTAGAACCAGGACTTAGGAAACCTGGATTCAAATTCCCTTTTCAGCCACTTGCTAGCAGTATGATCAAGGGCAGGTCGCTAGTCTCTTCAGCCTCAATTTTCTCATCTGCAAAATGAGGATATTACTTGTACTATCCATTATGTAAACCTGAAAGGAGTAATCGGTGTTGATTAGAAAAAAAAATTAATCTGAATGCTTTCCCTTCAGACTCGCTGGTGGGCCATTCTGCTGGCTATCTTGACTGTGGCAGCAATGATGTCCTTCACTGTATTCTTCTTTGAAAGGACTGAGGACAGTAAGCAAGGTAAAAAAAACCCAAATGCATGGGTTTGGCTTAGAAACTCAATTTGATTCTGAAGATGGGTTGTAACTGCCTCCCATACTGACAACTTTTTTTTTTTAAATTTTTTTTCCATACTGACTTCTGACCCATTGTCCTATTTTTTTTTCCTTTCCTTTTTTCCCTTTTTTCCTTCCCTGTCTCCTCTCAGGAATAAAAATGACGAGTGGTGCCATGGGCTTGGACAGACCACAGCCCCACCTGACTGTGACCCATTGGGAGTGGTCTGAGTTCTATGTTGAGACCACTTGTCTGGAGGAGACAAGGATCGAGAAGGTCACAGTGGGTCACTGAACCTTACCTTGCACCAGGGTGCTTCCTTGCAGTGGAACGATAATCTCATTGTCTCATCAAGGAAGGAAACAAATATTTATTTGTGGCTATTAGAATCAAAGCAGTATGGCATAGTGGAAAAAAAAGCAGGAGGTTTGGGTTAGGTTGGTGACCTGGGTTCAAGTCTCTTCTTTGGTACTTACTAGATCTGAGTTCCTAGGTTAATCATTTAAAATTTCCCAAGCCTTAGTTTCTGGACTTGTAAAATAAGGGGTGTGGACTCTGGTCCCCACGGATATAACCAGTTTCAGCATCTCCTGAAATTCTCTACGTGTGTTTGAAGTCTGTTCTTTTCCTTTGGTCTCCCCCAAAGTGCCCTTTAATTCTACCAGTATAAGCAGAGGTCGGCAATGTATGGCTCTTGAGCCCTATCTGGCTCTTTTGAGGGCCAGATGTGGCTCTTTCTGCAGGAGCCATAAAGTCAATTTTTTTTTCAGGCGCTGTTACAGGAGCTGCACTGTGAGCACTGTACGGCTCTCATGAAATTACATTTTAAAAATGTGGCGTTTATGGCTCTCACAGCCAAAAAGGTTGCCGACCCCTGAGTTTAAGAAACTTGGGCTAGTGGAAGCCAAGGATGGTGGTATTTCAGGATTTGGTCCCTTGTTGGTCACCTTTTCTTGAGGCCTTCACTGATCATGGAATTTTCATAGGATTAGACAGTAAATAAACTTTTACTAAGTTCCTACTATGTTCCTACAATTATGTTAAGGAGTGGGGATCTAAAAAGAAGCGTGTTTTCAAGTTCACAAATTTAGGGTTAGGAAGGGCCTTAGAATAGAGAATGTCAGAACTAGAAAAGACCTGAGGACATAAAAGATATCAGAGCCAGGAGTGTTTTTAGGATACAAAATGTCAGACCCGGAAGGGACCTCAGGATACACAATGTCACGGTTTAGAGGGCTCTTAGAATACAGAACATCGGAGCTAGAAGGGACCTTAGAATATACAATGTCAGAGCTGGAAGGGACTTAAAAAAAAAGAACATCAAAATTGAGAAGGCCTTTAGAACACACTGTCAGAGCTGGGAGGGATCTTGAAACACAAAATCAGGATGGGGAGGGACTTTGGTTCACAGAATGTCAGAGCTGGGCTTTAGGAATCACCCTTCTCCAATGATGATTTATTCAGTCATGAACAGGAAGAGGTAACAGACAATTTAGAGAGGGTCCTGACTCCACATACCTTCTGGCAACTGCTCCATACTGCCAGATAACACTGTCTTGTCTCATCCTCATATTTGGCGTGTATAAATCTCGTTCCCAAGTTGGACTGTGAGCTCCCCTCAGGGAAGAGACCAAATCTTTTACTTGCAATTCTCTTCTCAGCCCAGTTCTGGGCATGTGGTAAATGTTTAACACCCATACTTGGAGAAATAAACTAGATTTGCTTAGGGCTATGGACATACCAAAGAGAGAAATATGTTTCCAATCCCAAATGACCTTTTCCCTTTAATTCTGGAAAAGAGCACAGTGTCATAGAAGATGCTATGTTAACAGGGAGCCTAGAGGGCTCAGATTCTAAATTCCAGCTCTGGCTTGACATCTATCATCTCTAGGTCTCAGTTTTTCTCTGTATAAAATGAGGGGATTGGACCAGTTTTAGGAGGTCCTTTGCAGCTCTAAAAACGTCGAACTATCTTTACATTGGTCTAGGAAACTCAAGTCAACCAGAACCCGCTCTGCAATGAAGCGCTGGGAGTGACTTGTCCAGGCTCACACAATCAGAGGATGGGATTGAACCCAGGTCTTCCTGACTTTCTATCCATTAGGCCAGTATGCCTCTGTATAATCAAGGATGAGGAAAAGTTAACAGATCACTGATATGAATTCTTTAAGGTTTTTGTTCCTTACAGTTTTTTAGCCATGTTCTGAAAAGGAGAGAAAAATGTTTCACTTTGTACTGAGTCCATCAGTTCTCTCTAGAGGTGGATAGAATTTTTCATTGAGTCCTTTGGAGCTGCCGTGGGTCATTTTGCTGATTAGTTACTAAGTCTTTCTTTAAAAAATCTTTGTGTGTCGATGTTACCATATAAATTGTTCTCCCAGTTCTGCTTACTTCACTTCGCATCAGTTCATACAAGTCTTTTCAGATTTTTCTGAAATCCTGCCCTAAGAAATTTCTTACAGCATACTAGTATTTCATCACATGTATATACCACAACTTGGGTCAGTCTATATAGATTTTCTTCCATCTCTTTTAAAAAAACTCTTCTAGTAATTTCTATTGCGCTTGTGTCCAATCTGCATTTTTGTTTTGAGGATTTGCTTGTAGGTTTTTAAAATCCAAGTCATTGTCTTCTTTTGTTTGTATCTTGAGCTTTTCTGACACCATAGTAGATATTTATGGTCAAGTTTCTTCTTGTTTTTTGCTCATTTTCCCCAGCATGACAGTTAATGACTTTAAGACTTTGCTAGCATTGGGCTTTGCTCACCTCTCATGGGAAGACATCTGAGTTTCTTTTATGCCCTTCTGCTTTCATAGCTCAATCCAGAGGTGTACAAATTCTTAGTGTGACCAAGAGGATGTGATCCAGGAAGAGGTCTGTGCTCTGCAAATTTCTGACCATATTTGGGTCAGTTTGCTTGTGTGTGGTTGAGTTTCCGCAGGTTGCTACTGGACTAAATCACAGTTAGCTTGCTGGGAGGTTCTGCAGCTGGCTCCACCTTGGATTTGATCTCCTGCCCTGTTTTATTCCCCTGCAGGCTTATGTGTAGGACTAAAGTTTAGAATTAAGAGTGCTCCTTCTGCTTCTGGGCTCACTGCCATACAGTTATGGTTCTAGAACTTGTTCCTTGCTCCTTACACAAGTACGGCCTCTGCTTCCTACAGATTGCTCCTTTCCACCCTGGAATTGTGCGCAGAACTGAGTAATGGGCAACAGAGCTGCTAAATGGCACATTTCTGTTCCCACCAAGACTATTATCACGGTTCCTTGGGATCTCCAGTGCTTAGTCCTTTGTTGTTTGAGTGTTGGGAGTTCCCTGCCAATGCTGCTACCTGAATCTCAGTTAGTTGAAATTCTACTTGCTACCACAATTTGCTCGTGCTGGCCCCCATCCCACTGTTTAAGATCTTTTCCTAACATGCTCTGGGCTAGAAAAATGGCCCACAGTGACTTTTTAATTCAAATTTCAGTCTAGCACTTTTTATAGACCAGGTAGAAGAGGTTGTGAAGGAGCTAAGGCAAAATTTCTACCTCTCATTCCATCATTTTGACTCTGTCCCCTCTCTTTAAAATTTCCCAGGAAAGGCTGGGCCCCATTCCTTAGGGATTTTGAAGAGCAGACTCACTTCTGATGAAGCTGGACTAGAGGCCCTCTAGCCTGAATCTCTCATTTTATAAGGCATCAGCACTGGGATTATAGTGATTCCTGACTGACCTGTCAATCACCCGGGTGAACCCTTTAAAAGTTTGATAATTTATAAAGAAAGTTCCAGGACCTCCCTCTGATGTGCAGCAGGCCCTCCCAAGCCAACGAGATTTTTCTTGGGTAGGACTGAATACTTAATAAAAGTCTGAATTGTGCCTGTGTTGGGAAAGACCCAGGGATGGAAAGGAATGAAGACCACCACGGAACCCCTGCCCTGATGTGGAGGTCTGAAGGCCCAAAGGTCCATCAGTCTTTGGCATTATTTAGCCAAAACTTGAAATGGACTGGATAGCATCCCATCCCCTGATCCGCTGAAGTCATCCCCCCTTTCCCCAGCTCACCTTCAGTCCTTGTGGTTCTTATTGCTACATCTACTACCCAGGATTCCTCTCTGGGACCTGACTAAAAGCTGAAGAGCTGGATTTATCAAATTGAGGCCAATCTTCTCCCCTAAAGTAACCCTTTGAAGCCCTCCTCAAACCTCACCATTCAACACAATTTGATATTAATTCTATATATTCCAGGAGCTTCCTGGTGTGTACAACACATATATAAGGACCTCTTCCACCACCTGAATTTATGGTATTTACTAATCGTAGGTCTGCTGAATCAATAGACTGTTAATAATCTCTGACTGCTTTTTGACTCCCCAACTGGTCAGTGAAGCAGAGGACAAAGACCAATCTTTTCCTTTCACATTCAAAGAATTCTGTCCTTGGCTTTTCTGATTCACTTGTAAAAATGCCAGCTTACATGGATACAGGGTTTTAAATGTTGCCCATCTTTTTATACCCAAACAATTGTTGTTGATCTTCACAACATTTTAAGTTGGGGACTGCTGGTAATAATATACCTATTTTACAGATGGGTTAAGTGACTTGTCCAGGGTCACACAGCTAGTGTCAGACAGGATTTAAGTCTTTACTAACTCACAAGACCAGCACTTCTTCCACAATTTATCCTATGCTTGTGCATGAGGCCCCTATGCCCTTCTCAACCCCTTTCTAGACTCTGAGCTCCATGAGGACAAGAGCCGTATGGCAGGTGTCAAAATGGGAGCCAGTAAAACTCAAGAGGGTCTGAACCAGGTTAAAATGTAACTAGGAAATATTTTTCAAAATAAATAACACAAGTAATATTAATTTTAAGGTTTTCTACGTCAACAGGGAGTCTACACAGGTCTTTTTCTACTTGAGTTTGAACTCACTGCTGTGTCACAGTGCAGCCTACTGGAGGGTCCTAGCAGGAGGGACCTAGGTTCGAATCCCAGCTGTGACACTCCTTAGCTCTGTGTATCTATGAACCTATTTCCTGACAACAAAAAAGGAATATGCTTCATGTAGTCGTAGGGATCATGCTTTATAACTGAATAACAACTGCCATTTGTACAGGGCTTTATAATTCAAGGAGCACTTTATGTAATACATTCAAATGTGTGCTTTAATGTTAAGGCTTTCAGAGCTTTGAATACTCAGTCTAACATGATGCTCACTCACAACACCCCTCTGAGGGCTGTCACATAACATACCTAATTCTCTCCATTTCACAGGGGAGCAAACAGCCCAGTAGATGACTAGCCCAGGGTCAAGTCTAGCAGTCTGTCCCCTAAACTGAACAGCTGTAGCACGGAAAGGGGGCTGAACGCTCTCATCTCATCTTTTATCTAACTCAGTCCTGAGTACAGGGCTCTGCACCCTGGAGCTGTTTGAGCAAACGGATATCCTAGGATCAAAGTTGGAACAATGACTTCTTCAGTGCAGACACCCATTGGCCCATTACCTTGCGAGGGCTGTGGTGCTTCAGGGGTGAGTCAATCCCCAAGGCCGACACACTCCTCTACTTTCCTCTTTGAAACCTGCTTGTTCTCTGATATTTCATGGAGAAAACACACTCACTCCCACGGCTGTGACCAGAGAGACGGCTGTAGAGAGAAAGTCCTCACCTCCCTTTACCTCCTTCAAGGACAACCAGAAGGTCCTCCTTTCTCCCCTCCCTTCCCCCAAGATGCTTATCACCTGGGGTAAGAAACATATCCCATCGGGCAGGCAGCTGCTGTAAGGCACATCCCATTGAGGAGCCTCAGATGGAGTGCTTGGTCTCACATGAGCTACGGAGTGCTGGACGCACCCCTCACCTGGAATACGCCTCCTCAGGACACCCAGCATTCTGGCTGGCAAACCCTCCAATCCACATTAAAAACCAGGAAAGGAGGCATTTCTCTAATTTGTGGCACAGGGGAAGGACAAAGTCAGTGAAGCACACCTACTGCCCAGGTGATGATGTAACGCTGGATGGTCCAATGGTCCATCTCTCTCAGGCACTGCAGAGGCACAGCGAGCCTGACCTGGTACCATCAAAGATCTCAGAGCTACAAATCGTGGAATGCCCCCATCTTAGAGGAGCCATGGCTGTAGAAGGCTGGTGGAGGGAAGCACCGGACTGGAAAGGACCTAGCACAACACCCGGCCTGGAGAACCTAAAGAATGATGGCTGGGCTGAGAAAGGGCAGAAGACAAAAGGAAATGGGAGAGTGTCATGGGAGCAGGTGGACTGCCCAGGTCCTGTGCTGCTATCACTAGAACACTGAGCCCCAGAGGAAGGTCTCTAGCAACCTGGGGGGCTTCCCAGAGGCCTCACAGAGGAGTCTCCCTGGAAAATGTTCCTATTGAGAAGGAGCTGGGCAGCTTCCACTAAAGTGTCTAAGGGTTCAGATGAAAAGGTTTTGGTGCAGCCCCGACCCCTGGGCCTCTCTGGGCCCTAATTCATCCAAGAAGGGAGGAAGCTTGTCTGCTCAAGTTCCACCAGGGTAGGAATCCAGGGAGAGAGACATGTGTAGGTGCGAAAGAGAAAAAATGTGTGCTTTCGGAGGTTCTACAAGCCCCCCATCCCAACCATCAGGGACCTCACCAGCCACACACAGGGTGAGGGAATAGTTCTAAAGTCCTTTATTTGGGCAGAGCCTGGTCACAAGCTGCCCTCAAGAGGACAGATGTCACTCCACAGCTTCAGGGTCCTGAAACAGAAGCCCCTTTTCACCATCACCACCCTGCCAAGGTGCTTGGTGGGAGGGCGGGGTTGAAACGTCACTTCTGGCCCTTCAGGTAGTTCCAGCCCTCATGACTATACTTCTGGATTGCTGAGGGAGCGGCAGACAGTGAAGACATCAAGCTGTTGATGCCTGCAGAAGAGGCAGCATATGGTTAGCTTGGAGTTTGGGAAGAGGTGGGTGTGTCCCAAAGATCCCACCAAAATCTAGCCTAGCCCATGGTAAGGAGGTCAGAAAGCTCCCACACCAGTGTCATCCAGTGAGGTTTCCAGCAATTCTGCCTCTGCCTGAGAGGCAGGTTCCAGGTTCTAGAAGTTCAGAAAGTGTCCTGAGCCCACTCCCAACTCCCATCCCCAGCTCTGCTTAATAGCACGTCTGAGAACTTCCCTGAGAATCTCTGCATGTTCTCCTCAGAAAACTACTGGTTTAAAGGCAGAGCCATTGAGCCAGGACCTCAGGGATCATCCAGTTATATTCCTCAATTTGACACCAGAGAAAACTGAGCCCAGAAGAGGAAAGGAAAAGGCCTAAGGTTACTCTTCAATCAGTGGTGGAGCTGGAACAGGCATCTCTTCAGCCTAGAATGGACCCTCCCTTAATCCCAGCATGGTAGCATTTGGGGAAGCAGGCCATGTTCCCACCACACCACAGCAGAGACAGTGAGTGAGTGCCGTATGAAGAGTGTAGGACTAGGAGTCCAGTTCCATCATTTAGTCACTAGCTACATAATGCCTCTCTCTTGCCTTAATTTCTTCATCTGTAAAATGGGAATCTTTGTCCTGGCTGCCTCTGAAGGCCCCACAGAAATGAGAGTTGTTATTCTTTCCCATACCCACAGCTTTGATAGCTCCATTTCTTCCATGCTTTCCAGGGTGGAGTTAAGCACAGGGCACAGGGCCTTAGGGGTGTCCTCAGCTCCTGTCTCCACCTCTTGGGCTTCCTCTGGTCCCTGTTCTCTGGGCCTCTGTCTATTCCCTGGCTGCTCTCAAGTGCTCTTTGCTTAGTGACTCTGAGGCTCTTCAAAGTGACTGAATCAGAGGCACTGGATGTGTTCTCTGGATGTCACCCAGTCCCATCCCCTCATTTTAGAGATCACTAAATTGAAGCTTAGAGAGGTGTCTAAAGTCACACTGATGCTAAGTCCTAGAGTGGAGTTTCAAACTCAGATCTGTAGACTCCAAATCATCACTAATCCAACCTTCCTTGTTAGGACAGAAGGATTTTGATCAATCAACAAGCATTTCCAATGTCCCTCATCTGAAGTTCTAACACTACCCTGAGTGGACCGTCTGTTTTCACTGGTCCTTATCCCTGTACCCTCTCCTCGTCCCAATGGAAAAGCTATAGAACAGTTCACATCACTACAATCCTCAAAATCTGACTAAATGCCTTTTTCTTTTTAACCCTTACCTGCTATCTTGTAGTTAATACTATGTGATGGTTCCAAGGCAGAGGAGCAGTAAGGGCTAGGCAATGGGGTGATTTGCATAGGGTCACAGTCAGGAAGTGTCTGAGGCCAGATTTGAACTCAGGATTTCCTGTCTCTAGGCCTGACTCTCAATCCACTCAATCATCTAGCCCACTGCTGCCCCACAAAGTGCCTTTCTTAGAAATAGCAACCCTGTGAGACAAGATTTACAAGCAATATTGTCCCCATCTTACTGATGTAAATTAAGGCTCAGAGAAGGGAAATGAAGTCTAGGGTCACATGTCTCATACAGAAGTGGTAGATTTATGACTTGACTCTCCAGACTAGTCCTCTTTCCACCCTTCAGCTCTACTTCTTCCTCCAAATGAAACAGGTTTTACAACAGATTTTTTGATCCCCTAATTTCTCAGCCACCTGAGCTCTTGGCCTCTACTACTTAGCAAGAGATACTACAAAAACTCAACAATTCAGATCCATTGCAAATGAGACAAGCCTGGCATTTGTCTTCATACTAGTGATAAATGCTGTTTGAACTAATTAGGAAAAGACAGTAGAAGAATGTTCAAACTACCTTTTCCACTTCAGACATTCCAATTACACAAAATAATGGCTGTTAATTATAAATTATCTTTGCACATTTATTAAAGCAGGTACACTTTAAACCTCTTTACCAAGCAATATTCAATGAGACCAACTGAAATTGCTATTTGGGAATTAGAGAATTGCAGACCTTCAGAGATAGAAGGAACATTGAACCACAACCAGTTCAATCCATACTTGGGCAGGAATTCCCTCTAGGAATTCCCAACAAGATCACCTAGACTTTGCTTGAGGACTTCCAAAGATGAGAAGGAAGTTCATTAGCCCTAGATGCAGCCCATTTTACTCTGAGATAACTGTAAATGTTACTAAGTTTTTCCTTATGTTGAGCCTTTGTAATTTGCTTTCATTACTTCTAGGTCTGTTCTGGAGGGTCAAGCAGAGTGTTTAAGCCCCTTTACCCACAATGACCTGCCAAATGTTTAAAGACAATTATCTGCCCCTCTGTGCCCTGTTGTTCCTCACCATGTACCCCTCCCCCAATTTTCTCCTTTTTAGGCTTGATATGTCCACTTCCTTCAACTGATTTTCTGAGGCAGCAAAACTAAATTTTTTCAAAACATTCCATAATTCAGACTGCTCTTCTCCCTGACTGACTTAGCATGAATCAATGAGGCCACCATAGTATTAGATATAGGTCTTTATTTGCTTTGGTTCCCTGTTGCCTCTAAAATAAAATATAAACTCCTCAGTATGGCATGTAAAGTCTTTCACAACTAGCTTCCAACTTTTCTTTCCAGGCTTACTATTAACGATCCCTTTCTTCACATTCTTGACAGTTTAGCCAAACTGACTCTCTTACCATTCCTTGAACCCAGTATTCCATCTCTTAACTGTGCCTTTGTCCAAGCTGTCCTCCACACCTAAACTGTAGTCCCTCTTCCCTCCATCTCTTCCAAGCTTAGCTTGGGAATCAGCTCCTAAGGCTTTTTCCAGTTCCTCTTTTCCCTTCCACTGACTTTATATACACTTATCTATGTGTGCTCTTTCCCCTGATAGAACTCTATAGGAGTAGGGTCTGTTTCATTCTGTAGTTGTATTCCCTGTGCCTAGCATATAGTTGGCACTTGATAAATGCTTGTTCACTGACTCCATAACCAATCTTGTCAAAATTTCAGCCACAATGACCTTCCCCACCTAAAGCCTGCTTTATAGAACAGAGTATTCCAAGTTATTAGCTGGGGATCTACCACCATCAAGTCACCCAGCCAAATACCTAACATTTGCCAATGAGAGACGAGAACTTTGAATAAGTCCCTTCCCTTCTCCAGGCCTCCATAGAATGGAATAGCATTGGGGTTGAATGATCCCAGAGGTCCCTTCTGGTTCGTCAGAGCTTGCAAAGTGGCTCTAATGGGCCTCATTCTATGGGAGGAGCTGACCCCCCAGGGCTGGTCATCTGTCCCTCTGCCCCCTGATCCTGCCAATGCAGGGAGAACATGGAGAGAACGGCCCATGCCAGAGGAACAGCTGAAGGAAAGGGGAGGGGGGGGCCTGAACAGAAGCATTCTTCCTCAGCAGAAGGGTCATTGCTGCAAGACCCTTGTTAAGTAGCGTCCTACCTGAGTTCCAGCTGTCTCGGAGGGAAAGGTTGATATGTGGAATGGATGGAAGCTGAGAAAAGAGGAAAAGGATCAGAATGAAGGAATAAAGAGTCACATGCTCCAACATCAGATGTCTACCTTCCTGCTCACTGCAAGCATTAAGGCCCTACTCTACCCATTTGCCCTCCAGAATGCAAGGTACGATTTCCATGAAACGGCTCAAAATCAGAGGTTGGTCTGAGGCTGGGTCTAGGACTTAATCTGACAGCCAAAATGAACTTGAAACCTGGCTACTGCAGAACCCAAGTCACAAATCGAATGCCTTCAATCACAATGGCTTAAACGTCAACCAGCCTACCTCACCCTGCCTGGCCTTGTCTCCTAAGAGAAAGCATCCCATTGACCAGAAAGGTTGAGAATGCTATTATTACTCTGTCCCAAGAAAGGCAACCACTTTCCCTTTTCTTAAGAGCTCTTCTTCTCTTGACTCAAATCCGTGAAGTTCTGAAACAATCCGCACTCCCTAACCCCCACCACCCCCACTCCCACCCCTAAGCCCCTCATGGTACCTCTATATGGATGCCCGTCTGCTTCGAAAACAAGGCTGAGTAACGGTTTAAGGCGTCTGGGACTGTCTCCTGAGCCCTCCGTAAGGCAGCTTGACCCTGGGAACTTGACCCCAGCAGCCCTAGATCATAAACGAGGTATACGGACCCACCCGCTATGCCAGCCTTTACCAAAAACCTGTGGGGAGAAGAGAAGCAGCTTGGTGTGGTGCAAAAAACCTTGGGTTACATGAAAATACCTAGATTCTAATATTAGTTTGACCACTGATTAATTTTTTTTTTAATAAAAAACTCTTACCTTCTGTCTTAGAATCAATTCTGTATATTGGTTCCAAGGCATTAGAACAGTAAGGGCTATGTAATGGAGGTTAAGTGACTTGCCCAGCGTCACAGAGCTAGGAAGTGTCTGAGGCTAGATTTGAACCTAGGACCTCCTGTCTCCAGGCCTGGCTCTATCCATTGAACTACCTAACTGCTCACTGAGCACTGATTATCCTCAAACCTGAGGCAAGTCTCTTCATCTGCACCGCAATTTCCACATTTGGAAGGAAAAAAAAAACTAATGAGGATTGAGTTAGATCTTCCAGTTCATTTTCATCAGCCTGAAAAGCACCCCTCCATTGTTAGCTGAATTTTAGTCTTCCCTTCAAGGCCTGGCTGGGCTGCCAATCTCCAATGTTCCCCTCTCCTTCCTCCACTCTTCCTAGAGCACTTTGGGCCTTTTCTTTGCCTTTGTCACTCCCACCCTCACTCCCATATCACATGATCCATCAGTCTATCCACATACTTCCCTTCCATCCCTACCACTGAGAGGTAAGGTCATGGAGAACAAGGGACTCTTGTCAACTCCTATACTTCCATTCCTTGGTGAATGCACAATCATTCAAAGCAAATGCTCATCAATGAAATGAATTTTAATTCTTTCTTAAATGGGAGTAGGAAAGGGACCTGGGTGGGGGTGGGGGTGGGCAGGATAAGGAAAGCATATAATCCAATCCCTGCTTTGTTTAAGATAAAATATTATGGGTGCAGTTCAGTGGCTCAATGGATAGAGAATCAGGCCTGAAGATGAGAGGATGTGGGTTCAAATTTGACCTCAGACACTTCATAGCTGTATGACCCTGGGAGAGTCACTTAACTCCCATTGCTTAGCCCTTACCATTCTTCTACACTGAAACCAAAGCACAATATCTATTCCAAGACAGAAAATGAGGGTTTAAAAAATAAAATAGTAAACATTTCTGCTTAGCTCGAATACATGGTGCTTTAAGGATCAAAAATATTTTACACAATGTTAATTCATTTGAGGCTATCATATTTTTATTATTATTCTCATTAGCATTTTGCTTATCATTATATTGGATGTTTATTATTGTTGTAGTGGTTGTTATTAAAGAGTCTGAAAATCCCCCTGCGCCCAAGATCTCATTTGATTCTCACAATAGCCCTAGGAGGTAGGTAATAATACAAAGAATAAGATCTCACATTGTAATATGATATTATATTACATTATACAATGTATAATAATATAATGCTTGACAGCTTGCAAAGCCCTTTAGAAACATAATTCCGTCTTTTCCTCCCAACCTACCCTGGGAGGCAGGTGCTCCCAGTGCCCCCATTTTACAGATGAGAAAACTGAGGGGGAGGCCAGTTCAGTGATTGACTCACGACCCCAAGCCGAACTGTAACTGGGGTCTTCCTGTCTCCTGGCCTAGGCAACCCTGCTTTCCAGATGAGGACACTCCTCTCAGAGAAATGAAATGACTTCTCCGGGGTCCCCCAGCCGGCAACGCTCAACTCGGCCTGGCCCGGCCTTCGCCCCTTTGGGCTTCCCCGCTCCTCTCGCGGGAAGGCCGAGAAACGTCCTACCGGTCCTAGGGGGGGATGGAAGGACAGAGGCCCGCCGCCCGCCGCCCGCCGCCCCCCGCCCTGGGGGGCGCTCGAGAAACGTGCGCGCGCGCTCACCCGAAAAAGGGCCACAGGCGGGGAGCCATGGTCACCGAGCTCCGCAGCTCTGCCACAACACAAGGACACGGAGCTCCGCCCGCCCGCCAGGTCCCCACAGCGCCCTGGACGAGAGCGCGCGCTCGGGGTTCTGGGAGATGTAGTACCGGCCGCCAGGAGCCCTCGCTTTGGTGTCTGGGAGTTGTAGCCTTTCCCGTTCTCTTTCCCTCGGATTGGACCGCCGCAGCTAAGGTACCCTGGGAGGAAAGGAAGAGCTTCTGGCTGCTGTTGCTGGGTTGTAAGCCAAGCGGAAAGTAAATCGCTGCACTTAGAGTCCACAAATTCTGAATACAGATTCGGCCTCCAAATTTTTATTAGCCGTGTGACCTTAACTAACCTATGCCTATCTCAATGGCCACATCTGGAAACTAGGAATGATGACAACAGTACCAAACTCTCAGAGTTATTATGAGGATATTTGTAAAGCACTCTGTAAAATGCTAGCTTTCATTGTGTATTACTATTGAGTGCCATAAAGGATACTGGGATTAATTATTCTAGCGAGTATTTGTGTAGCACTTTAAAGACTGCAAACTATTTTACGTATGTTGCCACACTTCATCTTCCCAAGTTAAACTTGTTCAGTCATTTTCAGCCATGTCTGACTTTGTGATCCCTTTTGGGGTTTTCATGGCAAAGATATTGGAATAGTTCGCCATTTCCTTCTCCAGCTCATTTTACCGATAGGAAACAGAAACAAACTAGGTGGAGTGACTTGCCCCAGGTCACAGAGATAGTGTCTTCGGCTCCGTTTAACTCAGATCCTCCAAGGTAACTTGAGAGGGAAGGCACTGGAAATTGAGAGGATCAGAAAAGGCTTCCTGCCTCTTCAAGGCTCATGCACATTTGTAGAAACTGCTATGATTTAAAGTGCAGGAGGTCAACAACTGTTGTAGAATGCATAAGTATGTAGTGATTAAACAAGATCTAAGTCTTCTTTAGCAAGTAAAATTAACAAAACACAGTTTTGAGGCAGAAACGTACTCAACACAACAGGGAAACTAGCAGAGATTGAGAGAAGGGAATATTTTCAAGCAAAACAAACTTCCTGATTCTAAAAGGTAGAATCAAAAGGGGAAAAAAAAGAAAAGAGAAAAGACCTAGCATCATTTGGGGAATGGATGACCAATTTATGGTTCATCAATAAAACAGAATATTATTGCACATTAAGAGATGATTTCAGAGAATCCTGGGAAGCCCACTGTGAAGTGATGCTATGAAGAGAGCAGAATCAGGAAACTAGTCTATACATAAAGGATAACAACTTTGTGAAGAAAAACCACTTTGAAGAACTTAAGAACCGTTATGATCTATCATGTCTCCACAGCCTGTTACCTATTCCCTGACAGAAGGAATAATCTCACGGTGTTTGTAGAATTGAACTGCTCATGCCAAATTCAAATCGTCCCTAGTTAACTGAAACCCCTGCCCAAGACTCTGTGCGCATGCGCAGAGTGGAAAGTCAGCTTGAATTTTGGCAATCACGTTCCTGATAAGCGCCAATAGGGGGCAGTCACCGGATGGACTAGAGCACCCACCGAGTAAGGAGAGACATTCTAGCCTTCCTCACTCGTTGCCTCGGGAAGACCCGGAAGTGGAGGCTACATATCCCAGAGTTCAACGCTGTTTCCTTCCTTCTGCTGTGGCTGCCATTGCTACTGCTTTCGGTGAGTTGGAAACCCTCCCGAGGAATCCGGCGGCATCCGCGGCCCAGACCACGTCTTTCTTTCCCGGAGGCAGTCTGAAGGGAGGGCGGGGGCTATTGGGTTTCGGGAGGCGAGTGGGTGACTGGACGGCCGGTGCTCGGCCCACTTAGTTTTTGTCCCTCCACAGCGCCGCAGTCATGGCCATCCGCTATCCTATGGCCGTGGGCCTTAATAAGGGCCACAAGGTTACCAAGAACGTTTCGAAGCCGCGACACTGCCGCCGCCGTGGGGTGAGTCGAAAGCCGAGTCTGGCACGAAGGGGCCCTGGGGATGTGGGGGCGCGGCGGCGACCCACGGCGGGGAGGGCCCGCGTTTGCCGGGGCACGTGATCTCGTAGAGCCGGCAGTGCCCCTCCAGAAGCCCAGTGTGGCGAGTCTGGGCAGGGCCTGGGGAGACAGGCTTCGCCCAGCCTGGGACCTCCCCGGCCTCCCGCAGAAACGGAAGGATCATGGCAAGACTTGGGAGGAGGGAACAGAGGGAGCCTCCGAGACACCTAGTCCGATCCCCGTTTTACAAATGACCTAATCCTCACGGGATAACCTGGGGAGTTGAACAGTAATTTCTCCCATGTCTGCCCTTACCTTCTTATCTTGATGGGTGTGTGGGGGTGCCCCAATCTCCCTTACTTACTCTAGTAACTAGATAGGGGTACTCAGAAAACAAGACTACATGGATTTACGCCCAGAGAAAGGACTTTTTAGTTGGTACCCGGTAGGAGATTTCTTGCTCCCCAAAAGCTCTGGAGTAGAAGAAATAGGTAACCGATAGAAAAACCAACCTCCTTCGATTGTTTTTGCCAAGTTTCCAGAACCCATGGTTTGTGGTGTTTTTCTGGCTTGGTATTTGTGGACATTTTATAACACTTCCCTGAGATATAATGGATTTCATTAGGAAATGAACCTCTACATTCTAAAAGCAGAGGCTAGCTGATTTTTTACTATGTTGTAGAGAGAATTGTGGTTTTAACTAGCGGCTATAATAGAGAACCTTTGCTTATGCTTTTTAGGATCAATAAAATTTTAAGGAGTATGCCTCCTCTCCTCCTTACCTCCACAGAGTTGCACAGTGAAAAGAACTTCCTAGTCCAGGTCCAGAACCTGTTGATAATTTTCTAGGCCTTTCTGGTTGATTTTTAAGTCACACATGTTGACTTAAGGTATGCAGAATACCATCTTTATAAGAAGCCTGTGAATAGGTAGTGTAAACCAAAGGCTTTAAGGTTAAGTATCTTGCTCACCAAAAAATTCAGCCTAGTATTCAAATCCAGTCCCATGTGATCACCAGGAGGCCACCCTGTGCTCAACATCTTGTAGGATGAGTCTGTTGAAGTTAATTGCCTAGTGTGCTTTTCAATTTAACAGGCAGATACTGTGTTGATCTCTGTGTTAGACAAAGAGGATATAAAGACAAAAATGAAAGTTACCTACCCTCAAGAAGCTTGTTTTATTGGGGGTGGGAGACAACATAAATGTGTACAGTATATATAAAGCAGTTGTGTGTGTCTGTGTGTCCGCCCCTTGGAGGGAATAAAGCACTAATGATAAGAAATGTCTTTTAAGATGTGTTATTAAAGAAGCTAGCTATTCTCATTTCTCTTCAGAGGGCCAGAGCTGGAACATGGAGGTACTTAAAACAGGAATTAGACCAGTTAGACTGGAACACTGAGTTCAGGAAAGAACTGATCAGTTTGAAAAGTTAGTTAGGAGGGAGCCAGATTGTAATTGATTTAAAGTCAGGCCAAGAGAGGAGGAACATGGACTCTTCTGTGCATTCATTAACATGGGAGCTGTGTGGAAAATGGAGTGGGGAGACTGATGGGTCTATTTATTGCATTAATCCAAGCAAAAGGTGATGATGAGGGTCTAAACTAGGGTTATGGTTGTGAGAGAAAATGGACAAACAGGAGAAATGTAGAATTGACAAGAATTAGCCACTGATCAGATATGGGAAGTGGTGCAACAAGCTCAAGAAAAACTGCCAAGGTGATTTGTAGGTTGAAAAATTTATAGTGAAGGGGAAGGTATGGATTTCATACTGCTGTGGGGCAGTGATTGATATTCCTTATAAACTACCCTTCCATCTAGTGAGATACAGGATGGTGGAAGGTGTTGATTATTCAAGAGTAGTAGCCCACCATAGAGGATATAAGAAGCAGTTTGGAATAAGAAAAAAACAATTTTGAGTCAATGTATAACTTCAATCCTAAATTGTTTAGTTATAATATATCTATAAAATTGGAATTGTGGGGAAAGTTCTCTGTCCCCTGCCTTTCTCCAGTTTTTGAAATAACTACAATTAGGATTCTTAGGGGAGGATATGAATATTTTTTCCATCTGGAAGTAGTACTTTTGGGGCCTGATCAGACCCTTGTTTTTTAATAGCGCTTGACCAAGCACACCAAGTTTGTGAGAGATATGATCCGTGAGGTATGTGGATTTGCTCCTTATGAAAGACGTGCAATGGAATTGTTAAAGGTCTCAAAGGATAAACGAGCTCTTAAGTTCATCAAAAAAAGGGTGAGTTGGTATGAGTTGGTGAGTGGGGAAGGGTGGGTGGTGGTATGCAAAGCTTTCACCTTCTGATAGATTTTCTTTTTGTAGGTAGGAACACACATCCGGGCCAAGAGGAAGAGAGAGGAGCTCAGCAATGTCCTAGCTGCCATGAGGAAGGCTGCTGCCAAGAAGGACTAAACTGGATCCTGCTTCCCTTCCCCACCTCTACCCAATAAAGATTTGACAAATAGATTTATCTGGCCCTGATCTGTTCTGAGAGTGAACAAACTTTGTTCAGGTATTGTTAAAATAGCATTGAGGCAAGAAACTTAGAAGTAGCACTGCCCTGGAGCCCTTAGCACAGTGTGGATGGGTAGAGACCTAGGCTTGGCCTGCAAGTCAGGTTCAAATTCTGCTTTTGCCAGAGCTTGGATTGAGTCAAGCTTTGAATAGGTAAAAAGGAAAGACAAAGCACAAAACAATGGGGTGTGTGTGTGGTTTAAGGTCAATCTCCTTTGTTGGGCAACAGCCTCAAGATGGGGTCTAAAACAAGCATTTATTAAACTACACTGTACTGCAGGCTAGGTACATTGATAAATACCACAGATAACAAAGGAGTTCATGCTACCAGGAAAAAAAAAAGGCTGTGATTATGTAAGATGCCCTGTACTCCATTGATTCAGGTTGCACTTTCCCCTCACTCCCCCCCAATTTTTGATGAGCCCTAGCATTTTTAGTTTGATAAACTGGTACTGTATTATGATCGAGAAAAAGATTGTTACTGGCTTATGCAATGATTTTCTTGGGGACCAATATAGACATAAGACACATCCTTGATTTCACCAATCAGGGTAACTCAAATCTAGTGCTCTTTGCTCCAAACTCAAACCTAATTGCTCTTTCCACCATATTTATAGTCTGATACATAGACAACATCAGTCCCTGATCAAGACAATGTCAAGGCACATTGGTTCATATAACTCAAGCAGCTGTCCCTTATTCTGAAGGATATTGCCAAGAGAAAATTTTTTTGATTTGAATAGTTACTGTTGATTCCTCCAACCAACTTCTATTTGTAGAGAGAAAATAAAAAGGTTTTCCTGATATGAAATTGTTAGTGTTTACATGGCCAACCATGGAAAGATTGATGGGCAGTGGGGTGGCATAGTGGATTAAAAAAGAAAATGAAAACAGATGGCCAGACACCAGTAGTGGAAATGTATGGTTTTTTTTTTAATCATAATTAAATACATTTTCAAGCATAATAGGACTTCTCTAAGTTGCTCTCTATATATGTATCAAACCATCATCAATGGATTTCTTCAGCTGCCTAGCAGCATTACTGATCCTTGAAGTTTTTGTCCACGTTCCCTACCCCCACACCACCAACCTTTGGAATTTGGCTGAAGCCCCCTGACCCCAGGGCCTCTGAAAATTCATCGTTCCACAGTTTCCTCAACAGTTTGCTCCTGGGGAAAGACTATGTCAAAGATCTCATTGTAGTGCTCCACAAAGTGTACTTCTAGCCCTTCAGTGATGAAAGATGCAAGGTCATAATAGTCCTTCTTGTTCTCTGCAGGGAGGATGACACAGGTGACTCCTGCTCTTTTGGCCTACAGGGTAATGAACAAAATTGGGAGTCAGTCTGACATGATGGTACTTGGAAGAACCCTCCCTGGCCAATTCAGGAAGGCATTTGTGTTAGGTCTCTTAATACCCCAAACTCCAATGAGAAGGAGGAACCAGGCAAGAAGATAGGAAAGGATGCTGCAGCGGTCTAGACAGAAAAAACATCCAGTTTGTGAGCTTCTCTAG
Organism: Gracilinanus agilis; assembly: GCF_016433145.1. Taxonomy (NCBI): domain Eukaryota; kingdom Metazoa; phylum Chordata; class Mammalia; order Didelphimorphia; family Didelphidae; genus Gracilinanus; species Gracilinanus agilis. The sequence goes on along the minus strand of NC_058130.1, from coordinate 714,507,178 downwards.
GCAGAGTACCAGCAGCCTTATCTTCCCCAAATAAATACCTTGGCATAGGGCATGAGGGAATAACAAGATCACTAAAAACTAGGTGAATAAGCATGTAAGTAATCAATGGTAGGTGAAAGGACATTGCATTCTAACATCTCTAACACATGATTTTGTAAGCTTTTGATTCATTGTTCCATCCAAATGGTACTGCATGTTAGGTGCCTATAAACGTTGAATTAAGTCAACTACTGGGGACCTCATTGCTTTACCTGTGAAATGAAGATACCACTACCTGCCTAAAGCCCTTAATTCACAATTCCCTCTTGAGAAAGGTAGCACAATTAATAGCCCTATTTTCTGCAAAGGTCAGAGAAGAGAATTGCCCAGTCATACATTTGATTATTTGGAGCCAGAACTTGAATCCACAGCTTAAAGAGCCTAGCAGTCCTAGTACCCCTCACTCTCAAAAACTTACTGCAATGGTCTTCTCCTTAATTCCTCCCACAGGAAGGATCTTGCCAGTGAGGGAAACCTCCCCTGTCATGGCCACATTCTGCCGTGCAGGTTGGTTCATGGCTAAGGAAAGTAGTGCCGTGACAATGGTACAGCCTGCACTTGGGCCATCCTTGGGGGTTGCACCCTGCGAAGAAGAGGACAAGAGGTGTATGAGTTGGCCCTAAGTTGGGGGTCCCTTCTCCCAACTGTAGGGAAAAAGCAGAATTTAGGAATTTGAAGACAGGAGGAGGAAGGGGCGAGGTTTGTGTTTACCTCAGGCACATGAAGGTGGATGTGTGAAGTCACCAGGAAATCATTGGATGGGTCCTTATGCATTAAGAATGCCCGAGCAAACGTGTATGCAATCTTGGCACTTTCCTTCATGACATCCCCCAGCTGACCTGTCACCTCCAGGCTCCCATCTTTGTTTTCTTTATCCTTGGGGCGCCTCGGCGAGGTCTCAATGAACAAAGTAGAGCCTCCTGAAGCAGAGAAAAAGACCATCTGAATGGGCAGTTTTGACAGACAGAAGACAGCAGAAGCATAGGTTACCTGGAACTGCATGAGATTTGGTTTTTGGACTTTTCTGGTGCAATTCAATAGTATGAGGAAAACTCCCATTGAGCCACCTTCCCTCAGAATGCAGCAGCACCTTGTACTACATGATGATTTTATGAATGTTCCTTAACCTCAAATGATTGTGATCTCCATCTCTTTTCTTTAATGTCTGCTCATCTTTTAAAGCCCAACTTATACCATCTCCTCCAGGAAGCTTGCCCTAGTTCACCCTCTTTAGACTTCATAGCACTTTCAACCTTTAATGAACATTATCACATGATACATATAATCATTTGTCGCTCAGCCTCTTTGTGTCAAGAATTCTACTTCTCTAGTGGCTGGCACAGTATTTTACAAACACTTGGAATGTGCCAGAGGACCATTACTGATCAGCCCCACCTCTTTCCCTATCTTACCCATGGCTGTCCATGCCAGACCCATGACCACGCCTGGTGGGGTTACATCATACATGCGCTCCACAGTGAAGATGGGCTTCCCTACAAAGTCCTGTAGGTTCTCAGGTGTTACTTCCACAGACTCCATCTCCCCACTGACTATCTTATAGGCAGATTTTCTTAACACCTGGGAAAAGGGCAAGGGAGGGAGGAAGAATTGCACTAGTTAGTTTGATGCAAATAAGTTGCTGAGACAATGGAGAGGTCCAACCAGGTTGTCCTCTGCTCAAGAAATTTCAGTTGCTAACCCTCCCTCCCATACATAGGCCACCCATCCCCACAAGGCCTTACAAGGCCTTCCCTTACCTGACCCCCAACAGGTATTATCCTCTGGCCTGAAATTAGGAACTATTCTCTTGTATCCAGAGGCATACAATAAGGACTTGATCAATGCTGGCTGAACTGAACAACCTCAAGGCTCACCTTCTCCACCTGCTTCTGGAGATTTCGGACACCACTCTCCCGACAATACTGCTTGATAAGAAGGGTCAATACATCTGATGAGATTTTGGTCTTGCTTTCATCCAGACCACATAGGACTCGGGCCTGAGGGACCAGATAACGCTGAAAGGAAAAACCAACTCATAAGTTCAATTTATGTGTGTTGTGGGGATGAGAAAGTTCAGAATCCTTTTGTCTCATACTTTCACCCCCATTTCATACAACAATAAAAGCTGGAAATTTATCATCCCTTTCTACACACTGCAAACATGCCCTCTATTCTGGTATCTGCCCAGTGGCCATTAGTGCTGCCTTCTGGGCCCCAAGCATGCTACCTGATCATGATTTCTTCACTTATCTGAAGACAGTCTGGGGCCCAAGGAAAAAGCTTAATGCCCCACACGAGAATGAACCATGCACATTTTCCATAGTACTTCAAACTCAGTAGTTCAGGCTTCAACAGTTTTACTTTCCTTACAACAAACTTGTGATACAGTGCAAATATTTCCATTTCACATGTGATAGAAAAGAGGCCACAGAGGTGAGGGGACCTCCCCCGGGCAATAGCTAGATAGGAACAAAGCAGAAACTCAAACTCTGGTCCTGTGACTCCAAATTCAGAGCACTTTTCAATATGAATGCTGCCTGATTCAGACCCTGTCAAAAATGACTAAAAGGTTAATCTTCATGGGATGATCCTCTTGTTTTGTTGATAAGACACAATGGAACCTCAAGAGCTATCTAATCTTACTCGGACCCAAAAAATGAACCCTTTCTACAACATCCCTGTTAAATGGTTGGCTGAAAGTCCTTCCATTAGGGTGAACCTGAAAATTAGGTGTGGCCTGAAAATGTCCCAAGTAGCTGTAAACAATCAAAAGAACATAGAAACAATAACTAGTTGATTATTATGGGACTACCTTTCAGATAAGACATGAGTTGCTTAGATTCACAATTATGAGAAAACTCCTCACATCAATCTTTAGACATAACCTAGGTCAGTTCAGTGATGGTGAACATATCATTAGCTTAACATATCATTAGCATCCCATTTATATAGTAGTTTTCACCCTCTCCAGGGGGCAAACAAAGTGAACCATGGGTAAGGCCACACAGATCAAAGTGAACTATGGGTAAAGTGACATCAGTTCCTGGTGAAAAAGGGCAACAACTGCCCAAACAAATGACCCCTTCCTTAGTAACTAATTAAAATAAAAAGTATTCCTGAAAACCTCTCAGGGCCTTTCTACCACCTGGCCTTCTCATCACCAAAGCATTTCATTGCTTTCCTTCCTCTCTCAGTAAAGTTTGCTCCCTCACCATGGAGATAATCTGTTATTAATTCTTTGGACAAGACCTCAATCTCAACCCTACATCAAACTCACGACCTTGTGAAACAGCTTATCCTACTTGGTAGTTCTAAGACAAATAACTATCTGTAATACTCTGCAAGATACAGTAGGTGTATAATAGGATACAAAGTGGCAGGCCTCTAGATGAGGAAGAGGACCCCAAGAAGCAGTGGATAGAGTGGCCTCATGCATTTCCCCACTCTGGGCTAGGCAGCAGTAGTCTGGTAGGAGGTGGTATACTTAGGAGTTCCAGTTTTGGAGACCCCAGAGTCTTGGGACCACCCACTCCCAAATCCTAAGGGAAAGACTATGGTTTCCACATTGGGTAGGGCAGTAAATAAGAAGAACAAAGGCTCAGAATGTCTCTCACCTCTGCAATGGCGAGTTTCTCCTGGGCCACATAGCCAGAGACGTTGATCATCTCCATTCTATCTCTCAGGGGCTCAGGGATGGTTTCTGTAACATTGGCTGTGCAGATGAATAGAACCTGAAAAAAGCCAGATCCACGATGCAAATGGTATCCTCCACTAAGCTAGGCATAGCCATGGGCATGTCAGGACTTGCTGGCCTGAGGCCCATGGTGTTAAGGGAAAGAAATTACCTTGGATAGATCCACTGGGACATCCAGGTAGTGGTCCAGGAAGTTGGAATTTTGCTCTGGATCTAGAAGTTCAAGTAATGCAGAAGAGGGGTCTCCCTGGTAGCCCCGTCCAATCTTATCCACCTGCAGCACATTATGAAGATCTAATTAGTACTCTTTCTCCACATCTGGGAGGTAGACCCTTAGATTCAGAATCGAAAATAATCAAAGTATCTAGCCCAAACTCCTCAGGAGAGATGAGGGCTCTGAGGTTCAGCCAGCTTATGTGACTTGCCCATGGTGACCAAGGTTAACTGCTGGAACCTAGACCCCATCCACCCTATATTCCCATTGCTTGCCTACCTCATCCCCTCTAAACCACCTGGCTTCACTCCAACTGTGGCAGGGCAGCCCACTCCAACCAGCTCAGAGACCTGTGGGTCATCAGTGCCATTTCTGCTTTAGAATGTAGATGCTAGGGATAGGTAGCCTCTCAGCCAAGGGTGGTCCCCAGCTAGCCTGACCCTGAGGAACACTCTTCTCTATTGCCATATCTCAACCCCTGTTCCTTTGTACGGCAGGAACAGTGGGAAAACTTCTCTGTCCATAACTAGACCAGCCTAGCTAAGGAGCCAGACTTTAGGCTCATTTTAAGCTAGAGGTTTCTAAAGCAAACTTTAGAATCTAAATTATAGCCCTTGTTACTGCCTGGCACATGACCTCTACCCCAAAGGCTAACTGGGTACTAAGTTCCCTATCACAGGTAGTGCTGAAGGAAAGACTACCTGACCTGCATAGATGAGCCATTAGGAAATAGAGGGAGGGAAGTGTTTCCTGTTCCACAGTCCTTAGAAAGTGTCACAGAATTCTATTAGTAATGGACAACAGGGACTCAGAATCTGGCCAAAAGGTACTGGTGGTGGGAGTTACTAAGCTGAACTTAGTGGAAAATGCATCCCCTGGGCACCTGGCTGTTTTCAAAGGCCCAACACGAGTATTCTGAGCAGGTTTCCCAGATGGGCTAAAACATATGCTTTCCGAGTGGGGCAGACACACGACCTCATCAATTAGAATCAGGGGGTTTTCCGTCTTGGTCTTTTTCAGACACTGGATGATCTTCCCTGGCATGGCCCCAACGTATGTCCTCCTAGGGAAGAGAAACCACAGCAGGGTTACAATTTAAACAAGCATTTGCTGAAATGATATGAATTTCTGGGGAACCCCAGGGAAATGGTAAAAGAGTCACCCTAATCTTTCTCTCTTTTAAAGACTGTAAAGGACCATTTAATATACAAAATAGGTTAAAACAAATATTTCCAATATTATCCAGTTAACTTTTTAGCTTGTATGGGTCTAGAAGAGTAATGACTGTGCCTGCAGATAAGGTCTTGGAGAGCCAGTCTGAGGGTAGCATAAAGAACAGTGGAGTCAGGAGCCCCAAGTTCAAATCCTGATGCCCAAATTAGTATATGGGGACCACTCCCTTAGCTTTCTTGTCCCTTAGTTTCTTCCCTTCTGTAAACTGGAGATTTTTGCATTTCCCAATTCATAAGCAAGTGCTTGGTAAATATGAAAGACTTTAACATGAGGTTCTCCAAAATGAGAGAGCTGATGGCCACAATAATAATGAAATCTTTTAAAATACAGTGTGTCTATCCCCGGGTTTTCCATGAGAGGACTTGAGATTTTTGGTTGGTAGTTCCTACAAAATTTAATCAAATCTTCACCCAAAAGCAAAAGGATCTAAACCATATCTTTTATGTACATGTACCTTTAACATACAATATCTTATTTTCCTCCAAAGAACTCTCCAAGAGCAGGACACTGTTATCTCTCATAGAGAAAAACAAGGCTTCAAAGGGGAAGTAATCTGCCCAAGGTCATTAGGCTAACAGTGGACAAAAATGCAGATTTTCTGAATCAAAGATCCCTTCCACTACTCAACAAACCTCTAATCCATGCACTGCCAAATTCAGAATTGTATCCACCCCCAATCCCAGATGGGCAACAACTGCACAAAGTTAAACTGCCAATCTCAAGGAAAAGTTAAGAAGTGGAATTTATTTCATTCTCTAGGTTGTGGTTCTCAAAGTTCAGTTTTTTCAAGGACTTTGCCTCAGTCATTTCATGAATCAACTGGATAATTTCATCAGAGTTATTTCCCCACATCCTCTCATAAGGTCATCTTATCAAACCAAAGGCCTTGGTTCTTTTATCATAAATCAAGACAAGTCAGGATAAGCCTGATCTCCATAATGTATTCTTCTTCCTCTACTCTTTCAACTCCCCTTTCATTCACTTCTCCTTTTGGAGCAGAAGAATGCCAGAGCTGAAATTTAGTGGTTCTTAGTCTTCTTTGTGTCAAGGCATCCCAATACTCTTTCAGCAGCCTGAAGCCTGTGGATTCTCAGAGTACTGTTTTTAAATGCATAGATTACAAAAGAAATCAATTATACTGAAATAAATCATCATAAATTTTTTAAAAGTTCACAGACCCCAAGTTAACAATTCATCTAATTCAGGGCTCTCATTTTACTGATATGAATTCCTCAGGTAAACAGATAAGACTTCGTTCCAGTGCCTGGCTCAGGAATGCCAGCAAAGTCCTCACCAAAGTCAAAGTTCAGCACCACAAATTCCACTAACTATGCTTTCTCTCAACAAGACTACTAGTTCCTTAAGGGCAGATTAACATTAGGATCATAGGGTTAGAAAGAGATGGAACTTGAAATGTTATTTTCAAGTCTTCCTTAAGGTACAGCATGATGGGCACCGGACGATGTTCTGACCCCATCATCTTTGTTCTTCCCATTGTATCACACTGCCTTTCCTACCTCCACAACACTTAACTAGGCACACAAGATGGCCTCTCAACAAACCAACTTTGTCTTGACTTCAACAACTGGGGTTGGGGAAGGAGGACTGCATGGGAATGGTGATGTCATCTACTGTTGTACTGAGGTCACCAAGGCAGGTGAGGGAGGAACAAATAGCTGAGCTCCTATTTCCCCAGTCCACGAGGAGACAAGCCTTGGACAGACTTTGGCTTTTTGAGCCTCAGCTTCCTCATCTATCAAACCAATGTCAGACAAGAAAGATGATACTTCTGAGGCTCCTTCTAGTTCTAAAGCTCATAAGCAAGCCTTGGAGAGTTGGAAAAGTCCAAAGAGAGCATTGTCTTCTCTCTCTCAGTGCTCTCACAGGACTTGGGCCCAAATGGACTTATGTACCTGTGTCCCTTGATTTCTGCCACGTCAGTCATGCCTCCAACGCTGAACCGAAAATATTCTCTATTCAAAGCTCTTGCAATGGAGCGAGCAATGCTCGTCTTGCCCACTCCTGGAGGGCCATAGAAACAAAGGATCTTCCCTTGTGTTGATCCTCGGAGTTGGCTCACAGCAATAAATTCCTGAACACAGGAAGGAAGTATTATGGGTGAGGAATACCCCAATCTGTACACACTACAACCAGTACCTTATCTTCCAAGACTGAAGTTATAGTAGAAGAGTTTGGGAACTTTACTTAGGGTCATATGTAACTCTGATTGCTTGAGTCTCACTCTTCCTCCAGGATATTTTCCACGATACTCACTCCTTGAAACTTTAGTACTGTTAGCATACAAACTAGCATTTAATTATATCTTATGCAACTTTATATTCTATTTTATATTCCTAGCATTTAGCATATTATTTGGTGCTGGGCAGGTACTTAATAAATGCTTGTTTTAGATAGAATGACAGGAAATGACATATTTGTAAAGAGAGTTTAGCATAGTGCCCGACACCTAAAGAAGATATATAAATACTCATTCCCTTTCCTTCCCCTTATTGGTTGATGGACTGTATTGATCTGACCACAGCAGAAGATAGTTTGACTCTCACCACCCTCAATATAGACATTATTCTGATACTAATGCAACCAGTAGTATCAGTGACTCCAAATGAACCTACAACCCACTGAAACCTCCAGATTTTTTTTGTAAGGGATCTCTTATCTCACTACATCCTCCCCAATCCTATACTTGTGAACCTGATATAAATGCAGTATAGATGAAGAGGGGAGGGAGTAAATATGAATCATGTAACCATGGGAAAATATTTTAAAATGAATACAGTATAGTTTACATTTAGCTCTACTAATTTCCACCTTGTGAGATTCCACCCAAACAACACATGAGTTAAACCTCCTGGATTCTTGTCAAATATAATAAGCAGGTCAGCAATCTTGTCATTCAAATCCCTGGTAATAATGTCTCAGACCCTCTGCTGGTGGCCTCCCTCCAACCCAATGATAATGAAACAAGTCTTTGGATCTAATTACTCAACCAGCTGTATATCCACTTAAATGTTCTATCATCTCATCCAGGATAAATATGAGACTACATCAAATACTTTACTGAAACCTGGTTGTACTAAATCTATAAATGTCTCCTGAGTTTAGTAACCCTGTCAAAAAGGGAAATCAAGGTTCTACAGCTAGGGTTTGGACCTCTGTTATATAGTAGGAGGCTGCAAAGTGCCAAAAAGAGGGGCTTACCAAAATGCGCTTCTTGACATCCTCCATGCCATAATGATCTTCCTCCAGGACTTCCTTGGCTCGAGCCAGATCCAGATTCTCATTGCTATACTTTCCCCAGGGTATAGAAGTCAGCCAGTCTAAGTAATTTCGGGTGACGCTGAAAAATACATAAAACCAGCAACTTAAATGAAGCGTCTAAACCAGAGGCTTCAAACACTAAATACTCCCTGGGAGGGTGTGTGTGGCCATTACCAATACTTTCTGTTGGTGCCCTAACTAGATTAATTAAAAATCAATATATAGCATGCAGAGATTCTCAATTTGAGACCACTGGTCTAAACCACATTCTGTGGTTCAACCAGACTGGGGAGTCTTGCTGTATCTCCATTCCTATGCACACTGAGCCTCACACCTGGAATGCCCTCTCTCCATATCTTTGCCTACGAAAACCCGTTTCCTCAAAAATTCAGCTTAAGTGCTACCTCCTATAAGAGGCCTTTTCTGATCCATTCCTGCCCTTATCTCACCCCAACTCCAAGCAGAAAATTATCTTATATTTGCTTTGTGTGTCATTATGTGCACATGTTGTTTTTCTTGATAACATGTAGGCCCTTGGAGGACAGGAGATTTTTCTTTTTCTTTAAAAGAAGCTAAGTTCTTTTATTTTATTTTTTATATTTTGACATGTTTTCATGATTCATTTTTTTCCTTCCCCTCTTCCAGAGCTGACAAGCAATTCCACTGGGTTGTACAGAAACTTGATACCTATTTCCATATTACTCATTTTTGCTATAGTGATCTTTTAAAGCCTAAATCCCAAATCTCATACACATATATACATGTAATAAGTGATGTGAGGCAGGGGAATTTTCAATTTCTTTACATCTCCAGTACTGGCACATGGCAACATGTTTGCTCACTGCTAAGACAGGAATGGAAGAGACTAATTATGACTTTCTCATGGGTAAGGATGGGATGTCTTGAGGTGGCAACAGGGATCGTACCTGGGCTAGGTTCTTGAATGAGGCTGTCTGGGGCATTCTGCTTGTAAGAAATGGTCAGGAGTTTCATTTGGCCTTGATGTATGGAAAAACTTTCTAACAATTAGAAAAATGCAAATCCCTCGCTCAAGAAGTTTCAATGACTCCCTATTGCCCTTAGGATGAAAATACACCCTTGTATCTGGCATTTAAATCACTTTACTGTCAGGTTCCAACCTGTCTTCAAACTTGATTTTGCATTATTCTCTCCCTCATGTCCATCATGTTTCAGATACATTTGGTCTACTTGACATTTCCTGTATAAAATACTGTCTCCCAGCTACATGACATCCCCAGTTCTTTTTAAGAGGCAGCATAAGAGCTACACAAATCTCATCCTTATTTGTTCCTACAGTAATCAGTGTCCCTCAGACCCCAGAAATTACTTATATGTGTTTCCCCAGAGTAAAATGTTAAGCTTCTTAAGGAAAGGAGATGGTTGTATTTTTTCATCTTGGTATCTCTGGGACAATGCCCTGGAATATAGAAAGCACTTAACAAATGCTTATGGAATTGAAATGAATTTCTTTTCCCTTAACTCTCATGGTTATAAAGTTCTTCCAAATCAATCTATAACATCTCTCTAATCTGTGCCTTTTTATTCCTTCTGTTCCTACTACCAGAGCATAGGGGAGGAGCTGGGACCAGAAAAGGGTCTTTAACTGGTCTACTCACCTTAACTCTCCCCTTGAAGCAATTTAGCCTTTATATTAACTAATGCCAGAAGAGCACCTAATTACACACCTTTCAGATGCATTCTCCTAAGTAGAGTTCTGGTCATGTCATTTCCAAATTAAAAACATTTCAATGGCTCTTTACTTCTTTTTTTTAAAATCCTTATCTTCTCTTAGAATTGATACAACTAAGTATTGCTTCCTAGGTAGAAGAGATGGCAAGGGTTGAGGTTAAATGACTTACTCAGGGTCACACAGTTAATAAGTGTCTAAGGTCAAATTTGAAGGCAGATCCTTCAAACTCCAGGCTTGGCTCTCTATCCACTGAGCTGCCTAACTATCAGCAGCTCTTTATTTCTTAGGAAGTAAAGGCCAACCTCTTTTCTGGATATTAAATGCCTTTCAGAAATAAGCAGCTATGTCCTCTCATTCCAGCCTCCTCTGTACTATACTCCCCAAATCCTGCTGAAAAATGGGGCTTTCTTTTCCCTGAAAACACCCTGTACTTTCTCAGTCCTGTACCATGTGTTCATCTTCTCCTTTATATCTATAACATCTTCTCCCCTCTCTTTATTAGCTAGGAAGCAAGGCAGTGATTTGAAAGGCCCATATAAGCTTATGGGATGTTGCTAAAGAAAATATTTTCGGGGGAGAAGAGGCTCAAGAAAGGACCTTAAAATTGACAAAAAAGGAAGCAGCTATCTGCTGGCCTAGTATGGTTGTCTCAAAAGAGGGAAAAAGTGGGGTGGGGGGAAGGGAGGAGAAAAGAGGGAAGGAAAGGGAGGAGGAGAAGCAAATAATCTCTGAGAAAGCTGAAAGCAATTAGAAAAGAAATGGTCAGTGTAATTTAGGGGAAAGGAGCTGGGGTTGGCAACTTCTCCAAGGTGGTGTCAAGCCCTGAAATACACCAGCCTAAGGTTCTCTACACCCAGGAGCGGAAAAGGAGCCAGGAACAGGTCACTCATGCCCAGTTTCTCTGAGAGCCTCAAGAGAGCTGGTAACACACATTTTACCTCCTGAGAACTAACATCCATGTCAATTTTAGACCACCTTCCTCAAAGTCAAGATATCACTCATCTGTCATTCTCATTCTATGAGTTTTTTGAAAAGGGTCAAGGAGCATAAGACAAGGAAAAGGGACCGGAAGGCTCAGGACAGCTATATGCAAAACCTAAGCTGTTCAAATATCTCTACTAGAGCAGGGATTCTTAACCCAGAGTACATGAATTTGTTTTTAAAAACATTTTGATAACTGTATTTTTGACACATTGGTTTCCTCTGTTAAGTCTTTGCATTTTAAAACATTATTCTCAGAAGGGGTCCAAAAGTTTTGCCAGATTGTCCAAAAGGCCTATGGCACAAAAATGGTTAAGAATCTCTGCCTTGGAGGGTACCTATTTCAATTATGTATAAATCACACCTACAGGTATTACTTCCACATCCTGGGGGCTATGGGTACAGAGCATCCTTGAGCTGGAAAATCTGTATAAAATTGTTTGCCCCTCCCTTCATACCAGATAATAAATCTGAGCCCCCCCCCTTTTATGAAGCATTTACAGCAAGAAAAAAATTTATAGTATTAAAAGATAAAATATGGTGATATTATATTTTAAGCATTTTTTGAGTTTCTAAACTTCTTCTGGCCTTCATATGTCATCTATAGCTTCTACAAAACTCCAAAATTCCCACTGAATTTCTTACATGACTCAAAATATATAAAAACTGTGATAGGGAAAGTTGCAATATGGAAGAGAAACATGTTCTCTCCTTGACCACCTCCACGACAGAGGGTTTACTACAACAGAGGTAGCCCAATACAATTTCTGGACACATGTGCCACTAAAATTCACAATCTTTTTGATTCCTTGGGCTGTCAGGCCCTGATCTAGATTCCAGGTGAGCTCCCCTGTTCAATAACCCCACAAAGGATTATATATGTTTGTGCCTAGATCAGCAGTAGTTAATTCATTCAAAGTTTACTTCTTGTATGAGCTATCTGAAGGGAGCTCCCAAAGGAGATCTAAGCCTAACACAAAGAGAAACCCACCTCACTAGGACAGGCATGAAGACCATCTAGTTAATAAGCAACATGTAGAGAAGGACTGTGTCTATCTTTGCAATCCCCCTAGAACTCAACAAATTAATGAAGATAATCACCACCTGCAATGGAGTTCTTGAAAATTAAAATCATTTTTTGAGAGGGAAGGAGATATATCACTATCCTCATTGGTTACTGTTCAGTCCCTATAGCCCTGGGACACTTACAGAGAGTTCTCAAAAATTTCTAATAGATCAGCAGACATCCTAGGGCTTTGATTAGTTGGATTTCTGACAAAGTAGCAATCAATGTGATTAACATTCAGGCATGATGCGTACTGTAATGCCTTGAAATCACATAGGAGATACCTGACTTCTCTGTTGTCTCCCGAGGGCAGTGGACAAAAGACATATAAATATAAGTCTCAGGGGGAAGCTGGGTAGCTCAGTGGACTGAGCCAGGCTTAGAGATGGGAGGTCCTAGGTTCAAATCTGGCCTCAGACAGTTCCCAGCTGTGTGACCCTGGGCAAGTCAGTTTAATCCTAATTGCCTTACCCTTACCTCTCTCCTGCCTTGGAACTGATAGTATCAATTCTAAGACAGAAGGTAAAGGTTTAAAAAATAAAAGAGCAGTCTGAAAGACCTAGAGAAAACTAGACTTCTTTTTTCCCTCTTGCTTGCTGTTTGGATCTTGGAAGCTTTGAGAAGAAGAGCTGCAGCCTTGCGTAGTCCTTACCACTCTTCTGCCTTGGAACCAATATGTAGTATTGGTTTTACAGAAGGTAAAGGCTTAAAAATACACCCACCCACCAGCAATCTAAGGTCTAGATGTTAGAATTACTTCCGTATTACCAGGGTTTGGGATTAGCACTTGTGGACACAGACACACACACACAGGGATGGATGGATGAATGAATGAACAAATGTGAGTGCGCGCACACACGCGCACCCCCCACACCCCACCCCAGGGTTTGGGATAAGCACTTGTGGACACAGACACACACACACACCCAGGGATGAATGAACGAACGAACACACACAGACACACAAACAGACACACACACACACACACACACACACACACACACACCAATCTCAGGCACACAAACAGACACACACACAGAGCAATCTCAGGTCCAGGTGTTAGAATTACTTCCTTATTACCAGGATTTGGGTTTGGGATTAGCACTTCTGGCCACGAGGAAGGTTCTATGGACACCAGGACTTTTGTCCTGGGATACTGAAGTATTTCTAAGCTCTGGAATTGTTCCATGTTTTAGACTCACCTATTAGCAATCTAGCCATTCCAAGTTAAAATACACCTAGAAGAGGCCAAAATGACTTTCAAGAGTCAGGAGAAATTCACTAGATGCTGCTGCTGCCACATGTATAAATTGCTATAAAGACTAGGTCAATTCCAGACCACTTTTTTTCCTACACTACATTTATTCTCTTTATCCAGGGTACTATCAATATGGCAAGTTCATTTCCTCCTAGGCTCCAGAGACCAGTTATAAATCAACAGTCTCCCCACCCTCTTGAAATTATCAGACCTTCGGTTGTCAGCTACTAACTTGAACTCTGAGGAATGATTATCCAACAAGCCCAATTTGCTCAGCTCTTCATCAATCACATCCATGACATGTTTGGGAACGACAAGTTCCTTTAAACGTTCTCGGAATTTCTCCTCAATGGCATCTTTGTCTTCTTTTTCCAGGCCCAGCTCTTTCTTGATAATTTTTAGCTGCTCTTGCAGAAGGTACTTGCGGTGGGTTTGCTTGATTTTCTCTTCTACCTAGAACAGGCAACAGTTGAGTACCATGTGACATGCGAGGTGGGCATAAGACTCATATAGGACATGTAGGTCATATGAAGCCATTATGAACTTCTCCTTTCAGAGTTAACACAATACACACATTTCAGAAATTGGCTCATAGTCACTATTTCCAGGTGCATCCCTCTGAAAGATTATCAAACCCTGCAAAGGACTAACTTATGTTCAAAGCTCCATAAGAAATCTGAGAGAAGAGTGTTAGGCTTATCCAGTTTTTATGATCTCTTTAGAAAAACCAAAGCTTCTCACATTCTAGATCATTATTTTCCCAATCTATTGTCAGAAAAGAGAGTATCACTGGCCAGCACCTTTTGAAGCCATTTTCACCGCTATGGCTTACCTTAGGGCTACCAGATACAGGTATGAAACAGACACCTGGGACATGTTCACATCACTGATGTGGCCTAGGCTCTGAGAGTTTTCAATTTCAACTGGTGCTATGACAACTCTAAAAGCAATCCTATATAACATTTTCCTCCTGTTCTCATTTCCTTCTTACCCACTGTCTCTGAAAAGTCTTTTGAATTCTTGAAGGCCACGTGGCAAGTCCTACAGGTTATAAAGCACCAGTCTGGTGAAGGATGGTGTGGCTCTCATCAAACAAAGCCCAGCCTAGCTTGAAGAGCTTATTACCAGAAATTTGGCCACAGCAGCTCAACTCCAACTTATTCTGATAGGGCAGAAATGTCTAAGGAAAGGTATAGGTTTTACTCATCCCTTTCTCAAGGTGCCAATCTGAAAAGTAACCCTTTTTTAATCTTTGTATTTCTGGTCCCAGTACCTAAGTTTGGGGAAAAGATGGCTAAACCAAGAAGAGAGGAAGAGAAATGGCTACCAGAAGGTTATGAGATGTGGGGAAGATATGTGCTAAAGAGGAGGTCTGAGAGGGCATCTAGGTGGCTCAAAGGATAAAGAATTAGGCCTGGAGTCAAGTAGACCTGGGTTCAAATATGACCTCAAGACACTTCTTAGCTGTGTGACCCTGGACAAGTTAGTTTAATCCCAATTGCCTTACCCTTACCTCTCTCCTGCCTTGGAACTGATAGTATCAATTCTAAGACAGAAGGTAAAGGTTTAAAAAATAAAAGAGCAGTCTGAAAGACCTAGAGAAAACTGGACTTCTCTTTTCCCTCTTGCTTGCTGTTTGAGCCTTGGAAACTTTGAGAAGAAGAGCTGCAGCCAGACCAACCCTTTGCTGTCACAAACCCATTCACTCTGATTTTTAGGATCTTTCTCTGCAAAGTCCAGCTTTTCAAACTTTCTCCTTGAGATTTCCTCCAGACTTTGTCTGCTGCCTTATTTGAAGGTCAGAGAGGCTGAGTGGCCTTCAGAGAAGTTAGATGTTGGGCTTTTTTGTGTAAGTTTATTTAAAAAATTCCCAACTAGAGGCTAGCAACATTCACTTGTCACACTCAAGGAAACTTCTCAAACTCCATTAAAGTCAGTCTTGCCCCTCTCCTCACATACTCATTTGCTTGGATGCCATACTTAGGAGTAGGAACTCCCTCTCTCCAGACATTCTTCCAAGCTGCCAAAGGGACGTTCCCAAGGCACAGGTCTTACATGTTACCACTCTGACCAACAGGGGCTCCCTCCTCTTTCTAGGACCAAATATAAATTACCTGTTGAGTTTAAGTGCTTCACAACTCAGCTTCAACCTCCCTTTCCGAGCTTCTTGTCTCTTCCTTCAAATACACTGCATTTTAGCCAAATTACCTAGTCTTTTTTGCTCTTCTCAATATATCATTTCCTACCCATACCTGGATTGTATTCCCTCTATACTTCTGCTTTTTAGAATCCACAGCTTCTTTCAAAACTCAGTTCAAGTGCCACCTCCTACATAAGAACTTTCTTGATCTTGTATTTACTTTGTAAATATCATGTACACTTATCTGTATAGAAAATAAGCTTCTTGAGGGCAAACTTCTTTATCTTTTTGCATCCCCAGAACCTAGCAGTTGGTCCATGCAGTAGGTACTTAAAAATGTCTCTTAATTTCTCTGTATCTATTCCCACCCCCACCCCTCAAACATCTCACAGAAGTTGTCTCATTTAATCTCTGAATCACCTCCACCACCTCACATAGTGCTTTACACAGCAGTCATTCACTATACCTCTGTTCAGGTGACTGGTCGCTTACTCTTAATTAACTGAGGCGAAAAGAATATGGCCTTGGAATCAGAAGAATCAGGCTTGCCTTTCAGCTATTCTATTTACCATATATCTGATTGGGCAAATATGGAGCCTCAATTTCCCTATCTATAAAATAGAAATACACACACACAACACACATACACATATATAGTTTATATAATATATTTATATATTATTTTTTGTACTATATTCTTAGGCATGTTATAAAGAAAGTATTTGGCACAATTAAAAAGTGCTTAGAAAAATGAATTACTTTTCAGAATTTATAAAAAAATTTCATCTTAAACTGCTCCAAAGAGGGTCAATCGAGAACTGAACTTTATTTGCTGAAGTCCCTCTGCCACCTTCCAAAATTATGTTCCAAGGATAGTTTTTAAAGAAATGATTTACCTCCCGACCCAGACGCTGCTGCAATTTGCTCAGTTCAAATTCCTTCTTGAGAAGAGAGAGGGCCTTATAAAGTCGCTTGGGAATCTGTTAAGAAGTAACAAAAAGTCAAATCAATCTTCAAAAACTCATGTGTAGGAGGCAGCTAGGTGGCTCAGTGGATTGAGAGCCAGGTTTAGAGACAGGAAGTCCTAGGTCCAAATCTGGACTCAAGACACTTCCTAGCTGTGTGACCCGGGGCAAGTCACTTAACCCCCATGGCCTACCCCTTATCACTCTTCTGCTTTGGAACCAATACAGAGTATTGCTTCTAAGATGAAAGGTAAAGGTTTAAAAAAACAGACAAACAAAAAATACTTATGTGTAGCAAGTAAAGCAGAGAGAGAAGATTAAACATTCCCTATTCTAGGAAAACTAAAATTGCCACATGGTTCCCAGGTTCACTCATTAAGTACAGTATGCTAGCTCCCTAGCATAGAGTATCCCTACCACGCCATGGAGAACATTTTGGCTCCTCTACAGCCTATCTCCAACAGATGATTCACTAGGCTTAAATATCTCTAGTGAGAGGTGCCCCAATACTATCCTGAGGCAGCCCATGCTACTTCTGACTTGCTCTAATTGTGTTAAGGCTCTTTTTCTACATCAAGTCTAAACTGACCCTTTCTCAATTCCCACCTATTTCTTGGCCTGCAACATAAAAGAATAGTTAAACATCAGAGGGACAGGATTTAAATTTCTTTTTAATGTAATAGGGACGAATACAAAGCCTTTACCCTTGGGTTCCAAAATATATAGGATATGGAAAGGCACTGCCAACTACAGAAAAGATCTGGGAGTTTGATGCCTCAATGAGTCACCAGCTGTGGACAAACACGAAACTGAATGCCATCCTACTCCAAATAGCCCAAAGCTCTGCAATTTCATCAGAGTCTCTGCTGTGGGGGTGAATGACCACTGGTTAGTGACATTCCCAAGGCGAATTTTGCTTCATGTAAAACAATAATCTTAAGTTTGATACAACACAGATTTTAAACTGTGTCCTAGTAAACTGCCTGTCTGATTCTCTAGATGCTATATATGTGAGTTTTATTTCCCCTAGAAGACCATGATCTCCTAGAAGGTAAGGTTTTAGTATTTTGCATTCATCCCCCACCACACCCCAAAGTAGTCACTCTCATTACTTAAATCTGTTGCTTATATTGGACTGAACCACAAATATCACACATATAAAAATATACCTTACAGGGGGTTCTTCATATCTACAATGAGGAAATGAATCTTATTTGCTTCAGGAAAGATATTATGCCCTATAATAGGGTAAATGGGTATAAGCAAAGAGATTTTTCAGGGACCAAACTCACATTCGTTTCTTCCAGGACATCCTGTAGCTCATGAGACTCAGCCCCTGTCAGTGCTGCCCCCATGTCACTCAGATAGATAGGATTGTCCACAACTCTCTGTCCAGCCTGCATCATCTGAAGCACAGACTCTCTGAAAGCAAGAAGTAGATTTTAGATCCAAATGCCTGTACCAGCAGCAAGTGACATTCTGTATTTGAGGCTGCCCCAATATTAATCAATCAATAAGCACTTTATTAAATGCCTACTATGTGCCAGGTACTATGCTAAGCAGGGGAAAACAAAGAAAAAGAAAAAGCAGTCCCTGTTATATGAAGTCATGGAGCTTACTTTCTAACAGGGGAGAAAATGCAAACAAATCAGAACATACATGTTAAATACAGAGTAATGGAAGATAACCGTAGAAGCTCAAATACAAGGTTGGTCCATGAGAACCACCGTCTGCTCTCACACAGCACCGTATTTTCTCATTTAAGATTGGTCTTACCTTCAATTTAGCCAATTTCCCTTGAATAAAACTAGTGGGGGTGGAACAACTTCCAATGTCGTTTGCCCTATTCCTGCCTGATCTATTTATTAATTCTTGGGCATCTAGTCAGGCAGAAAAGAAAAGTGATGAAACAACTGTAAAGTATTGTAAAAGTAACTCCATATTGACATATCCTGAACTATGCTACTTTGACACTCGGTCTTTTTCAGTGAAGACAAACTATTAATCCTCCATTTCTTAGCACCAATATATTTTGAAGTTCTAATTACAGGCTGGCAACTACTTCCATTTCAGACCTCAGTTTCTTCTGTCCTTAGTAAAAAGTCTTCCATTAACTACTTTTGGCCAAATAAAAATCATTACCTGGTAGGCCACCCTCCGGCAATGAGTTTTCAATTTCTAGTCCTCAAATGCCAGACACAGTTCATCACTGAACCTAGTCAACTCAGCCTGTTCAGCTAGATTGTTCAGCCTGGCAGGATCTGCAGTACTCTACTGACACAGCCTTTGAGAAACTAGGGTTATTCCCTTGCCAATAAGATACAGAAGACTTTAGTAGAGTAATCCCACACTAGTATGGACTGCCTTATAAGAGAGATAAGGACAAGACTTAGTAGTCATCATAGGCCTAGTCCTTCAGGCAGAACTACTTCTTAGCAACTTGGTCTTTCATATTATGAAGGTTTTCACTAGAAAAGAACTCAGTCATCTTTCAGAAAGTCAGATCCCCAGTAAAGTCACATGTCCTGGAAATGAAATCCCAACCCAAATAATAAGACTTGTACAGGCTCTCTGGTAAGGTTTATAAGTGATAAAGAGGTTTGTAACACTGAGAAGGGACAGTTAAGAAAAATGGAATAGAGAAAGGGTCTGGGTAACATACCTATACAGGGGATTCAAAGCAATGATATCCCGAATAGTCTTCACAATTTCTGCAGTAAGGGCCTATCAAAGGAAAGATTCCCTAGGTCAGAGTTTGGAAGCTATCTTATTCTCCCAGTGGAGAGAGTTATTTCCTAACTCTGAAAGTAGTGATCTACTTCCAAATGTCCATTTCCACACTATACCCAATGCCCCACTGGTTAGGCCTAATGGCCACCACTTGACTCAGAACAAGAGGCAGATTTCCTGAATTTTTTTAACCAGTAAAAAGATACAATATATTAAAATGCATAAGCAAATGTCTGCTTGCTAGAAGACCTTCATGTGTTTCTAAACTGTATTTCAAGAGTTTTTTAAAAAATCACCATCTTTAATCATAGCATCAATGTAATTTAATCCACTTAATATTAGAACTGGAGAGGGGGCAGTTCTCTTGGATTGAGAGCCAAGCCTAGAGACAGAGATCCTAGGTTCAAATCTGGTCTCAGACACTTCCTAGCTGTGTGACCCTGATTAAGTCACTTAACTCCCATTGCCTAGTCCTTACTGTTCTTCTGCCTTAGAACCAATACACAGTATTGATTCTAAGATGGAAGGTAAAGGTTGAAAAAAAAATTAGACCTGGAGGAACTACTTGTGTGCCTTGATTTTACTGAAATAACTTTGGTCTCAAGAGGGAAGGAACTTGCCTGATGTTACACAATAAGTCAGAGATGGAAATCTGAATGTGGTACTCTTTCCTCCTCTACTTCTAATTAATGATAATTTTTTTCTTCAGGGCATCACATGAAGCTCTAAAGAATCACATGACAGAGATGTGAGAAGCTTGGTAAGTTCTCAGATAAGGTTTTTCTCTCTTTCTTCAGGATGCAAGCAACTTGGAGGCTGACAACACAAATTAAGTATGCTCTGGTCTGTTCTGATATGCTATTCTTCTCCCCAACACCCCCCTCATCAGATATTAGCCAGCCTCAATCCTAACTCAAACAAATATACTCTTTCATACTTATTTTCTATTTTTTATTGTGTGCATGTGTATAAAATGCAACCTTGTTAGACTCTTACCTCCACAAAGCTGGTGACTGTTTCACCCCTGTATACTCCAGGTTCTAGAATAGCATTTGTACTTAGAAGAAGCTTAAAAATGCTTGCATAATTGAAAGACATTGCTCTCCCAGATGGAAAAAATCCTGCCTACATGACTGGGTGGATAGTTCCTGTTACTCATGCTTTGATGGACAAGGGATGAAGAAAAAGCATTCATGAACCTCAGATCTGACCTAACACTCCTTCAATGCCACCAGTCTTTTCATAAGAGAAAGAAGCTGGCTTTAACAGAAAATAAGGAAGCCAAAGAGGCCTGGGCTAGAGGCAATGACCCAGGGACAAGCTGAAATGCTGTTTTTTCCATTCTAATTTGAAGCCAAAAGAGTATGATGGACATGCCTTGCCTTTCCAACACTAAGGAAAAGGCTCAGAAGGCCTAATGAAGTTCTAGGCATTATGGCAGGTATTACACATGAACAGCAATACAGCCAAGCTTACTCTGATGCCATGTGTGAGAATCCCTGGGACACAAAGGCATGGGAAGGCTGTTGGAGAGAGGGGCTCCTGGACTTACTTTCACTTCCTCAGTGACTTGGAATTCCTCGTGGACTACATTTTCCACTTCTACCATGAGTATTTCATCTGGAGAACTGGTGGGAGATTCTATCACTAGCTCTACTGCTTGGTCCTTGGCACCTTGTTCCTCCTCTGCTTCCTTCTTGGCTCGCTTGAATTTTCTCCTTGGTTTCTGTTTATTTTCTAGTTCCAGTTCCTCAGGCTCCACCTCTAGTTGTTTGTTTATATGAATCCTGTAAAGAAGTAGACAACAGAGATAAGAGTTAAGTTCAACATCTAAGTCAATCCAATCACACTTGTACCAAAGCAGGCTCCCATTTCTCCCCTCTCAGGATAATAATGGTTAAGAATTCTCTGTTGTCTTTTCTGTATCTTACTCCATCACATGCAGAAGTTACATTGAACCAAATTATGGTTACAGTGCCCACACTAGGATGTCAGATTTCCAAAAATACAAATGCTACAAAACTGGCTGCACAACAAAAAATGTACAAAGTATTAGAGGAAACAAGATATAGAGAGAGGCATAGGAGATGAGGCAAACCCATTCTCTTCTATGCCTTTCTTTGTTGCCTAAGGTCGCCCAGTCCCTGGGAACTAAAACTCATTTGAAATGTGTGAGTAATGAGGTCATTCCAAAATTTCCTTATTAGCTAAGCATGGTTATACCACCTTAATATTTGCTAACCTCAGCTCCACAAGGACTAAGATTCTTTCAATTATCTTTATTTTCATGCTACGAAGCACAGTATCTTTCACATGGAAGGCCCTGATAAATTGGGTACAGGATCACTAATTTGTGAGCACTTATCAACAGATAATAATAAAAAAACATTATTTGTTAAGCAGTTAGTATATATGCAGAAAGGTTCTAAAAGCAAAGGGAAATGTAAAGTTAAGGTAAGATAGTTTCTGTTTTTAAGGAGCTCATAGTCCAGTAGGGATATAAATCACCAGCAGAGGTAGAGGTACAATAAACAAAACAATATTATAAAAGTGCTTGTCAGTGTCTCAAAACAAATATCTGAATTCTGAGGGAGAAGAAGAGTCAGAGAAGACTTCATAGAGGAATTCAATTTAGTTAAAGCATAAATTACATTTAAGGAGTTCTACAAGATAAGGCTAGAACGACAGAGTTGGATCATGTTGTGAAAGGTCCTGAATGCCATTCAAAGATGCATAAACTTTTCTTTTAGGTCTTGAGCTACTCAAGATTTTTAAGCAAAGGCATTACAAGACCAGGTTTAAGTAAAAGAAAGATTATTCTGACAGTGGATCATAGGACATTTAATTGGGACAGTGGAGGCTATGGAAATATTTTTGGCTTATGGGTCTAGTCTATTGTAGAGGAAGTGGGAAAAGAAAAGGGGACAAGCATGATATTGTAGAGACAGAATTAAGTCAGTCAATAAACACTTATGAAGTGCTTACCTATGTACTAGGCACTGTGCTAAGCACTGAGAATACAATGAGATGCAAAAGAGAATCCTTGTCCTCAAAGACCTCACAATCTGAGGGATACAACAAGTACACAGATGTACAAACAAAGCTACATAACTGGATAAATAGGAAATAATTAACAGAGGGAAGACACTAGAATTAAGAGGGTTTGGAAGACTTCTTGAAGGTGAAATTGTGGTTAGGACCTGAAAGAAGCCAAGGAATCCAAGAGGAAGGAGAGGAAGAGAAAGAACAGATTAGTCAGAAGGGACAGGCAGAGAAAATACCCAGAGCTGAGACTTGGGACTTAGTTAACTGATTGTTTAGGTACGGAAGAAAGAATTAAAGAGATACCCTCAAGGTTACAAACAAGGGAGATTAAGTGGTGTTAGAGAGAGAGAGGCAGAAGTACAGGCTTAGGAAGAAAAGCAAGAAATTTGACTAATTCCTACCCTTCCCATTCTGCCTCTTGATTCTGTATCAAAGGAATTAGATACATATAGACAATATCAGAAAGGATAGTAAAATTTCAGTGGCTATGGGCAATCTGATATCAATTCTCAAGTCCTGCTTACACAATCTCCCTAGTATGAGTCTACTAGTACCTAGCAATACCTAACCCACGTACCTTCTGTGTCCCATGACTATCATACGCAACTTGTCCCCGAGGTCCTGCATTTCATGAATCTGGACAAAAGTTCCTGTGTGGTAAATTTCATTCAGGTTCTCAATCACATCAGACTCATTGCTAGGAGGGGAAGGGAAAAAAATGGTTTCAGGGAATGCCTTCAATCTCTTATCCAGACTGGACAAGGAGAGAGGATCAACAAATCAGAATGACCAAAACAAGGATTTTATTTACTCACTAGTGAATACTAAGAAAAGATTGAGATTAATAATTACATTTAGTCACAAACCCTTTTTAGTTCTGTTGTGGCTGGGTGAACTTCCCCTCTCAAAAGAAGCGTGATCAATGTCTCATATGAACTAAGTCCTGGCTCCTTCAAACTCTCACCAAGACATAAATGCTAAGGTGATATTTTTGATCCTATAGGAACTAAAAGGTAAAGGACCGAGATGGGACAAAAAAATCCTGACTTCAAATCAGCTTAAATAGCTTAATCCATTAAGTTATGTCATCTTTATAATGCTACTAAAATCTTCTAATTAATAAATTGAACTCATTTCCCCTTGAAAATGCAAATGTATTCTACTTATACTATATAGCAGTCCAGTCTTATAAATGCAATTAAAAAAAATCTCCAAGTATTTTATTTTGAACATTTAAAAATTTATCTATAGTTCCCTTCTCCTCACCCCAACATGGTGATAATGAATTGCCATAAGTTACTGAGTACTAAGAATCTGAAGAAATATGAATGATGGTATTTTAGGACTAAATTCTTAAGTCTTACTATCATCTGTATCCTGCCTACAGGTCAATTCCTTGGAGGTCTTTTACACCAGGGATAATCCAAATAACAATATTCTAGGAAGAGTTCTCCATTTTAGGGTGATTAAGAATTAAATCAAATGCCACTTACTTGTCATCTCTCTTTAGAAAGACACCGGCATATGGCTGGGCAAGGCGAACTTTCCTTCTTAGCAGCTCAACCAACTTCTTATTTTTAACCTAGCATGACAATAACCTCAAGGTGAAATACAGGGACAGGTTTTCTAGCTACACATTTTGATAGCATCCTTACCATTCATAAGAGGATTGATAGGAAGAGGTGCAATGGTGCCAATAGTTTAGCTACCATCCTTGAAATGTTTCAAAAGGGGAGAAAAATGTTTTGTCTTTTAAAAAGCAAACTCAAAGGAGAAATACGGTTTTTGGTAGAACATGGAATATGGCTTTTCTGGGAAAAAAATTTAATAAGTTACAAGCCTAGCCCTAACTTTTCTCGGGTATGAAAATCAACAAGACATGGAATAAATGGGACAATTTCAATTTTTTCTAAGATCTGCCCAAGCTATATTCTAATTATTGCTGCACATAGCAGATTAGCTCACACTTGTTAAAGCCTCCATAAATGCGTTAATGACTTCTTAGAGCTCTCTTAGGAAAAGAAAGCATGGAAGGGAAAAGAGCTACTTTTATGTATGCTTTAATTTATTTCAAGTTGTAGTTATTTAACAGAGCTGATTTAGTTATAAATCTGCTCAAAGACAAAGAACAATCAAGCAGACAAATATCCTGGAAGAAAGGAAGCAAACAAACCACTCTAATTCTAAAGTCAGGGGCCATGAACAGAGAAGCTGAACTAAAAACTCACTAAGTGACTTGAATAAATGGAAAATTAATTCAGCTTTGTAAGTAAATAGGAAAGCAACAATTTTCTGCTTAAATTCCTCCCCTGCTTCTTTCTCCTAGGCTGGGCTAACTGGGGTCTGAAGTGATGCCTTTTTTATTCAGTATAGTTAGTACAAGTATTGTTACTTCAAGGAACTACAATTTTACATGTGTAACTGGGGATCCTTGGTGATGATTCTTCTATTTGGTGTAGGTAGTACAAGTGCTACATCAAGGAATTACAACTTTACATGTGTGAATACGCTTTAGCCATATATGTAGATTGAGTGAATGAATGTGACTCTTGCCATTTATGAAGACTGCAACCCTTCCATAATTTTGTAAACACTTTTTTCAGTTGAAACAGTTCAAAAAATTCCTTTGGTGAGGAGCCTCTCAGAACTTGGATTGTGTAAATACCAAGTCCCAAACTTGAATCTTTTCCATTTAGGCAGATTGAACTTTCTTCTTTTTTTAAAAAAGCCTTTCCAATCTGCTTGGATATTGGTTCCAAGGCAGAAGAGCTTTACAGGACTAGGCAATGGGGATTAAGTGACTTGCCCTGGGTCACACAGCTAGTAAGTATTCTAAGGTCATATATGAATCCAGTACCTCCCATCTTCAGGCCTGGCTCTCTATCCATTAAGCCATCTAGCTGCCCCTAGACTGAGCTTTCAAAAGCTTACATTTTTGCTAAAAGAGCCCAAACTCATGCCACACAACAGAATGGGGCTTTAATACAACCATTAATCCCATTAGCCAGGTAAGAAAGCAGCCATTAGACTTTAAGCAATATACCCAAGCGGTAAAGTCAGGATTTGAATTCATGCCTTCTGATCCCAAATCCAGTGCTTTCTTTTCAAGATATTTGTGATAAAAATAAAGGTAAGCTTTCTTTTCAGGATATTTGTGATGGGCTCATATTTGCTTCTCTTCCCAGGCTGTAATTTGATCAAGTACCTTTCAGAGATTACTGGTCAACATGGCTTAACTAGGGTCAGAGGAGGAAGCAAAGTTTAACAGGACTGCCTAGTGGTTAAGCCAGAAGACCAAAGACATTCTCAAGGTTAGGGAGGTTTTGGAGTAATAAAGGAAAGTATTGTGAGAAGTCCAAAGAACAAATTGCCTAAGAAACGAATCAAAACTGGAACCCTAGAGAGTCCTCCAAGGTTGGAGCTGTGCAAAATTGACCATCCAGGGGTTTACATTTTTTGGGGAAAATATTCTTTATTAGATTGCTAGAATAACAGGGAGGCATGCATGTAAAGGGGAAGAGTGAGAATTAGCTACTTGATAAGAATTTTCTCCATTTTATCCAGTTCCCTCAACCCTCCTCCCCTAAAGGCTTATTGACCTTAAGTGATATCTTTCCTTCAAAGATGATCTGTTTATTTTAACCATATCCATCAAAATTTGATGGGGACGGAAGAAAATTGGAGAAAGCATGCTTTTCACCCTAAGCTCCATAGGGGATAGCACTGCCCAGGAAAGATTCTCATTAAACTTAAGTTCCTCAAGGAGCAAAAGATGGTTTCTTACCTACAACAGAGAAAGTTAGAGCTGAAAGGATCATTAGAGATCATTTGACTGAAACTCTTCATTTGACCAAGTCTCTGAGGAAGAACAGTAATTTGATAGAGGTCCCAGCCCTGGACAGCTCAAGGACTAAAATCTGAATTTTCTAACTTTCCACTTTTTTTTTTTTTTTTTTGCAAGCACAGTCTCTCAACTTGCTTCTTTTTACAAAAGGTGTGGAAAGTGAAGGAACTTGTTGCTTGGTCAAGACTTCAACAGATCTGTGTGACCTTGAACAAGTCTTCCCTTGGTCTGGGTTCATTTTCTCACAAAAAGATTTGGCTAGACTAAAGGCAGTTGAAAGATAAAGGAAAGAATACAGGATTTAGTTTGGGCACCTGGGCTGAAGGTCTGATTTTGCAACCATCATGTCTTTGGGCAAGTCACTTTCCTTCCCTATTCTAGGTATCAGTTTCCCCATTTTTAAAAGGGATTGGCTCAGATAATATGGGCAAACATTTAATAACACTAGAAGGGGTGCAAGGCTCTTAACAAATATTATCAGTGAAGGAAACTAAGGCAACCAGGGAGATTAAATGACTTGCTTGGGAACAAAAATATAAGTGTCTGAGGCAGGATTTGAACTTAGTTGGTCTCTGATGTCCCTTCCAGTTCTGACAGTCTGATTTCTGAGCTTTTGGTGAAGAGACAGGGGTGTAGGGTCAAGAGCCTGACCTCACATTTCTAAAGAACGAGATCAAAAACGCTTTCCCTCTAACGCCGATGCTGGGGAAGCAGAAGGCACATTTTCATCCCAAAGGGGCAGATGAGGCTCTGAGACGGCTGCCTGACTCGGGAAGGCAGGGTGGCCGGCGGGCAGCTCACCTCGATAATCTTGATGAAGCGGGGAAACACAGGGTTGCGGGTGACTGCGATGAGTGGCAGATGCGGGAAGACCTCCGGGATCATCATAGGCGTGAGCGCGGTCATGACTGGGCCCTCCGCACCCCCACCCCCGGCGGGCCCGCTGGACCCAGTCCCGTCCTCGGCGCCACCCTCGGGGCTGTCGTCGCCGCCAGTATTGTAGGCGCCGCCGCCCCGGTTGCCGGCCTCGTCCCAGAGCCCCCGCCACGCGCCCACACTCTGAGACGCGGGCCCTGGGTCTGTCCCACGACCCCACAGCGCCCAAGCTGGC
>NC_058130.1:714385044-714476313 GCF_016433145.1 Gracilinanus agilis | reverse complement strand
ATGTAAAGGGGAAGAGTGAGAATTAGCTACTTGATAAGAATTTTCTCCATTTTATCCAGTTCCCTCAACCCTCCTCCCCTAAAGGCTTATTGACCTTAAGTGATATCTTTCCTTCAAAGATGATCTGTTTATTTTAACCATATCCATCAAAATTTGATGGGGACGGAAGAAAATTGGAGAAAGCATGCTTTTCACCCTAAGCTCCATAGGGGATAGCACTGCCCAGGAAAGATTCTCATTAAACTTAAGTTCCTCAAGGAGCAAAAGATGGTTTCTTACCTACAACAGAGAAAGTTAGAGCTGAAAGGATCATTAGAGATCATTTGACTGAAACTCTTCATTTGACCAAGTCTCTGAGGAAGAACAGTAATTTGATAGAGGTCCCAGCCCTGGACAGCTCAAGGACTAAAATCTGAATTTTCTAACTTTCCACTTTTTTTTTTTTTTTTTGCAAGCACAGTCTCTCAACTTGCTTCTTTTTACAAAAGGTGTGGAAAGTGAAGGAACTTGTTGCTTGGTCAAGACTTCAACAGATCTGTGTGACCTTGAACAAGTCTTCCCCTGGTCTGGGTTCATTTTCTCACAAAAAGATTTGGCTAGACTAAAGGCAGTTGAAAGATAAAGGAAAGAATACAGGATTTAGTTTGGGCACCTGGGCTGAAGGTCTGATTTTGCAACCATCATGTCTTTGGGCAAGTCACTTTCCTTCCCTATTCTAGGTATCAGTTTCCCCATTTTTAAAAGGGATTGGCTCAGATAATATGGGCAAACATTTAATAACACTAGAAGGGGTGCAAGGCTCTTAACAAATATTATCAGTGAAGGAAACTAAGGCAACCAGGGAGATTAAATGACTTGCTTGGGAACAAAAATATAAGTGTCTGAGGCAGGATTTGAACTTAGTTGGTCTCTGATGTCCCTTCCAGTTCTGACAGTCTGATTTCTGAGCTTTTGGTGAAGAGACAGGGGTGTAGGGTCAAGAGCCTGACCTCACATTTCTAAAGAACGAGATCAAAAACGCTTTCCCTCTAACGCCGATGCTGGGGAAGCAGAAGGCACATTTTCATCCCAAAGGGGCAGATGAGGCTCTGAGACGGCTGCCTGACTCGGGAAGGCAGGGTGGCCGGCGGGCAGCTCACCTCGATAATCTTGATGAAGCGGGGAAACACAGGGTTGCGGGTGACTGCGATGAGTGGCAGATGCGGGAAGACCTCCGGGATCATCATAGGCGTGAGCGCGGTCATGACTGGGCCCTCCGCACCCCCACCCCCGGCGGGCCCGCTGGACCCAGTCCCGTCCTCGGCGCCACCCTCGGGGCTGTCGTCGCCGCCAGTATTGTAGGCGCCGCCGCCCCGGTTGCCGGCCTCGTCCCAGAGCCCCCGCCACGCGCCCACACTCTGAGACGCGGGCCCTGGGTCTGTCCCACGACCCCACAGCGCCCAAGCTGGCGCCGCGCAGCTCGCCCGCCCGCTCGGGAGCGGCGGTCGAGCAACGCGCAGCCCCCGCCCGCGACCCCGTCCCCCGAGGCCCGTCAGCTGGGGAGGCCGCGGCCCCGGTGTCAGCACTAACCGCCTCGCGATTCCCCACAAGCGCACGTAGCCTGCGCTCGCCGCCATGCCCACCTCATCCTGAGGGCGCCCGCTTCCTTACGTCATTTCCGCCCCAGAGGTGAGCACGTGACGAGAGCGCCCCTTTCGCCATCTTCGCTAACTCCTCACGAGGAGCGAGAGCAGCCCGTGCGCTTGCGCAAATCAGAGGGAGAACCATGCCACTCAGCCCCGCCTCTAATCTTCTTGAGAAGGGAGGAAAGAAGTGGGATTGAAGGCAAGAACTCCCTCTTGTGGGAGGAACTCCAAGGTGGGTGGAACAGGTAGAACCTCCAGTTCTTTTAGACACCCGCTTCTATCGCCGGGGCATCTTAGAAGAACGCGCAGTTGCCGCGGGGAACTCGCTTGAATCTTGGCGCGCGGGATGCAACTGATTCACTCTTGGTCTCCGAGAGCGCGGACGCAAGATGCAGTTGAATCCCCTTCTTCAATTTTGGGGCTTTAATTGGTTCCCTGCAGTTTTACTGCTGGTCCCGATAACCGGCGGACATAATGTTTCGGACAAAGGAGCTAACACGGACGTTTTCTGTGCCAGGTGGGAGTCTTTTTTTTTTTTTTTTTTTTTTGCCAGAAGACTAGTTGGCTTTCGGGCTAAGCCCGCTCCAAAGGGCGTGGGAGAGCCTAAGACTTGGGCCAGTCCCCGGGTCCCCAGGCCAGGTTGGGGCCCTAGAGCCACAGTGAGGTTCTTATTTTACAGATGGAAAAACAGAAGAGGGGAATTTACTCGAAGTGACCTGTGCATCAGGGTCCGAATCAGTTCTAGAACTTTGTTTTTCTTTTCCCTGAATCACAGTCATCCCAGGCTCCAGTCATACTTGTTTTTTTATCCTCCCACAGTCTGCACTCTGAGCACTTTTCCTTCGCGTTCAGGATGCCTGTCCGCATAATTCCTTAACAGAAGCTGCATTCTAAATCTTGAGTCCTGATAGGAGGTGGAGAGCTGAGCCTCTGGGAAAGGCAACAATTGGAGAGATTTTCTAAAGCGGATGCCTTTCCTGAAACTTCTGAAAACTAGTTCAACTCTATACTGTGGAATCCCCTGCCCCCCCTTATGTGCCCATTATGCCCTACCAAGCCTCAGTGGAGAAAAGCAATCTTTCCAATTGGGGTCACTACAAAACCCTCACTGCCAATTAGCAATCCTTTTACCTTTCCCTAATGTTGGATCCCACTCACTACAGCAGCTCTTCAAAACCTTTTCATCCCTCCTCAAACTTTTCAAGTAATCCACCCCCCTTCTTTCCCCTTCCCCCAGAAAATCTTGCCTTATTTTATTGAATAGATTGAGGTAATTTGTCATCTTTTCTCTTGACTCCTGCTACACTCTTATTCTTTTACCCCTGTATGGGACACTTTTGGGGTTGTCTCTAATGATGCACTTCCCCTAAGCACCCAAAAATAAAATCCCAGGGGCCCTGAGACAGATGCTAGACAAATGGCGGTTTTATTACACTCTCCTCCATATTCTTTTTTTCTCTAGATTTTTGAGATACTGCTTTCTTCTGGTTCTCTTCCTACCTATCAATCCTCTCTTGTCTGTCTCCTTTACTGGATATTCAGCACATACTTGATAAATGGGAATTGGCCACCCACCCAACCCCAATTAGACTGTCTTTATACTATTTCACTTGGCAAATATGTAAAATCAATCTCTCAAGGATTCTATTGTCTCTATGGGAATGATTCTCAAATACTTTTTCCAGCCCAAACCTCTCTGCTGACCAGACTCTTATCTCCAATTGTCTATTAGACATTTCCTGTATGTCTGGTAGACATTTTAAACTTAATGCCTAAACTGAATTAATTATCTTCCCTTCCTACCCTCCCTTTGAAACTTCCTTAGTCTTCTTACACCTTACAACTGAGCACATATTCTTTTTTTAAGTTGGCTTTTATTTTAATAACAAATTTTCTGACCACATATTCTACCATCCAATGGCAGTGGCCTCCCTGCTGTTCCATGAACAAGTCACTGCTTTTTCCTAAGGGCATTTTCACTGATTGTCTCTCATACATGGAATACTCTTCCCCTTTCAGCTCTGCCTCCTAGCTTTCCTGGGTTCCATCAAATCCAAGTAAAATCTCGCCTTTTATAGGAAACCTTTCCCAATCATTTTTTTTAAAAACCCATACTTTTGTCTTAGAATTGATACTAAGTATGGGTCTTAAAGCACAAGAGTGATAAGATCTAGGCAGCTAGGGTTAATTGACTTGTCCAGGGTTACATAGTGAGACCAGATTTGAGACCAGGCCTGGGTTCCATCCTGAGGCCTATCTCCAAGCCTGGTTCTCTATCCATGTAGGGCCATGTAGCTGCCCTCCCTTTCCTCCACCCACCCCCCCCCCACTCCCTTACCCTTAGTTCTAGGACCTTTTCTGGATCTTTTTGGCCCATGGTGGTAACAGACATCCATTAGAATGCCAACTGGGTCAAAGAAAATTTCTGTATACTTGGAGAGTAAGTAACAGCAAGACTCTGGAACTTGCATGTGCCGATTTTTCTTTTTTTTGGTCTCTGAAAGTAAATAAGGACAATACCAGCAACTACTAGTGACTGGTTATTTTACTTGAGTATAAGCCGATCTACTTCCCAGGAATCAGAAAGCTTTTTATAGTTGCTAGGGTGTTTGGAAAAGTGTTTTTCTGTCTCTGATTTCCTTCTCAGAATTCTTTCAGACCAAGGTAGAAACTTTGAAAGTAAGCTACTTCATGGATTGTTGGCTTTGACCTATGAATCAAGAAGTCAAGAACCACATGTTACTAGGAACCTAGCATCTGTCTATTAGAAACCCAGAGGCTTGGGCAGAAGGTGAAGTGGAGTCAACATGGGACATTTCCAGTGCCTTAACACAGCACAACCAGGAATGATGCTACAGTCTTTATGACATACCTGCTCACATGAACAAGAACAACACTACCCACTGACATGGGCTTTCAGGTCTCACAAAAGGGTGAAGATGAAGAGACTTAAAAACTGTATTACTTGGTTGTGAAATCGACTGAAGGAGGCTTGCTGTCTAGCTTTGGCCTCAGCTCAGAAAACCTTTGATTGAAACAAGTGATGGTATATGAAACCTAAGTTGGCTCTCAAGAGTCTCAGCAATGTGGCTAAGCAATTTGGTATGCGGGAAATACATAGTACAGTTGATTCTACCTTTGCAACCTATCTCCTATATTTTCCTTTCTTTTCTCTGACATTGCCACCACTGGTGTTAGCCCTGCTCATCTCAATTATTACAAGAGCCTATTTATTGGTGGATCTTTCTGCATCAAGTTTTCCCTCCATTCAGCCACTCCCTCCACCCCACCCCAGCCCAGCAAACTGTTCTCCACTTAACTACCAAAATGATGTTCCTCTAGCCTGGTCTGACCTTGTTGCTCATCTCAATAAACTCCAGTAGCCCCCTAGAAGCTCCAGGATTGAAAATAAATCCTCTGGCTTTTAAAACCACCTTTCCAGTGCATAAATATTTCATTCCATCTACATTTGAACTCTTTGTTGTTTCTTGCACAAGACACTTCAATCTCCCGACTCCGAATTTTCATTGAGTGTCCCCCATGTCTTGAATGCACTCCCTCCTTCCCTCAGTCTCCTGCTTCCCTGGTTTTGTCTAAATTAAAATCCTACCTGTCAATCTTCCTTGGTGATGGTGCCTTCCCTCTGAGATTGCCTCTAGTTTATCTTCCATTAATCAATAAACATTTGTTAACCACCTAATATGTGCCACTAATATGTGCCAGGCACTGTGCTAAGACTGGGGATGCGAAACAAAACAAAACAAAACAAAGACAGCCCCTACCCTTAGGAGCTTGCAGTCTAATGGTAGAAACAACATGCAAACAAATATAAAAAAAGCAAGCCATATACAGACTAAGTAGGAAGTAATTAATTAGCAGAGGGAAGACACTAGAATTTAGAGGGGGTAAGGAAGGCTTCCTGTAGAAAGTGGGATTTAAAGGAAGCCAGAAAAGTCAGTAGTCAGACCAAAGGAGGGAGAGATCCACAAATAGAGAGAGGGGAACAGACAGAATGTTCTGAGTCAAGAGATGGAATGTCTTGTTCCTGTAACAGCCAAGAGGTCAGTATCACTGTATTTCAGTACATATAAGGGAATAAGGCATAAGAAGACTGGAAAGGTAGAAGAGAGCTATGTTATAAAGGGCTTTGAATGTTTAATAATGTATCTTATATTTGCTCCTGGAGGCAGTGGGGAGCTACTGGAATTTTTTGAGGGGAGGGGAGGAGATGATTTGATCAGACCTGCACTTTAAGAAAATCACTTTAGTGGCTGAATGGAGGATGGATTGGAGTGGAATAATCTAGGTTTAAGGTGATGAAGACCTACATTAGACTAGTGATGGTGTCAGAGGAGGGGAGTGTATTTGAGAAATATTGCAAAGGCAAAATTGACAGTCCTTGGCAACAGCTTGACTATGGGGGCTGAGATTTAGTGAGATTTCCAAGATGACTTTTGGGGGGTGAGCTTGAGGGACTGAAAGAATGGTGTTGCCCTCTTCAGTAATAAGGAAGGTAGGAGGGTAGGAAGAATTAAGGGGGAAAGATAATGAGTTCTCTTTTGGATGTGTTGAGTTCAGGATGGACATCCAGTTTGAGATGTCTGAAAGGCTGTTGGAGATTCAATATTGGAGGTCAGCAGAGAGACCGGGGCAAGAATGGCAAATTTGAGAATTATCAGCATATAATAGAGATAGATAATTAAATCCCTGGGAGTTGAAGAGATCACCAAGTAAGACAGTATAGAGGGAGAAGAGAAGAGGACTTATGACAGAACCCTGAGAGATACCTGGTTATGGTTAGAGGGCATGATCTGTAGGAGGATCTGGAAAAAGAGCTGCTAGATAGGTTGGAGGAAAACCAGGAGAGAGTGGTGAGTGAAAACCTGGAGAGAAGAGGATGATCAACAGTGTCATAGGCTGCTGAGGGGTCATGGAGAAAGAGAATTGAGAAGAGGTCATTGGATCCAAATCAAGGTTTGGCAACTAAGAGATAACTAGTAACTTAAGAGACAGTTTAAGTGAAATAATAAGGTTGGAAGCTGGATCTTAAGAATTAAGAAGAGATTGAAAAAATGGGGAAGGGCCTATTTGTACAAAAATATTTGTAGCTGCTCTTTTTATGGTAATGTAACAATTAAATTTAGGGTTTGACTCAATATGAGAATTAAACAATAATATTGTGGTCACCGTTTATAAAACTGTTAATAGCTTTTATTTACAACAAGGTAGAAATAGTGAAAGTAGGAAATATAGGAAGGAGACAAAGCCTGGTCTAGCCTACCAGCCCTAAGTGCTGCTCCAGTGAAGTCCAGCAGAGGCTTCCCCAAGTCCCAATCTCCACATGGATTTCCTGGTAGTCCTCAGCCAGAAGTCCCAGTGATGTCTTTAGCCAGAGTTCCACCAATGGATAATGATTCCAAGGAAAAGCAAGTCTCTTCAGCTCTACTCACCAATGCAGAATCCAAGGGAAGAGTCTCTCCAAAAGCCAAGGAAGGAATGGTCTCCAAGGAACCAGTCTCTCCAAAAACCAATGAAGGAAAGAGAGATCAGACCATGTTGGTCTCTTCTTTTATACCCCTTTTCCCACATCATTTCCTGTCTCTTCACCTCTTCACAGAAACCAATTGCAGTCTTTCAATTTGCCTACCACTGCCCAGGCCTTAGCAGTGCCCTTTGGAGGTGAGAGTTTTGATTAGATGGTAGATAAGAATAGCATGAACCTTAGAGGAAGAATTGTTACTTAGTGATGGAAGAAAGGGAAGAACTTGATTGTGGGAACAGAAATTAATGAGTATTTCAATTCACCTACCTTGACCAGTGAGCTGAGGAGAATGAGTGAAAGTATAGCCAGTACTAGAAAGAATAGCCAGGGAGGCTGTATTGACAGGGTGAAAAGTGGGGTTTCAGTAAGAGCTAATGGAGGGAAGGAATGGGAGAATAGATTTAAGATGAAGGCAAGTTTGTTGCCTGTGTAACAGAGGACCTAGTGGAAGAGCTGGGTGGAGTAAGGATGAAACTGTTTTGGGAGGATTGAGATGGGGATAGCAAGGAGGAATTTTATGGTAGGGAGTTGTGGGAAGCCAATAAAAGAATAGATAAAAATCTGAGACCCCTCTTTTAACCCCTTTTGTGATCCTTGTGATTTCTTGTTGAAAAGTATTGTGGCATTATTGAAAAGCTTTAAGTTCCTAATAAACCCACATTTAAGAGGTTAACACTTTTCCTCCTTTGGCCAGGAATGCAGCTGCCTGGTACATCCAAAGCCAAAACCTTAGCAGGGGCAATTCAACCCTGAGAAAAATATTCCCCGACTTGGCTTTCTGATAAGAACCCAGTCAAAATTCAACCTTGGCCTTGTTTTATTCTGAAGTCAAATGAGACTTTTTTGCGTTTTGATATGACATAATTTGTAACTTCTGCACATCTTCAAAGTTTCAAGGGGGTTCTTTTGTGTGAAATGAGTCTTGAAATATATATAATAAACTCCATGCTCCTAGAGTCAGAGCTGGAAGCATGAGCTAAAAGATCATCTTCCCTGTCCTCCTTATCAACTAAGCTGTCCTTATCAGATTATCAGAGGTGATAGATAGATCTCAAAAGGGAGTGAAGAATGAAATATGAATGATTTATAGGAATTTCAGAGTCATTGGTATATGAAAGAGATGACCAGGTGTGGGAATGTTCATGATTGAATGGATGGTACCATACCTTAGGACACTTCTCCTTTTAACCATCTTTTGGCAATGATAGAGATTTACTGGGGAGTCCCATATTCTAGGGCAGTAGTGATCTGGGAACTCTTGGGAATCCCAGAAACTGTCCTAAGGTCAAAATTATTTTCATAAAAATAATAAAGACAGGGGGCAGCTGGGTAGCTCAGTGGATTGAGAGCCAGGCCTAGAGACGGGAGGTCCTAGGTTCAAATCTGGCCTCAGACACTTCCCAGCTGTGTGACCCTGGGCAAGTCACTTGACCCCCATTGCCTACCCTTACCACTCTTCTGCCTTGGAGCCAATACACAGTATTGACTCCAAGACGGAAGATAAGGGTCTTAAATAAATAAATAAATAAATAAATAAATAAATAAAGGCATTTTAACTTCTAATATGGTAAATGCTGATATGTCACAAATGCAAATTCTTTGGAGTCCTCAATGACTTTTTTTTTTTTTTTAATTTTAAACCCTTAACTTCTGTGTATTGACTTATAGGTGGAAGATTGGTAAGGGTAGGCAATGGGGGTCAAGTGACTTGCCCAGGGTCACACAGCTGGGACATGTCTGAGGCCAGATTTGAACCTAGGACCTCCTGTCTCTAGACCTGGCTCTCAATCCACTGAGCTACCCAGCTGCCCCTTTCAATGACTTTTAAAAGAGTTTTTAAAAAGGTCTTGAAACCAAAAAGTTCGAGAGCCCACAGTGCCAGCTTGGTGTGGCAAGTCATATTCTCATTGATTGCCAGCCAACTGCTTTCTATTCCTGGCTTCTACTTCTCCTTGTCAAGAAGTATGTAAATTAAAGAATGCTATCCACCTCTAGAGAAAGAAGTAC
Organism: Gracilinanus agilis; assembly: GCF_016433145.1. Classification (NCBI taxonomy): domain Eukaryota; kingdom Metazoa; phylum Chordata; class Mammalia; order Didelphimorphia; family Didelphidae; genus Gracilinanus; species Gracilinanus agilis. Next base: position 714,467,139 of record NC_058130.1, on the reverse strand, counting down.
TGGAGTCAGAATGCAGATGAAAGCGGACAATTTTTCAATTCTTTATTTGAGTTTTGGTTTTATAAAATTATTCACAAAAATGAACAATATGGAAATGTGCTTTGCATGATGACACATGTATAACGTAGATCAAATTGCCTACCAGCAATGGAAGGGGGAAAGGTAGGGAGGGCACGAGGAGATAAATTCAATCATATAACTTAGGAAAATTGCTGCGGAAATTTGTTATTACATGTAATTGGTAAAAAAATAAAGATATTTTTTAAAAAGGCATATAAATTTGTGGATCTATTCAACCATTCAAATATCAGCTCCTGACTTAAAGCAAAAATCCTGATCGTGACTGCTTGTGTCTCAATTGCTCATGATTTAATGTGCTCGAGTATCAAGGCACCATTGTACTTTCCTTGTTAAATGGGCTTATCTAAGAAAGTCCCCTTCTCTTTTCCCTCCTCCATTGTAGGGGAAAACGAGTTGCTCTGGCACTGATTAGTTTCTCCATTCTATGTTCTTTGCTTTTCCATTCTGGCTGTTTGAAAAGGGCAACAGGGGATTGAGGAGCATTATTCTTTTCTTTCATTTCTAAGCTTTTAATGTGATAAAAATGCTTTCCAGTGTAAAAATGGAACCATTCGCAATATTTTACTTATTATGTAGGTCTAGAGATATGAGAGGTGGGGAAGTAGGGGGTTGCTTCCCCCCTTTTTTTCTTTTCTTTTTTTTTTTTTTTTTTTTTTTTAAACCCTTACCTTTCATCTTGGAGTCAATACTGTGTATTGGCTCCAAGGCAGAAGAGTAGTAAGGGCTAGGCAATGGAAGTCAAGTGACTTGCCCAGGGTCACACAGCTGGGAAGTCTCTGAGGCCGGATATGAACCTAGGACCTCCAGTCTCTAGGCCTGGCTCTCAATCCACTGAGCTACCCAGCTGCCCCCTGCTTCCCCTTTTCAAAGGTGGGAAACTAATTGTTTAGTGCAGTGTTGGATAAACTACAGCCTGCCTGCTGCAGGGAGACATTATTCCTAATCTGACGAATACAATGAGTAGGATACAATACAATGAAACTTTGAAAGAGTTGCCTTAGAAACAGACTGACAGATGAGCATTTCCTTTCCTTTGGTCCCCTCTTTAAAAAGTTTGCCCATCACTGATTTAGTGGGTGCTGAACTGGAGGGCTGAGCTGGCAAAATAGGAAGATGGGGGTGTTGACTTTGCTTGCCTGGTAAAGAATGAAAGGTTTAAAATATGCCTAATAAAATACACTCGCATGCAACCATGAGCTCATGTAAGCCCTAAAGTTAGTGGGTAACCATTTTCTTTCTCTTGGAGGCATCATAAGTATAGTTAGAAAGGAAAATCATATTTGGAAAGGAGAGTGATATGCAAGAAAAGATCTGCCCTCATGAAGGTGATGGGGTGAATTTCCCAGACATTCACAGTCAAACTCCCTCTATATTCCACCTTGGAATATTGGTGAATAAGCCATTCTGAACTGTTAATTACTCCTGAGCCTGGAGTGAAAGAAAATCCGGGGACAATGGGATACAGACAGTAAAGGGATTGTTGTTCAGTCTTGTCAGATTCTTTGGTGACCCCTTTTGGGGTTTTCTTGGCAAAGTTACTGGAATGGTTTGCCATTTCTTTCTCTAGCTCACTTTGCAGATGAGGAAACTGAGGCAAACTGGGTTAAATGATTTGCACTACCAATCACTGGGCCAAATACCTAGGAGAAAAGTAGTTTTAGCCCTGCATTCAAGACAGGAAAACACAAAAAACAAATCTGTTTTTTCCAGGGATTCTGATGCTGAGAAAAAGTGAGATTTGCTTAGGTTTAGGGGCAGACTAAGGTACACAAACAAGAATTTTGATGCTAAGGCTGGAGCTAAGGGAAGGGCAGTACTTGGGAAAGGTGCTGGATTTGATATCAGAGAACCTGAGCCCAAATTCTGGATCTGCCACTTATCCTACTGTATAGCCTTAGACAATTCACTTAATTTCTCTAAATAAATAAGTTTAGATCAAATGGTTGCCAAAGTCACTTCCAGGTCTAAAGCTCTGTTCAGATGATTAGGAAATTGAAAATGAGAATTATTTTTGAAAATTCATCATCAACTCTATGTCATTTGTATGCCAAGATTCATTGATGGTCTAGTAGAAAGACTAGAGATAGAGTTCTGGACGCACCATCAGGAAGACTTGTGTTCAAATCCAGCTGCAGATATTTACTGACCCTGTGACACTGGGGAAATCATTTAACTTCTGCCTTCTTCAGTTTCCTTCTCTATAATATAGGGATAATAATAACATCCACCTCCCAGGGTTCTGGTGAGGTTAAAATGAGATAATATTTGTAAAGCTCTTTGTTTTAAAATTATTAAATTTAAATAAATAAATTTAAAAAACTAAAAATAAATATGTAATATGTATATAACATATATACAATAAAATAAAATTTAAAATTTTAATTTAAAATACTCCATAAATACTAGTTGTAATTATGAGCTATTATTACTTAAATGGATTCTTGAATGGTCTATACTTCAGATGGACTTGATGCAAGAAAGATAGGACCAAGATTCCAGGATATCATAGAAGGAGAGAGGTATTTGGAGGACAAATTTACCTTGTTTGAAACTATAGAAAGAAAGTTCCATCACACAGTAGCAATGGGACACCCCATTTCTTCAGGGTTCCAGATTCTCAGTTGGCAGTTTCACTTTTCTCTTTATCTCCAGGGCTTAGTATAGTAGGGAGGCACCTGACAGATGCCAAAGGTCTTCGGCTCCATGACTTGTTTAATACGGGTACGGAAGGAGAATCGTCATGAAGACTAAGAGAGGTGATCAATGACACGTGTAAAACCCAGATGAATTTCTCGTTGGCTATGGAAGGGGGCAGGAGGAGGGGAGGGAAAGAACACGAATCATGGAACCATGGGGAAATAGTCTAAATTAACTAATTAAATTAATTTAAAATTTTTTAAAAAATGAAGACCAAGAGGTGTTAATATTATACTGATTAGGCAGGTGCTGTTCATCCTGTGACTGTTGAGTGACTCATTCAGAGACCATTAAGGAGCATTTGTTTTTTTTCCCCCCTTTTGTCACAGGCAGTATATCGCCAGGACTGGGAAGATCCATTATGTTGAAACCGGCGGACAGGAAGTAAGTTCATTTAGTATTTCTCGTGGGCTTTTCTTTGGCCTTATGTTGCTTTTGTTAGCATCACTATAATAGGATGATGTTGAAAATAACAAAAATGTTTTATGTTTGCATTTCGTCTTACAGTTTCCATTAGGCAGGATGGGTCTTCCCATTTTATGCAAGAGGAAACTGCAACTCAGGATGCCATTTGCCCAGAGACACTTCATAGACTAGGTGATAGGCAGGATTTTAGACTAGAGCCCAGGGCTCTTTCCACGTACATAATTTGATATTAGGTTAAAGGAAGGAAAGAAACAAGCATTCACGTAGTAGGTACTATGTGCCAAGCCCTTTACAAATATGATCTCGTTGGATCCTCACAACATCCCTGGTGGGGAGATGCTTCCATTATCCCCATGTTCTAGTTGAGGAAACTGAGGAAGACAGAAGTTAAGTGACTTGCCCAGGGTCACACAGCTAGAGGTCTTCCTGACTACATACCTAATGCTCTCTCCACACCACCACCTAGTTGCCCCAGGTTAAAGAACTGTACTTTGCATGTAGTACACACTTTTACACTTGCTTGAATTGAGTTGAATTATACCATGTCCAGACTGAAAAAAACTTCAACTTATTCATAAGAAAGAATACAAAAAAAAAAAAGTTACATTCTGCATAATGGAGACTTCTTAAAATTTGTATATTTTTTTTATTAAGTAAAATACATTTTATATTGACTTGAGTTTTAATTTGTCAAAGATGTTTTTTTTAATAAGGGAAAATTTGGGAAGTTTTAGTAGGCTTAAATCTTATTATGGGGAGGGGGGGATTGATAGTATGATCTAGAAGCAAGAACAGCGCCCTCTTAGGCTGCATCAAGAGAAGCACAGGAAATTATATTCCCGGTGCCCTCGGTCCATGCCAGAGCACATCTGGAATATCACGTGTAGTGCACAGCTGAGGAAGCCTCATGTGGTGGACAAAGAGCTGGCCTCAAAGGCCGCCCTTGATAACTACTGGCGAGGCATCGACTCTCCTCGGACTCCAGGAACCTCTCTACGGGTCTGAATGTGCTAAGAAGGTACTGACCTGCATTTAGATAAAGGGACGGAGTTTCCTTACTTGGGACTTCTGTGTACCAACTAACACACAGGTCCAGTCCCTGACCTTATTGACAAACTAAAGGGCAACCAGGAAAGTAAGAAGACTCGAACCCCCATAATTTGAGGATCACTTGAAGGAATGAGGAAAATTTAATCTGAAGAAGAGGAGTCCAGTGGTGGAAACATAACCACCTTCAAGTTAAGGACATTCCTGTGAAAAAGGAATAACAATTTGCTCAGCTCGGTCCCAAAGTGGAAAAGTAGGAGCCATGGGTAGAAGTTATATGGGGGTAGATTTCATCTCGAAATTTAAAAAACCCACAATTTCCTAGCAATTAGAACTGTCCAAAATCCTGTAATCTCCTGATTCTGGAAAGTGGGATGGGCAACCTTGAGTGGAAGCAGATTCCTGTTCTCTAGAGATTTTCAAGAAAGGCCAGATGACTACATGTGAAGGCTCTTATTTTAGAGGGAATGCCTATACAGGTGCTAAATTCTACCAGATCATCTCTCTGGACTATCAAACATTTGCAAATTATTTCAATTTTGGTCTCTTTGACAAAGCATTTAAAATCTACTGCAAATTATTTTTCTAAGGATGAACAGTATAAGCATGGGGTTGAATCTTAAGTAATCCATTTAAAATATTACATCTGACATGATTACACATGTAAAATCTATATTAGATAACCTACTCTCTCAGGAAGGGGTGGGTGAGAGGGAGGCTGGAAGGGAAGGAGAGAATTTGGGACTCAAAACTTTAAAAAAATGTTAAAAAATTCTTTTTATATGAAATTGGGGAAAAATAAAATATTTTTGAAAATGCCTTCTCTCAATAAAAACAAACTATTACATCTACAAATTAAGCTGTGAGATATGGGAGTTGGGCCCTTAACCTTTCAGGACCTTTAGGCAAAGCTTTAAAATTATGAATTATAGACAAATTGCTGCTCATTATCTTCAGCTGCTACATAGTGGAGGGGATTTATACATTGGGAGCTCCCTATACTTGATGAAATCACAAGTCTGGACCAACCTGGACCATCCTCCTTCCCCCAATAAAAAAGGAAAAAAAAAAACAAACCCAAATCTGTAGGTAAATTCTAAAAGATAAGAGAAGTTTGAGAAAGGAAGAAGATTAAATAAACCCTTCAGCAAAATATATTAATGTGAATAATCAATGTCCCACAGATTTGAGGAGGTCTATGAACTTGGAGGGGAAAAAAATGACATCTTTATTTTTAATAGAATTTAAATGAAATTTAGCATTTCCTTTACTTATTTAAAAACATGATTCTGAGAAGGGGCTGTCATCTTCAACAGATAGTTTGGCAGAGGGGTCCATGGCGTAGAAAAGGCTAAGAATCCTTGTTCCAAAAGATATATTTTTGTCATTATCTTGAATTTCTTCAAAGTAAAAACCCTGTATCAAAAAGTTATTTTTTCAAGTCGATTGGCAAAGCTGACTCAAATAATTTTAATTAATTTTAATTAAGCTGTAGCACCCAAGAACCAACCAACCAACCAACCAACCAACCACCAAATGATATGAAGCCATTTCCCTGAGAAATAATTTATCAATACTGCCCACTAACAAAGGATGGGTTCTTGCATCTGCCTTTAAAACAAAAGGCCCTCATTGTGACCCCTCTCTCTCTTATAGGACCCCATCAGTCCCAATTGGTAGATGTTTTGAAAGAGGAAGTGGACTTGGAGATCTCAATTCCTCCCTCATTATTTCATCTCAGAGGAGGTAGATCTTTAACAAATTAGCAAAATGCTGACCCACTTTACTTTCAAATGCCTTAGAGAGAGCGTTTTTGATGACAGATAAGAGTTTCCAAAAAGAGACCAAAGGTCCCAGCCCAGTTTAGATTATCTCAGCTTGACCTTGGAAAGGCTTGAGGAAAATGAATGATTTTCCCATAGAAATATTACTAATAAATAATACAACTCAACATTCATTTACTTCAATTGCAGGGGTATAAGCCTAAATAAATCGATAATAAATAAAATCTTTGAACTGTGTTTCTATGTTCTAAAATATAAGAAAAAGACATATTTACAGAAATCTAGCTTGTGTATTGAACAATCACCTTCTGGTTTATGTTAGACTTGTGGGTATAATTATACCAGAGAATTGTTTTGTTCAAGCTGATTGACGATATGATTTCATTGTTATCTCCCCAGGATCTACTATTTTATGCATATGAGAAACCAGTCATTCTTAAGCATCCGTGTCGCTACCAGATTGCTTTGTTTTTAGGGTAAGAAACTATTATACAGCAATACTTTGGGAGGGATTAAAATGTTGCCTTTAAACAAAGTACTTAAATGTAATAGTAAATATAAGTGTGACCTACACATGTGTGGCCTATACATATTGGTCATGTGGCATTCACTTGGGATCTTGGATCTTATATATGTCACCTCCATAAAGTGCCACCCAGGGGACTGAATTAGCTCAGTGTGCATTGAAGCTGACCACTAGGTGGCGCCCTACCTGAGGTGCCCACCCTAAAGCAGCCACTTAAACAAACAAACAAAAATCAAGCTCAAGACTGCAAATGGGTCCGCTTCCCCTTGCAATCCTATAATAGTTCTATTGCTTTTCTTTGGTTTCAAAAGTGGTTTTTAGCCCCCCCCCCCCCGTCTTGAGTTTAGCTGAAAAGAGGAAATATTTATTAAATGTGAAATTAAGAAATTTTCTATTTATTATTTCAACTCACTTGCTAAAGCCCTTTCTCTTGTACATATATTTTAACATATAGTTAACAGAGTCAACTGTACCTTAGACTGATTCATGATTGGTTTTGTACAGCTTCTAAACATACTGCAGTATCAGCTTAGAATAGCTGGTTTCCTTCAGTGTCTAAGGACATTGGTTGCTGCAAAATTCTTTGGGATCTTTCCACTGTTCTTTTTATCTCGTGTGAATAGCAATGCTTTGACAAGCACACATGTCTTCTTTATTCTCTGTAGCCAGTGTGTGTGTGTGTGTGTGTGTGTGGTGTGTATGTATATTTATTTGTTTGTTTACATAAAAGTACATATGAATATATGTATATGTACTTTCATATTTATATGTTATATATTTGTATTTATATATACTTTATATATTTATATATATTTGTATATACTTTTTTTTTTAAACCCTTAACTTCTGTGTATTGGCTCTAAGGCAGAAGAGTGGTAAGGGTAGGCAATGGGGGTCAAGTGACTTGCCCAGGGTCACACAGCTGGGAAGTATCTGAGGCCGGATTTGAACCTAGGACCTCCCATCTCTAGGCTTGACTCTCAATCCACTGAGCTACCCAGCTGCCCTTCTCCATACTTTTAATTTTAAATTTTTCTTTCTTTTTTTTTTTTAAATTCTTGTACTTCAGTGTATTGTCTCATAGGTGGAAGATTGGTAAGGGTGGGCAATGGGGGTCAAGTGACTTGCCCAGGGTCACACAGCTGGGAAGTGTCTGAGGCCAGATTTGAACCCAGGACCTCCCGTCGCTAGGCCTGACTCTCACTCCACTGAGCTACCCAACTGCCCCCCCTTCTCCATACTTTTAACATCATCTTAGTCTGCCTTTCTTTGGATTCCCAGTGCTTAGTACAGTGCCTGGCACATAGGAAGTGTTTAATAAATATTTGTCGATTTGCTGTAGTCTGTTCATGGCCATAATACAACTCTCCATTGTCCCTGGGTAATCCTCAATTTCAGTTCTTTGGAGATAGTAGTATTCCATGACTCCTAACTATACAATGACATTCAAAGAACATTAATATTTAAAACATTGATATTTTTAAATGGGTCTTTGTTTCAGAGAGAAGCTTGTAGTCATGTCAAGAAGTTTACTGTCTCCCAAAGTCAGAGCCTCTTGGTGAGGGTGAAAAATTGGTCAGACACATAAGGAAACATTTCAAAAGACTAAATATAAAATGGTAGCCTGAGAAGAAGCACCTTCTCAAGAAGAATCTTGAACTAAGAGTTCACGTGGCAAAGGCTCTTTTATTTCATTCTCCCGAGAACAGGTAGCCATGAGTCAGTTTTACAGGCGTTATAGCCAGCAAGCAAGTGCAAGGAATGGGAGCACCCAGGCTCCCTTTTATTAAAGCAAATCAGTCTCTCTCCTTGTTCCCCACTGGCCAATTATTAGAGTTATTATCTACTTAGGAGAACCAGCTGATCAGAACACACTTTACAACCTAGTCATTCACAGGGGCTTTAACCAATCAAAATGACAGCAACTTCACTTGTTAGCCTCTTAAAAGAACTAAGTTGTTGGTGTGAATGTGGGGAATGGGGCTTAAACAGGGAACATGAAACTTAATTCAAATTTTTTACTTCATTATACAGATTTACGAGAGGAGTCTACCATCTTGTTAGGACCTGTTTCTCACATAGCCTAAAACAAAAAAGGAAAAATTACCAATTTTTCTTTAGAATTTAGTAGGTCCCCACAAACCCAAGACAACTGATATTTATCCTGGATGAACCCTAATAGGAACAGTAGCTAGCTATATCCTGGGGAAGCTTTCATTGCATGAGGAATACAGAGAAAAGAGAGAAAAAATAACATGAATCAGAGAATGAAGGTTTAGAGCAGACAAAGAGAATGAATAGTGAGAATAAGAGAAATACTTTCTGGAGAGGTGTGCAAAAAAAAAAAAAAAGAAATTTAAAAAGCTAATAAGAACGAATTAGAGGGGAATCAAGGAGAAGGGAATCTGACAGGGTAAAAATTTAAAAAAAAAAAAGAGGGTGAGAAGAATTATATAATCAGATAAAAGCAGGAGAGAAAAAGGAATAAGCAAAACTCCAAAGGAAAAGGGATAACGAACAAGAAGTGGGGATCACAGATAAGGGAAAGAGATCCAGGGCTTAATAAGGTCACCTTAAAAAAGATTAAAGTAGCTGAAGAACCATCTCTCTTCATCCATAGGTACATTCATCAATACCATCCTCCTATTTGCAAAAGTAAGGTCTCTTTCCTTTCTCCCATTTTTCATTTCTTGCCCCCTCCTCCTCACTCCCCTGAGGGCTCTTCTCTTTCTGGGACCAAAGGGATCATAGTCCCCTCAGTAGCTTTTGATTTCACCCTGGCTTGTCCCATATTATTCTCTATCCCGGTGCTCTCATCCTCCTTTCATGAACAAATCCTAGGTTTTGTGGTCCCATAAAAATACATGGATTCACCCCTAGGTTGGCTGTCTCTGGGCTCTGTCCTTTTAATGTTCCTTGTTCCTCTGTTCTGACCTTGACCAGATTTCCACACACATTCCTGTTTTTGAGAGCTGTGAAAGTTTGTTGGAGACAATGTCTAGCTCTTCATCTTATCACTTTTTTGCCTGGAGCTATTGTTCTTTGTCTTGTTTTCTTTTCAGTCCGAAAATAGCTGCTTCCCCCTAAGATATGCTTTCCAAAGAGCCTGGGATTCTAGATTTAGAATTGGGAGGGATCTTGGAGACCCTTAAATGTGTGATTATCATCCCTATTTTACAAAAGAGGAAACAGAGTTAAGCAGGTTAAGTAACTTGCTCAGAGTTCCATAGCAAGTCATTGTTTGAGGCCAGATTTAAATTTAAGTCTTCCTTCTATCTGCTGGGCCCAGGCATCAAAATGGCAGCAAAGGCTAGCAAAAAAAAACAAAACCAGGATATATTTCTCACACACAATATTCAAAGCACATGTTTTTGTTTTCTTTTTCTCCCCCTAATGCCATACCATTTATAAATAACATTCTCTTGGTGAATTTGAAGGAGTTTGACCAAGATAATAATATTTGTTTGAGAAGCCAACATCCTATGGTTTTCAGGGTTTCATTCAAAATTTTTAAAAAATCCTCTTCTGGCTAAATGGTTTCATTGAATGATTGTAATGAACAATCTTGGCTCCAGAGAAGTGCAAAAGAGATGAAAGAAACTCCTTTCAGTACAGAAATGAGAACTGTAGGACAAAATGCCACACACAATAAAATGTCACTTCATTGGCTACATTTTCTTAGCTCTTTTTCTTTGTTACAGGAAAGAACTCATTAAATAAAGGTGGTGGGGAATATTGGCAGATTACTGTGATGCGAAAACCAAAAACATAAAAAATAAGCAGATTACTGTGATGCGAAAACCAAAAACATAAAAAATAAGCTCATACTTTAAGACTTGGTGGTTCTAAGTTAAAAGAAAATTAAATAGAAACTTATTCTACTATTTCAATTTTTCCCCCTGAAAATATCCTGATTTATCTCATTTATTATTTCTTTCAGAAAGACAGTTTTTTTAACTACAGATACTTTTGAAAGTAGCCTAAAGCCACTCTTTGCTCCTAAACACTTACAGGTAATATTTTTATTTAGTTATTTGGGGATAACTCAGAGAGTTGTTATGAGAAAAAATGCTTTGCCTAACAGAAAACCTACATCTGTGTGTTATTATTATCTTTGTTCTTCCTACTTTTTGTTCAATTGAACAAAGAAAGAAATGGTCTTAGGTCATATTGTACTTTTGTATTTAATGTGGGTCACGTGGTTATGCAAGTGGATACAATTATTTTTGTAATTGAAAACTATTGCATATAGGTACTTCTGAGAGTTCACTGACAGATTTTTTGGGGACAACTCTCATAAAAGACAGGATGATGAGGATCATGTGTATTTCTTTTTGTTTTCATAGTTTTGATTTCCTCCATTCTTTATATTTTGAAAACTTTTCATTTCAAATAGCTTGAAAATGAGTTTTCAGGATGGGTATATTTATTAAAATGTTACTTTTAAATTTTTGTGTGCCTGTGGCTGACTAATTTGAACTAATATTTCAGTTTTAATGCAATTTATGTATCGAATTCTTGAGCATATTTTGGGATTTGTATTTGTAGTACAGAAATTTATTGTCTTTTTACCAAGATTCTGGTGCATTATCTGGTCACTTGGCTGTATCTTTATAGGTATTCATTATGTACTAAATTTTGCAATTTACAGTGATATGCTGCACAATTTCTATCATTTCCTTATATAACCTGAGTCTCTAGCCAAGCTTGGGGCACTTTGCATGAGACTCCTAATTGGTGGAAAGACCAATCAACACTGTGGGGAACTCTTAACCTGTTTGCTTCAGAGGACTAATGATGAAATATGCTATCCACTTCATGAAAGAGAGAGGTGAAGGGCACAGAATGAAGGATGAGACAAATATTTTTTGGATGTGGCCAATGTGGAAATTTGTTTTGATTGACTATCCTTGTTTGTAATGGATTTTGTCTTTCCTGTTTTCTCAATTGGGTATGGGTATGGGGGGTGGGAGAGTGAGAAGGTGGGATCTTAGCTGATTAAAATAAATTTAAAAAATATAAAAATAGGAAAGAAGTTGCTGACTTGAAACTTACTGAGATAGGCTTAGTAAACACTTAGAGAAAACTAGAAATGCCTCCCTCTACCACAGGTCCCTCTCAGTATTTGAATACAAACATGTACTATACTTTATTTACAAAAGGTAAGTTTTAGAATCATAATTAACAATAAAGATACAGCCAGCCATAAGCAGGAAGTAGATTAAGGAAGGAGCCCTAGGAAGAGATTGTCTTGCCCCAAATTATTTCTCATCTAGTATTATGTTGTTTGAAATTCCATGTTCCAAGACAGTTGAAGCCAAAGGTACACATATCCCTTTCAGAAGTAACAACTTAGACCTTATCAATTACTTCTACTTTCTCAAGATCTATTTATCATCTCTGATACCTATTGGCTTCCCACAAGACTTCATTGTGAATAGGTTTATTACATTTTGATCAGGTAAAACCTAGACTGAATAAAGATACCTCCTACCACTAGAAAGGCGATGTTGGAGCTCCAAATTAAAGAATGAATGAAAAGAAATTTATTAAGTATAAATGCTGTGTGAGCCTTATTGCCATGTATCTATATGAGTGGCCCCTAGGGTCCTTCTGGATGTGATTCATGGGGAGATAATTATCTCTAGAGTCTCCTCCTTAGATTTTTTTTAATGCTCAATAATTTTTTATTTAATTGAATAATCATGTATAATTAGAAAAATGATGGTCTCTCACTCAGTGGGTGTGACAATATAGGTGGGAAAAAGTAGTGATTCCTATTACATAACCATTTTGTGTCAGCTAATCTAATTGATAGGAAATCCATAAGGACTTGTAAAGCCAGTGACATTAATGACTAAGTGACCAGGGAAGGCCAGATTTCTTCTCATCCAAATAATCTAAAACATTTTACTAATATGCGCATTGTTATCTTGCTCTTTATGTTTGATCGGGCCCTCTGGGCAGGCTGAAAACCTTTTCTCCAACTCGAGTTATCAGTAATTTACTCAGTGAAGAAAGGTAGATTAGAACTTGAATAAAATGAGAGGCAGAATAGCTGAATGTTTTTACTCTTAGCCACACTGACCAAGGAGACTCCATTTACTCAAATAGGCATTAGATTAGCTAGTGACAAGTGACTCTTTTTCCAAGAGAGATTTGACTCTTGTCAGCAGAAGCAAGAGGTTGGATCTAGATGCTGGCCACTTTGTTCTCCTCATCTCTCTGACCTAAGACCATTTCTGGCTGAACTCCTTCTATCTGAACAAAAAATAGGAAGAACAGCTCACATGGGTTTTAGTTTTCTGGAGAACTTGATATTTGTGTAAGGGTCCTGGGCAGGAATTATATTTATCTCCCTCCCCCTACCTCCAAATATTGTTAATCTTGGGGAGATGGTTTTTAGGTTTAAACCAAGCTTCCGAAACTAACAGAGAAGTGCCCCTAGCTATGTATCCAAGTTTGATTCCCCAACAAATACCAGTTCCACAATGAACCCATGTAGCCAAGAGTAAATAAACCCATTTGTCTAATCCAATATCACACAGAAATTAGAGAAGGGGAGAGAGGGGAAGAGAGAGAGAGAGAGAGAGAGAGAGAGAGAGAGAGAGAGAGAGAGAGAGAGAGGGAAAAGGAAAACGAACACATCCTTATTTCTTGGGGAAATTCCTGGAAGTCCATAGTGTAGTAATCTAGGGATTGAGGGATGATCAAAGTGCCATTTTCTCAAATGTTAGCTTTTTTTCCCAGAATCTCTCTTCCTTCAGGGTCTGAAGAAAATCTGAAACCATATGTCTTCTTTCTCTAAGCTGGAAACCAGAAAAATAGGATCTTTATTCTCCCAAACTTACTCTAATTCCCTGCCTCACGGAGGCAGAACATTGAGTAATAATCTCCATCAATGATGAATGTCCCATAAAAATGGGTTTTGAGCCCCAAGTTACATAAATACTTACTGCCAGGCAGGATTTTAAATGTAAGGGACACAGATACTTAAGGGAAATAATCTGTGCATTTATTTAAGGAATTTACATTCTAAATTGAAGAAGACATCATAAAAGGAAAAGTTATGAGAGGGTATTTTGGTGCGAGTAGTCAGTAGGATGTTAATTGGAAAAACAGGGGAACTAATTAACACATCTTTTCCAGAGGCAATGGTAGTACTGATTTGATTATAGTTATTAAAGCAAGGGAAGGAAAGAGAGAACACATGTTCCATAGCAGGTCAGAAAATGACTGGGGTGAAGAAGAATGGTCCTAAAGCCGGAGTTGAGGGCAAGTGGCTTAGCCTTAGTTCATAGAGTCAGTCAGTCAATAAATATTTATTAAGTGTCTACTGTATGCCAGGCATCATGCTAAGCTCTGAGGATACAAAGAAAAGCCATTGAGGAGCTCTTAATGGGGAGAGACAACATGCAAAGAATTATGTAAAAATGTTCTTTAAAGAATAAGTAGGAAATAATCAGCAGAGAGAGAGCACCAGAATTAAGAGATATTGGGAAAGACAGTAGAAGTTGGGATTTAAACTGAGACTTGAAGGAAGCCAGCTAGTGGAGGCAAGTGAGAAGGTCGATATAAGGAGGGAGACAGCATTGTAGGGTTGAGGGACAGACAGTGAATATTACCAGACATAGTAAACGAATCGTCTTGTACAAGGCAAGGAGGTCAGTTTACTTGATTAAAAGATTATGTGGTGGGTTGTAAGATATAAGAATACTAGAAAAGTAGGAGTGGGGGTAGGTTAGGAAGGACTTTGAAAACCGGACAGAGGAAGCAATAGGAAGTCATTGGAGTTTATTGAGTAGGTAATATGTGACATGATTGGACCTGTACTATAGAAAAGTTACTTTGGCAACTGAATGGAGGATGGCCTGGTGTAAGGAGAGACTTGTGAAAGGCAGACAAACCAGAAGGCGCAGTGAAAGGGGTGGATAGCCTTTGATTGTACTTTGGGCATATGGTATTGGTTGAGCACTCAGAGCAGTAGCCAGGGCAGAGCATGAATGAAGAAGCATGGTGCCCCGTTAGTGTATTGCCATTCTAGAGGACAATTTGAAACTATATCTAAAGGGCTATAAATCAATGCATACCTTTTTGTTTTGTTTTGTTTTGTTTTGTTTTTAAACCCTTTACTTCTGTATATTGGCTCCAAGGCAGAAGAGCGGTAAGGGTGGGCAATGGGGGTCAAGTGACTTGCCCAGGGTCACACAGCTGGGAAGTGTCTGAGGTCAGATTTGAACCTAGGACCTCCCGTCTCTTGGCCTGGCTCTCAATCCACTGAGCTACCCAGCTGCCCCAATGCATACCTTTTGATACAGTAATACCACTGCTAGGTCTGTATCCAAAAGAGATTTTTAAAAGGGGGAGGGGAGGACCTATTTGTAAAAAACATTTATAGCTGCTCTTTTTGTGGTGGCAAAGAATTAGACATTGAAGGGATGTCCATTAATTGGGGAGTGGCTGAACAAATTATGGTATATGATGGTGATAGGATAGGATACTATTGCACTATAAGAAGTGAACTGGATGATTTCCAAAAGAGCTAGAAAGACCTACATGAACTGATGCAGAGTGAAACAAGCAGAACGAGGAGAACAATAACAGCAATATTGTGGAATAATCAACTGTGATAGACAGCTATTTTCAACAATAAAATGATCCAGGACAATTCTGCTATCCACCTCCAGAGAAAAGAACCATTGGAGTCAGAATGCAGATCAAAGCATAGGATTTTCTACTTCAGTTTTTTGGGGGCTTTTATTTGGGAGTTTTGGTTTTATATGATTATTTTCTTACAAAAGTGAACCATATGAAAATACATTTTGCATGATAATACATATATAACTCAGATCAAATTGCTTGCCAACTCTGGGAAGGAAGAAGGAAGAGAAGGTGGGAGATAATATGAATCATATAACTTTTGAAAACTTATGTGGAAATTTGTTATTACATGTAATTGGTAAAATAAAGTATCTCTATAACAACAAAAAAAGAAGCATGGTCCCCAGATGAAAATGAGAGGAGAGAGCCCAAGTTCCTCAGTCAGTCAGCCAATGAACATTTATTAAGTGCCTACTGTATGCCAGGAACTGTGCTAAGCACTGAAGATAAAAAGAAATATAAATACCTTGCTCTCAAGGAGCTCTCAGTCTAATAGGAAAGTTGGCATTTAGATAACTATGAATAAACAAAATTTTTATAGGATGAATTGGAGATAATAGAAGGAAAGCTCTAGCTTTAAGGAGGATTGGGGAAAGTTTCTGACAGAAAGTGGGATTTTATCTGATTTTGGAGAAAGCTGAGGGGAGTTAGGAGGTATGGATAAGGAGAGAGAGAGAATTCAAGGATTAAAATACCTGGAAATGTCTAGTTCAAGGAACAGCATGGAGATCAATCGTCACTGAATCATTGCATATATGGTAGAGTATAATAAGTAAAAACATTGGAAAGATCAGAAGAGGCCAAGCTATGGAGAACTTTAAAAGCCAGAAGATTTTATTTTTTTATCCTAGAGGCATTAGGGATCCAGTGGAGTTTATTTAATGGGGGCAACATGGTCAAACTTGAACTTTATTTAAGAAGAAAAATTTGTTAACTGAGTAGACAATGGACTGGAGTGAGAAAAGACTAGAGGTAGGAAGTACAACCAGAAGTTTATTGCAATAGGCCAGGTATGAATGAGGTGATGAAAAAGTCTAGACCAGGATAGTGTCATGGTGTGAGGTGGGGGTGGAGACCACCCCTCACAATGGAATTTTGTCAGAGGTTATAAGCAGAAAAGACAGTTTTTACTTCTTTTTCACGTAAAAGGGCACCACCGACTGATCATGGGTAAAGTGCACCCTCTTCTGACTAAGGCTAGCCTTTTATAGGCTTTAACCAAAAACCCTGCCTCTTCTTCCATGTCTTCTCCCCAGAAACTGGTGAGCCAAGACTTACAATCTAAGGTTTTACCCAATCAGAAAACAAGACAACCACAACTTATACTACCTGTAACATGCTGGGGCTTACTCAGGGGCATAGCCTAGCAAAAGCTGGGGTTTCCAGGGATGACATACATGTCAGCTTGCTTGGAAATGGCACATTGCTCAGCTAGGAGGGCTTTTGAGAAGCATATTCTCAGAGTAACACATAGCCCACTTCTCACATCATGAACGTAGAATTTATAGGACTTGAAAACTGACTGGATATGGGGGAGGTGAGAGAGAATGTGAAGCTGAGGATAACATACAGGTTTTGAACTTAGGTGATGGGGGAGTACAGTGATATACTCCACAGTAATAGAAAAATTAGGAAGGAAGATCTTAGAAGGAAAGATGGTGAGTTAAACTTTGGATATGTTGAAGTTAAGATTTCCCATAAGACATCTAGTTAAAGATGTCCAAGAGGAAGTTGAAGATGTGAGACTGGAGGTTTTCTGAGAGGTTAGAGGCAGACAAATAAATCCGAGAATCATCATTATCGAGATGATATTTGAATCCACAGGAGCTGATAAGATCAAAAAGTGAAATAGTATAGAAAGAGAAGAGAAGAAGGCCCATAACCGAGCTTTGGGGGACAACTTCAGTTAATGGGTGTAACCTGGATGAAGTTCAGCAAAAGTGGCTGAGAAGGGATAGTCAGACAGGTAGGAGGAGAACCAGGATAGAGCAGTCTCAGGAATCCCTAGAGAGAAAAGAGTATCAAAGAGAAGAGAGTGATCAACAGTACTAAAGTCTGCAGAGAGTTCAATAAGAATGATAATTGAGAAAAGTCTATTAGGAGTCATAAGGGATCAATAGCAACCTTGAAGAGAAAAGGAAGTGGCAGCATCAATTATAGATAGTCTGCTCTAGGAGATAGCTGGAAAAGGGAGAAGAAATAAAAGATAAATAGCAAAAATGGATGGATCAAGTAAGGGTCTTTTTTTGAGGATGGGAGAGACATGATCATCTGTATAGGAATTAGGGAAGTAGTCAGTAGGCAGGGAGAGACTGTAAATAAGTGAGAGAGTAGGGATTATTGATCAGTCAAAGAGGAAGATAAGAATCTGAAAGTCTAATGTGGAGGACAGAGCAGCTACATCAATTAGGCAGTGGATGGCAAGTTAGAGGAGGTAGCCTTTTGTCTTCATTATATCCCCAAATCTAGGTCATTAATTATGGGTTGTAGAAATTAAAGCTGAAAAAGAACATTGAAGATCATTTAGTTCTTCCTCTTTTCCTTCCTCCCAATTTTACAGATGAGGAAACTGAAGTCCAAATAAGTTAAATGACTTTCAAGGTTATGCAGATAAAAAATATTAGGTCCAGTATTTGAACAGAAATTTTCATTCCATATATTATTGGCCAAAAAAAGGCAAGAACATGTGTCTAAAAGTATTTCTTTCAAAATTGTTAATATGCTTAATATGCATTATCCTTATTAGATTGCAGTTCCAGTTGTAACATCAGCTATTTTTTCCTCTTCGTATTTGTTGTTGGCAATAAATGGAAATATCTATAGCTTTGATTATGAAGACAGTAAATGGCACCGAATCCTAGGTATGTATTTTCTCCTTTCTTTTATTTGAACCATCCAATGTTATATCTACAGGAAGGTTTGTTCATTTCATAGAATTACTTTGTTCTTCTTATTAGTAACCTTTATTTAGGATGTAAAATGAGAAAAAAGGAATGTATAAAAAAAACAAGTATTAAGCTCTTAAAACACAGGACTGGATAATTATTAGAGATACATATGTAAAAGCCATTTAGCCTTTGCTTTGTGGGAACTCACATTCTAATAGAGAAAGACAAAAAATATGGGAGTGGGGTTCATTTACAGGTGAGATTACTTTTTACTGAAGGAATGATGCATCATCTTTAGTGTCCTTGCCACCAATAAAACCATGTCCATTTCTGATGTTAAACCATTTAACCATGCTAAGAATTATGGTAGTGAGAATTTTTTCCTGGGTCTTTAGTTGATGTAGTTGCTGAGAAGTGAGGGGCTATTTCAACAAAGGTTGCTTCCCTGGATGATCAGATCAGAAGCAAGTGATAGTGTAGTGGTAGGTGAGTAATCTAGAATGAGTGAGGGGTATGGAAAGCACTCTCCCTAAATTGCTGTGCTTCAACACACCAATGGATCTGTTGGGATCGTACTGATTTGGGTACTTACTTCATCAGTGCAGGCTGCAACCTATCCATAAAATCTCATTCTATCTATGTGCTTCAATAGCTCCTCCACAGAGAATCCCCCCAATGTATTAGAGTGCTTCATCTGCTAGACTTTTTTACATCTTGTGGGTATAAGGGAAACACTTGGACTATCCGTCTGTTATCTCTTTCATCACATAACTAGTCGGTCCCTTTCCTGGTCCTACATATACTCAATGAGATCCTTGTATCGCTTCTTTCAAAGTTTTTTTAACATTAAAAAAATTAGAAGTCTAATTTCTCTTTCAGTCTCTCCCCCACACTTTGAGAAGTTAAACAATGTGCTATCCATTAGACATGTAAAATCATGCATATTTCCATATTAGTGCCATGAGAAAAGTTCAACAAAGGTAGGCTGAGACAAATTTTCTCTGAGCGAGATAACATTTTATTAACAGAGGAGCTGTGCCAATATAATGGGTCAATGACTTGCCATAGTTTAGCAAAAGACCCTGGGATGAAGACTTAATTCATTTTTATAAGGTTAGAGCAAGGAACATAATAGGGTAAGTGAGATGTTGAGGAGAACTTGATTGGTTATGTAGTTGAGTCATAGGAGATAATATGATTGGTTGGAAGTTGCAAACTAAGGGCTAACAACAATCCCCTCCTTCCCTCCTATGACTAAGAATTGTTTGAATCCGTCTATGTCTGTGTTGGTGAACCTATGGCATGTGTGCCGGAGAGGACTGCTCCTCTCCCCCTCTCCATGCATACCTGAAGACATTTCTCACATCACCCTCCCCTCTGCCCAGCAGCCCAATGGGAGCACTTCTTCCCTACTCTGTCTGGGGTAAGGGGGCGGCTCATATGTGGCATGAGAGTTGCCATTTGGGCACTCAGTCTCTAAAAGGTTCGCCATCACTGATCTATGTAGTTAAAGATAGTGGACCAAATTTCTTTGGTTAGCAAACCAGATATCCTTGAGGGATAGCCTGGTGTAAAGATGCTAGACCAGACACCCTAGTGTCCACTCACATTCCTTAAACATAGCAGATTTCCTTGAGGAAAAACTAGAATACTGATGAGTAGAAGTGGATTTTTAAACTTAACTCATTAACAGGCTAGCTGAATTTCTGAACTAAGTTCAAAGACAAAGAACCATGATTTAAGCAGTTACAGGATAAAAACAATTATAAATAAGATCAATAAAAGATTATACAGAATCAGTTTAATCTTATTAGCCATGTTGCAAAAAAAAAAAGAGGCAAGAAAAATGAAGTGAAAAAATTTCTTATACCACTCAAATGCAGATTATCATGGGAAATATGCTATCATCTGCTTGTACCAATTAGCATCTTTCCATTACACTTAGAATCACTGACAGCTTTAATTTTTTGGAGGCTGTGATATCCTAAGATATGTAACCATAAAGCACACGTTACTTAGAAAGATATTTATGTTGAATATGTGTGTCTGTACCTGGGAGCTTATTGGAATTGTTAAAAGCACTATGTCAATTTTCAGTTGCCTTCTGTCATCCTACAATTCTGGGCCAAGTCATTGTCATTTTTGCAGTGCCTGCCTCTGAGATATGTACTGATTTGATGGTTTGTCCATTCAATTGCATGTCTTATTCTGGACAAAAAGGCATTTTTATCCATTTCTTTGTTCTATATGGATTATTAGGATTATCTTTATTAAATTTATACTTAGAAATCACATTTAGGAAGCCTTAGAATATTTTGGGGCTTCATGCACTTGGCACAGTGTCATTCCCAAGCAGGAGCATGTGAAAGATCTTTATATCTAAAAGAAATTCTTCTACTTGGATCCATAAGACATCTTCCATGGCAGTGGCAGTTACCTCTGAGGAGCATACATCTCCTTATGTTATGCCTTGATAAACATGATTAATTAAAGGATCATTGGATAAAGTAGTGGCATTTCTCAAGGAATCTTGTATGTTTGTAACATATATATATATATGAAAGACTCTTTGGTGGAAGACAACTTCTAAGGATGCATTTTATTCTACAGTCAAATATGGTTTTTTCTCCCCATTCAACAAACAATAAAATAAGAACTCATATTTTCTATACCTCAAGGTCAGTTGTGCAACTGTAAAGAGATAGTTTCCTATAGACTTATCCTGAAAAACCACATTATTCCAAAAGTATTTGTGGGTAAAACTACTGGGACAACCATAAATATATGTAAAATGGAAAAAAATTGTAAATAATTCTATAATGACTTATTTTCATCAACAGTAATGGAAAAATCATTACATTTGGACCACCCTCACTTCTCAGTCCTTTATGTGTTGTATGTTTTTTGTTGTTTTTTTGTTTTTTTGTTTACATTTTTAAACCCTTAACTTCTGTGTATTGTCTCCTAGGTAGAAGAGTGGTAAGGGTGGGCAATGGGGGTTAAGTGACTTGCCCAGGGTCACACAGCTGGGAAGTGTCTAAGGCTGGATTTGAACCTAGGACCTCCTGTCTCTAGGCCTGACTCTCAATCCACTGAGCTACCCAGCTGTCCCTTTATGTGTTGTATGAAGAAATAGAAAGAATCCTTTCTGAAAGCTGCTTTTACTAACTTTGTAGTCCTTTGTGGTGGCAAAGAACTGGAAGTCAAGGGAATATCCATCAATTGGGAAATGGCTGAACAAAATCTGGTATATGATTGTGATGAAATGTAAGAATGTAAGAAATGATGAGCATTTTTAAAAAATGTGGGAAAACCAATATGAAATAATGAAGAACAAAACAAATAGAACCAAGAGAACATTATATGCAGTTAAAAGATTTATATTTGAAGAATAAATTGTGAATGTTTACTCCCAGAGAAAGAACTGATAAACAGAAACACAAAAGACATAATTTATATATACTTTTTTTGTTGGGTGATGCTTTCTGTGGTATGGGGAGGGATGGGAGAGAGTGAGATACCTGGAAATGTTAATGTAATCAACAAATAAGTTTCTTTTTTAAAAAAGGCATATAAAATTTTCCAAATGACAAAGAATTACAAAATTAGTAAGAACAGTGCAACTAGAACAAAAAAATATGAAGGAAGTCCATGCTGGATTAACAAAGAGTTGTTTTATAAGATATATTGAAGGAGGGGAAGTATCAGAATATAAGAAGAAAAAAACCCACAAGAGACCCCCTGAGAGTTCCAGTTTAGATGGTGGTATAAAATATTTTCTAGGAAGCCAGCTCTCTAACATATACTCCAGCAAAAACCTAAAAAAAAACAAAACACCAAACACTAGAACAAGTAATGATTAAGAACTCCAAAGACAGATACTCACCTAGTTTACAAACTGAAAAAAGATTGTCAAAAGCCTGGAGGACCTTTCCATCAGGAAAGTTAGCAAGCTCAGGTAAACAAACCAGATATCCAAGCAGTGCTTTCTTCCTAGAAACTTAAGCACTTTGTTTTGGGGGGCCAAGAGAGTCCCACAGTAGGTTTAGGAAGATTCAGGAGTGTCAGAAACTTGTAGCACTCTGACCATGGAAATGGAATTGGTAACCATTAGCACACTGACTGGAAAGCATCATGAAAGTTAAAAGTCCACAACACCTCAACCTGAGATGCTACAAAGGGCCATGAAGAACAGAGTGGTTTAGATCTGGAGGATTAAGGAATGCTTGAAACATGTCAGAAACTAGGGGAGGTGGAAGTCAAATACATTAGGGATGAAATGATGAAGAAAGGACTAGAACTTACTATTTGTGATGTTAAAGAGAAAGATAGAGAAGAATAGGTGAGAGGAAGCATATATCACATGAATTTCAATCCAATTTCAGTGTACACACATACTTCAAAATTTTCACACTCAAGATTTCCACTTTTGGGAGCTATGTGGCAGAATAAGGAACACTCTGAACTCATCTAAACCCACCTCCAAACAGTCACACAAACACATGAACCTCAAAACAAATTCTGGAGCAGCAAAACCAGCAAAAGACAGGATGAAACCATTCTAGCACAAGACAACATGGAAAGATAGCAGAAGGGATCCATTTCATAAGGGAAGAGCTGTGCAGCCCATGCTATACCCAGGGGGAACCAACTGGAGTGGAATACAGCTCGATTTATTGGCAGTTTGGGGATTGGAACACACTTCAATCCAATGGGGATGCAAGCATCAAGATGAGCAGAACTAATCAGGTGGCGTCTGGACAAAACAAATGCCAAATGGAAAGGAAATACAAAAGCTCAGTGAAGAAAATAAATCCCCCAAAATCTGAATTGGGCAAATAGAAGCTAATGGCTTCATAAGACAGGAAACAAAACAAAATCAAAAGAATAAAAAAATAGAAGGAAAATTGAAAATATCTCACTGGAAAAACTGGAAATCAGGATACCAGATTGCAAGACATCAGCCTGCTGGGAGCTAAGATGGCAGAGTAAAGGATGCTCAGGTTATACAAACCCTCCAAATACACAAAAATAGAAAATAAATCACCTCAATAAAAGGAAAGCAGGAAATAGCCCAATACAGGTGATAATAGGAAACTCTACAGGAGAGGGAATTGAGTCCAGCTGTTCAAAATAGCGATAATTCTATAAGAAGCCAGCCCCCCACTCCAAAGTGCACACCGAGGGGGAACCAAATATGACCAGCCCTATCTCACGCTCCCAAGAAGGCTACACAGCAAGCTTGGGACAGCACTCCCTCACCCCAGGAGCAAAGCAATATTTCAACAGATAAGACAAGGTAATGAGGGGGGGGGGGGAATAACTAGAAAAATGAGCAAAAGACAAAAACCTAACCTTAGAATGTTACTTAAGTAAAATATAAACTCAGACGAGTACAACAGTGTCAAAAATGAAACATGTGAAGCCCCAGGGGAAAGTGAGAAAGGGTATCAGTCCCCAAAAGTACTCTTGGAAGATTTTGAAAAGAAGTTAAAAAAAAAAAGATATCAGGGAAAACTGCCCTGATATTCTTGAACAAAAGGGGAATATAGAAACTGAAAGAATCAACTGATCACTTCCTGAAAGAGATCCCAAAATAAAACCTCCCAGGACTATCATAGCCAAATTCCAGAACTCTGAGGCCAATGAGAAAACGCTGTAAGCAGCCAGAAAAAAAAAAAAAAAAAACCCAAATGTCATGGAGCCACAGGACCTAGAAAATTCTACATAAAAGGAGCAGAAGACTTGGAATATAATATTCTGGAAGAGAAAGGATTTAGGATTACAACAAAGAATTGAAATGAAGTGTAATCCTCTGGGTGGGGATGGGGGTGGGGAAGCACTTCTAATGAAAAGCCGAGAATTGAACAGAAAATTCAATTATTAAATGCAACACTCAAGAGAAGCATAAAAAAGGTAAAAAGAAAACTCAAGATATTCAATAAAGTTAAGCTATTTACATTCTGTTTATATTCCCATGTTTACATACATGGAAAGGTAAGAATTAAGATATTTAATATATCTGTGATACTTAAGGTACTTGAAGTACTTAAATGCTTAAGGTGCTTAAGATACTGAAGATACTTAAGAACTTTATCACTATTAGCTTGGCAAGGAGTATACATAGAGAGATGGCAGGTAGTCAATAGAATATGATGGGAAGATATTTTAAAAATTAAGGGGAACACATTAGGAGAAAAGAAAAGGAGAGATAGATGGGAGTAAATTGTCTCACATTCATTAGAAGAATAAGAACTAATTCAATGGAGGTAAAATTGGAGGGGTGAGCAATGTTTGAAACTTAATCTCATTGGAATTAGTTCAAAGTGGGAATAATACCCCACCTTAGTTGGATATAGAAATCTATCCTTCCTGATAGGGAAACAGGAAAGGAGGAGAGGAATAAAAAAAAGGAGTGGATGGAGAAAAGGGGGAAGGTAAAATAGGGAGAGGTGGTGCTCAGAAGCAGAGAACTGGGAAAATGAACTGAGAAAGGCTGAAAGGCATGAAGGATAAGGATAAGCAGGAGAACAATAAGATGGAGGGAAACATACAGTTAGTAATCATGATTCATGAAGGTAACAGATTTAATTCACCCATATGGAAGAGGATAGTAGAATGGATTAAAAATGAGAATCCCACAATATGCTTCTACAAGAAACACATATGAAGTGGGGAGATACATAAAGAGTAAGGGTAAGGGGATGAACAGAATCTATTATGCTTTAGTTAAAGTAAAAGAAGGAATATCCATCATGATCTACAACAAAATCAAAGTAAAAATTGATCTAATTAAGAGTGGGGGGGCAGCTGGGTTGAGAGCCAAACCTAGAGACCAGAGGTCCTAGGTTCAAATCTGGCCTCAGACACTTCCCAGATGTGTGACCCTGGGCAAGTCACTTTGCCCCCATTGCTTAGCCCTTACCACTCTTCTGCCTGGGAACCAATACACGGTATCGATTCCAAGACGGAAGGTATGGGTTAAAAAAAAAGTGATAAGGAAGGAAGTTACATCTTGATAAAAAGTACCATAGAAAATGAAGTAATATCAATACTAAACATAAAAGCACATAATGGCATAGCATCCAAATTCCTAAAGAAGATGTTATATGAGTTACAAGAGGAAAAAGTAAAACTAAATTAGTGGGGGACCTCAACCATCCCTTCTTAGAACTAGATGAATCCAACCAAAAAATAAGAAAGAAGGAAGTTAAGGAAGTGAATAAAATCCTAGAAAAGCTTGAAATGATAGACCTCTGTAGAAAACTGAATGGATATAGAAAAGAATACGCCTTTTTTCTTAGCAGCATATGATATCGTCACAAAAATTGATTATATAATAGGGCATAAAAGCTTCACCACCAAATGCAGAAAAGCATAAATATTAAATGTATCCTTTTCAGATCATAATACTATAAAAATTACCTTGAACAATGGACTAAAGAAAGATTTAAAACTGATTGGAAACTAATTTTATCCTTTAGAATAAATTCTTTAGAATGAGTGGATCAAAGAACATTAGCTTCATTAAAGAGAATGACAATAAGGAGACAACATACCAAAATTTATGAGATGCAATCTAAGCCATACTTAGGGGAAAATTTAAATTTCTATATGCTTGCATCAGTAAAATAGAGAAAGAGCAGATCAAAGAACTGAATATGCAACTAACAAAAAAACTAGGGAAAGAACAAAATTTTAAATCCCAATTAAAGATCAAATTGGAAATCCTGAAAATCAAAGGAGAAGTTAATAAAATCAAAAGTAAGGAAACCATTGAACTAACAAATAAGTTGATTTTGTGAAAATACCAACAAAATAGAAAACATTGGTTAAAAAAGAGAAGAAAACCAAATTACCATTATCAAAAATGAAAAGGACAGTCAATGCACAATAAATGAAGAGGAAATTAAGGCAAATATTAGGAGTTATTTTACCCAATTATATGCCAATGAGTTTCAGTGAAGCAAGTGAATACTTTTAAAAATATAAGTTGTCCAGATTAACAGAAGAAGTAGAATACTTAACTCCATCTCAGAAAAGAAATTGAATAAGCCATTAATGAATTATTCTTACTAGGTATCTTATAGTTCTCCTCCCTTTAGTGGATTAAGTCTTTGAAAAATCCATCTATATGTGGTGCTTCTACTTCCTTTCCTTTCATTCTTTTATCTCTTTGAAGTCTGGCTTCCAACCTCATCATTCAACTGAAATTTCTCTCTCTCCAATATTGCCTATGGTCTATTAATAGAATCAAGATTCTAAAGTATAATGATTGGAGAATTAAAGCATAATGGCTTGCGAAGGAGAAAGGATACCTTCCTATGAAACAGAAGGAGCTAGAGAAAGGGTGACAAGGCCAATATTTTGAGGTTGAGAGAAAGGTGTCAGTACCAATAGCCCACATGTTTGTAGGCCACTCAATGAGAGAAGGAATGCCAGTGCCATCACATCTTTAGAGATGAAGAAATCAAGACCCAGAACGGTTAAGGAACCTAGAGAAGATCAAGAAGTTTGTAAAGGGTAGAAGGAGGAGGCCAAATTGGAGTTTAGCATTTACTTGTTCTTTTATTGTTTCTTATTTTATTGCATTAATTTTGTCTTTCCTTAAGTAGCAGGTAAACTAGCTTTATACTGTGCTTCTCTACTATGTTCTTTAACAACGAAACAAGGAGAACTGGAGGAATTCCATGTAAACTGGAACGACCTCCAGGAATTGATGCAGAGTGAAAGGAGCAGATCCAGGAGAACATTGTACACAGAGACTGATACACTGTGGTATAATTGAACATAACGGACTTCTCTACTAGCAGCAATGCAAGAATCCAGAGCAAGGCTGAGGGACTTATGAGAAAGAAAACTAGCCACATCCAGAGGAAGAACTGTGGGAGAACTGTGGGAGGAGAAACACAGAAGAAAAACAACTGCTTGAAACATGGGCTTGTGGGGATATTATTGGGAATGTAGACACTCAGTGATAACTCGTAGTCCAACTATCAATAATATGGAATTAGGTCTTAATCAATGATACATGTAAAACTAAGTGGAATTGTGCATTGGCTAAAGGAGGTTAGTAGGGTTTGGGGGAGAGGGAAAGAACATGAAACATGTAACTATGGGAAAATATTCAAAATAAAAATTAAAAAACAAAAAAACAACAAACAAAGGCAGAAAACACTTAGAAAGCCCTCAGCAACTACTGGTTGATTGACTGATCCTTGCTCAAAAGAAAGGAAAGGGACATAGCTGGTCGGGGCTTGTTCCTTTCTTATATGACTTGCCTGTCCTAAACACCCTTTAAGACCTGGGTCAAATGCCCAGATTTCACTGAACTTTCATTAAATCCCTGAGCTATGCATGGCCCCTAGCTTGGATCTTTCATGCACATATCTTATGTACTTATAGCATATGTAATTTTTAAAAATGTTTATTTATAGGTGTCTACAGCCCTCTGTTAGACGTGAACACCTTGAAGTTAGAGTTTGAGTTTTATTTGATCTCACTTGATATATCCTTGTTTAAATTGTTTTCCATTAATTTCCATTGATTTTAATGCTTGCCAGATCCTTGGGTGTGATTAACCACCATCATCCTCCCCTCAGTTGAATTGCTGATCTCCAACAAACAGGTGGTTTAACATATAAATTAGAGCATTTAGGTAAAGTACAGAATGATATCCATTTGTGATACTATAGATATCTCTTATTAAATTAGAAGACCTACTAAGGAATACACAGGGATTGTTCAGGGCTATAACAAATCTAAATCAATGGAACTTGGCAAAAATTGCTTTAACTATAGATATGCATATGTCTATTTTGATGTGGCCTCTTGGCCAAGAGGCCATTGGTATGACTGTTATCAGTATAAGAAATATGTTGGTTTTCTATTTATAACTTAAAAATTCTAGGGCCTTATACTCAAATTTTATATCACATTTCCCTTTCAGAAACAGGAGAGAAATTGGAACGTGTTTTTGCTGAGTATTGTTGTTATAGTGATGATTACTCGTGTGTAGTAAGTACAGTGCCTTACTTCTTTATTAGACTCTAATTAACCAGCTAAATTATCCAGTCATGGGCCATTCATTATTAGTTCATTCTTTCAGCAAATAAGTAAAAAGTACCTCCTTTACACAAGATGCTGGGATAGAGCAAGGATAGAGGGAACACACACTCTGCTTTCAAAAATCTTATAGAGGGAATAGAAGGGGAAACATTTGAATGGATCCCTGGGGGACTCCAGAGAATTCACTAAGAGCAAAGGAAATATCTAGACCAGGAGTAAGAGGAAATCTGAGGAGAGAGAGACCACTCTGGGCTATTAGGAATCTGAGGAAAGCAAGAGCTCAGGTGTGGGACAACTAGATGGTCTTCAAGCATAGATGGAGTTAACAGGTTAGTGATACTCCAAATGATTCCTATTCAGGCACAGATTGGACTAGTTGATTTAGGAGTTTCTTTCCAACTCTGAGTTTCTATGATGCTATGACTATTTCTTGGGATGGGGAAGGAATTGGTACAGAAGTTTCCTGAAGGACTTGGCTTCTTTGTTGAACCTTGAAAAAAGACAAGGGCTTTAGCAAGTCTTACCTCCCTCTTCTCTCTTCTCATCTCTTCCATGGCCATCACCCTAGTTTAGAATCCCCTTGATTACCTGAATTATGATCCTAACCTGCTTGTAATCTCTCCCCTTCTCTCCTTTGCACAGCTGACAAAATAATCTTCCACAGGTCAGACCATATCACTCTCTTGCTCTAAAAGCTTCAGTGCCCATCAATAAGGAGGCCCCTAGGATAAAATAAAGTCAAATACAAACTCTTCAGGCTGCCATCTATAGCCCTCCACCTGGATTGAACTTCACCTTTTTGGCTAGATTTAACATTACTCTTCTGCATGTTCTCTGTGTTCCAATCAAGTGGCCTGCTTGCTTATAATGTTCCCCACATGACTAGGTGGTTCCATAGATAGAATGAGGGGCTTGGAGCCAGGAAGACCTGAGTTTTAAAATCAGCCTCGGTCTGAGTCACTTAACTCCTATCTACCTCAGTTTCCTTAACTGTAAAATGAGGGTTAGTAACGGCACCTACCTCACAGGGTTGTTGTAATGAGACAATAGTCATAAAATGCTTAGCACAGTGTCTGGCATACAGCAGATGCTTAATAAATGTATATTCCCACCCATTTATCTTCCACTTCCTTAACTCAAGGGGCCTCCTTCCTCACTGCTCAGAGTCCTTCTCTTCAAGGTTCAGCTGCTGGCATCATCCAAGCCCTTTCATGATACCCCTGTCTCTGCTTTCAAATGATCTTGTACTTACTTCTCTGTACAGGTTTTATTCCTCTGTAGAAAGTAAGGCCATTGTGGCAGGAGGGAAGAAGCCATTCTAGGTCTTGGGATTGAATGAATATTAGGAGAGGACAAGAAAAGAATGGGGAACTGAAAATAGTCCAACATGTAGGAGATGGGGCAGCTGGGTAGCTCAGTAGATTGAGAGTCAGGCCTAGAGACGGGAGGTCCTAGGTTCAGATCTGGCCTCAGACACTTCCCAGCTGTGTGACCCTGGGCAAATCACTTGACCCCCATTGCCTACCCTTACTACTCTTCTAACTAGGAGCCAATACACAGAAGTTAAGGGTTTAAAATAAAAATAAAAACAAAAACAACAAAAAAACAAAGTGTAGGAGATAAGACTGGATGGCCAGTCAATAAACCTTTTTTATGCATCACCTTGTGCAAAATACTGAGGATACACAGAAAGTTAAAAGACAGTCCCTGCCCTCACGGAGCTCCCAGTCTAAAGGGAGAATTGGCACATCAACACTGTACAAACTAGAGACAGGGTCAATGAGAGAAAGTCAATAGAGAGGAGGCTCTAGAAGTCAGGGGGAAATTGTGAGAGAATTCCTTTAGAAGTTAGAACTCTATTATTTGAAGGAAGCCAGGAAAGTTAGGATATGGGGATGAGGAGAGAGAGAATTCCAGGTGTGGGAGACAGCCAGTGAAAATATCTGGAGTTGGAAGATAGAGTATTTTGTGCAAGGAACAGCATGGAGGTGAGTGGCACTGGATTGAAAAGTAGGTAGAGGTTGGGGAGAGAGAAATGTAAGGTATATGAAAATTAGAAAGGTGGGAGGAGGGTCTCTGAAGGATTTGATATTTGATCTTGGAGGTAAGAGGATGCCACTGGAGATTAATAACTAGGGAGAAGGATGTGGACAGGCCTGTGTTTTAAGACTGAATGTGGAAGGCTTTAAATACCAAAATCACAAATTTATACTTTCTCTAATAAACAATGGGGAAGCTTTCTGGGTAAAGGAGTGGCATGATTAATAGCATTAGGAAGATTACTCGGGGAGCAATGTGAAGGATGGATTAGAAGAGGGATAGGGAGTGCTAGGCACTAGAAGAGAGGAATAGATAACTAAAACAATTGAATGACTTGATCTTAATATCATACAACCAAATCTTATTTTCTTCCAAAAAATTTATCTTTCCAGTCTGTAAGCTTTATTGTTTTAGCGTATACCATTGGACTGCCTCCCGCTAGTACCACCGTATATATATCAAGGAGTTTGGGATTACAGTTTGACAAATTAAACACATCACAACTGGTATGTTAAATTTTGTGAGAATTCAACTTAGTTTAATTCAACAAACATTGATCTCTTGTTTACTTTGAGGGGTACCTATTAGGGACTGAGTATATAAATTTAAAAAAAAATCTTTTACCTCAAAGAGGTAAAATTGGGAGCTAAAAATAGCTTCATTGGGAGGAATAGGACATGTATTCTAATAAATAATTTTCATTTTTTCAGTGAACAAAAGTCTGTTTTCCTGTTACCAATCCACCCATTGAGGGTAGGAAAAAATAAATCCTAAAAATGCCTCATCAATACAAATTTCTGAATTGGCTATATCTAAACAGTTTATTGCACATCCTTTCCCAAAACAGAGTAGATATCTCTCTGGAAAGGGCCAGAGTCTAGCTCTATGAACCATGCTCCAGTCTCACATCTATTACCCTCTGAGGTGACTAGAGCTCAGGACCTGGAGTCAAGAAGACCCGAGTTCAAATTTGGCTTCAGACTTGTGCAAGCTGTGTGACCCTGAGCAGGTCATTTAACTTCTACTTGCCTCAGTTCCTTCAACTGTAAAATCGGAATAATAATAGCACGTACCACCCAGGGTTGTTGTGAGGATCAAATGAGATAATATTTGTAAAAGTCCTTCTTAGTACACCTAGTAGGTGTTTAATAGATGCTTGTTCCCTCCCCACTCCCTGTGTCGTACAGTTGACCCATATTAATCTCTATCTCACCATGTGAAAGAGAGTACCAGAGGAAAAAAAAAAACAGAGCAAAGAGAGGTGGTGAATCATGAAAAGCCTCAAGTTCTGCCAGTTGTGAGGGAAGGTCATCCAAATGTAGGAATGTATTAATTATTAATGATAATAGCTCACCCCAGGTAACCTTTAGCCACTAAACTAGAAAGGAGACTTCCTCAGCTGTTTAAAGTCCATTAACCCTCTCTATTGCAGCAAGGTACCAATAGACATTATACAACTCTCTGGGTCAACCATAGATTTTATACAAAATCAGGATAAAACATAATTTAAGGAAATGTGGGAAAACAAATCATATCTAAAATGCTTGATAATGATCTAGCATGAATGGGGGAAGAATTTAAGTTGGAAAGAGGAAACTTTTTCAGTTTCCCTAGATCTTAAAAGGCAGGTTTTATCTAAATTC
This sequence comes from Gracilinanus agilis, assembly GCF_016433145.1. NCBI lineage: Eukaryota > Metazoa > Chordata > Mammalia > Didelphimorphia > Didelphidae > Gracilinanus > Gracilinanus agilis. The sequence continues at coordinate 714,435,278 of NC_058130.1, read as the reverse complement.
TTTCATTCCATAAAACAAAGACTTGCTTTGAGGCCAGACTACTATACTTAGTCCAAAGTCTTAGGATGCACACCACAAAGCATCTGCTCTAAGGGACCCTAAGGTCATCTTTGTCTTTCAAGTTTTTTCTCCTCCCCATCTCTCTTAGCATCTTTTGGAGCATGATCCTTTTAAAAATCAAAAGCTCCTTCTGTTTAACAGCTGGAATCATTCTCATCCTTAAGCAAGGTAGTGAACAGCTGCTACCAAATGTATAGCTAGGGCTCAAATTCTTAACCCTCCCCTTTGGAAAGCCAGTTCAAAACAAAGTCTCCTGCAAGTATATGTTAAATGTCTGTGTCTCCCACTTGGGGAGACCAAATGAACCAATTTAAACTCCCAGTAAAGAGTCAAAGATATGGATTCATATCCTGCGTACAGATTTGTGAGTTTTAGACAACTCCTTCAGTCTGCCTTGAATTCAGTTTCCTCATCTGTAAAATGAGATGATTGGACTAGAAGGTTTCTGTTTCAAAACTGCTCTGCTTTTCCATATTTCCTTATGAACTTTGCTTTCTTCTGTTTGCTTTTAATGATTTAGTGAAGCCTTTTCTCTTTCTTTCATTTTTTTTTAAGTTTCTCTATTAGTATGCACCCATTCTCAGGAATCTGTTCAAACCAAGAAAAACAAAAGTTCTCCATTGCAACCAAAAAGAATCATTACAAAAAACAAATTCACATGTTGTATATGAAAGTGTAGTTATAATTCTGTGTCTCTCATCTATCTCTGTGTTGAAAGATGGGAAGCATGAATTAGCATCAGTGGTACAGAATCAAAATGGACTGATTCCTTTACCATAGTTCTACATCTTTCATAGATGTCTTTCTATAAAATGCACACATTGGATAAATTGTACTTCTAGTGTATCTCACTTTGTGCTACATCAATTCATGTAGGTCCTAACTTCATGCCACTTTGGTCATTTCTTATTCTTAGATCCTCAAGTGAATTTATGATCTTAGAGATTCAGAAATTACCTTCAATGATCATAACCTATCTATCCCATACAACCTGTGTTTTCCTAAAATTCAACTAACATACATTTCCTCAGTTTCTCTGGACATCATAAGAATTCTAGATGGCTATACACTTGATATCTTTTGCTCTGCTTTGTTATCAGTATCCTTTGATAATTGCTTTCTCCATCAAACTTGTTTTTCTTCACATTACTGTGGTCATTGTATAAATTATTCTCTTGGTCAGCTTACTTCATTCAGTATAGATTCATATCAGTTCTCAGGTGCTCTAAAGCAATTCCTTTTGTAATTTCTTGCAGCACAATAATATTTCTTGTTCTTTTGTATTTGCTTCAGTTCCCTCTAAATCTTGAATAGCAGCTGAATTCTCTTGATCACCCTCAGCCTATTGATCAGCTATACCCAAATTAATATTTCTGCGGTCTATCCAATTTTAAAATGGTATTTATGCCTAGTTAATATTTTCAAGATGTCTTTCTCTTTCAGAGGTACTGAAAGGTTTTGGGGTTTGGGATGGTTTTCACTTGTTGCATTTTTTTAATTTAATTTTTTTACCAATTACATGTAATAACAAATTTCCACACAAGTTTTTCCAAGTTATATGATGAAATTTATCTCCCTCTGTCCCTTTCCTTCCCTCTCTTGGTGCTGTCAGACAATTCAATCTGGGCTATGCATGTACCATCATTATTGCATTCTTTCAAAAGACAATGTTACAGTCTTTTTTTTTTACCTCCTCTACTCTCTTTTTCAGTTTTACTAAGATACCTAAAGGATCAATATGTTTCACGGATTTACAAATAGTTTTATGTATCCCTTTGTCCTTCAGCAATTTTGTTGTTGGAATGATTCTATTCCCTTCCTTTTATCTGTCCTGCTTGTTTTGGTTACTGTATTTTGTGGTATTATGCAAAATAGAGTCTTGATGTGATATTATTTCATCTTAGTAGATTGGGAAATCTGGAGCTAAGTTTTGTGTGTTAGTGCATATGATTCATATTTAAGTCCTTATGCTAATACTCTTTAGTCATTTACTTTCTTTACATTTTTCATTTAGAACCACATACAAGCAACTGTTGAAGGCTTCTTTTACTTCCATTCCATGTCCAAGTATGCAGTGTTTTTGAGGTTTGGCAAAATTGTAAGTTTCTCTTTGATTGGAAAGATTTATTTGAATGGGACTTGAAATAAAGCAAATTATTCATTATTTTGCATCTGTAATTTTGTTTTATGTTAACTTTTGAAGGATGGAACTTGTTTTGGCCAGATTTAGTATGCCAGTATAACTGTGGCCCTATGCTCCCATACCCTAGGCTCAAACGAACTGGGCCTAATCTTACAGGAAGTCCCAAAAGATCATAATTTCTTTGGCTCAGTATGCCCCTACCCAGAATTTACTCTTGGAAAACTCCAGATATAGCTTAGATCTAGGCCTCCAAGGATATGTATAAAGGATGGAACTCAGACCCTATTAATGCACTCAAGTAATAATACCAAAAGTGGGGTGTAGAATAGACTTTATTTTAGCCCAAAGAAAGTAGAATTGGAACAAATTGGAAAGTGTTCATAGGAACAAATGTGGAAAATTTTATTCACTATAATCAATAGCTTAAAAGTAATCACTGTAATTCTCCACACCCTCTAGTAAATCCTACTTTCTACCAAGATCCTAGAGTAAGTCAGTCAATAAACCTGAGGAGAGTGTTGACCAACATTCGGATCATTTTGGGATACATGATTGAGTTATGGAGTATAGTCGAATCAGTTTCAATAGAAGCTGCTCTCATTACATGTGAGCAATGAATCCAAGAATCTTTTTCTCCAATTTTTATAGCTGTTGGAGTGGTTAACAATACTTGAAACAGACCTTCCCAAGAAGGCTGAGTTGCTCCAGTATGCTGGAAGTTCTTTATGTATATCTTGTCTCCTGGGTTTAGGTCATGAAGTGAAAAGTCTATAGGTCCTGCTTGTACTGCAGCTCTGGATTCATGAAGTTCACGTAATTTGTTCTGCAATTTTTGTATATATGTAGCAATAGAAGTATCTCCCCCTAATAATGATGTATATGCAGGAGAAAAGGGTTTAGCTTGTATAGGAGGGTGTCCAAAATACATCTCAAACAGTGAGATGTGTTAGATCTCCTCTAGGCCTACTTTAGAGATAAAACAAAATTAGAGGGAGAGCTTCAGGCCATTTTAGATGTGTTTCAGTGCATAGTTTGCCAATCATAGTTTTGAATTTTATGTTCATTCTTTCAACTTGGCCTGAGCTCTGGGAATGGTATGGTACATGAAATTTAGGAGTTATCCCCAAACAGGAATAAACCTGAGATAAAACTGAATCAGTAAAATGGCTTCCCCTATCCGAATCAATTTGTGCTGGCAGACCAAAGCGAAGAATAATCTCTTAAGAGTACCTTGGCAATAAAAGTCGCTGTGGTTCGGGCAGTAGGAAATGCTTCCAACATCTGGTCAGTTGATCCACTATGATTAGATAAAATTTATAACATCCAGCTTTTGGAATTGTAACAAATTCTATTTGTAGGTGTTCAAAAGGTATGTAAGTAGGGGTACTTAAGTTATTGTTAAACTTAAGTGTTAATTCAAAATAGACAAAGGTAATAAACGATTTCCTTTCACAAGTGTAAACTCAAGAGAGAACAAAGAATTCCCTTTTACTGGTATTTAAATCAGGTTTTGAAAAATGGAAGATTTGATTCTTAGATCAATTTTCCCAGCCCTTACCTCTCTCCTGACCACCAGTCTTTCATCTCCAACTTTCAACTGGACATCATAAACTCAACATGTCCAAATTGAACTCATTGTCTTTTACCCCAAACCCTCTTCTCTTTCTAATTTCCCCATTACAGTCAAATGAACCACCATTCTCTCAGGCTTGCAGCTAAGGTACCATCCTGTACTCCTTACTATCACTCATCCCACATATCCAATTTGTTGCTAAGTTCTGCCATTTCTACATTCCCCATATCTCTCATTTACCTACCTCTCTCTCTTCTGGTGGTATTGACCCTCATTCCCTCACACCTGGACTATTGCAATAAGTGACTCTTTCCACTTTCCATTCCATGCTCAGTTGTCAAAGTGCTTCCTAAAGCTCAAGCCACATGATGTCATTCTCTTACTCAATGAAGTCCAGTGGCTTCCTATTACCTAAGAGTCAAACATAAACTCTTCTGTTTGTTCTTTTGAGCTCTTCACAAACTGACTCTTGCCTGTCTTTCTGTCCTCTAAGACTTTACTGCCCTCCACATAGTCTACCATCCAAAGAAACTGACCTTCTTACTCTTTCTTATTTCTTACACACGGCATTCCATCTCCTGATTCTGGGCATTTCTACTGGCTCTGCCCCATGCCTAGAATTCTTTCCCTTCTTATTTCTTTCTCCTGGCCTTCTTTGCTTCCTTCAAGTCTCACTTGAAATCCCACTTTCCGCAGGAAGCCTTTCCTAGTCTCCCTCATCTTAATGTCTTCTTCTGAAGATTATCTCTAATTGACTCCACTTAGGTCTTGTATGTACATAATTGTTTGTAGGTTGCTTTCCCCATGAGAAGGTAAGTGAAGCCCCTGAAGCCATGGTCTTTTTTTCTTCTTTCTTTGTACACCCACCACTGATCACTTGACAAGCTCTTCATAAATGCTTCTTGATTTGACATGGCTTGAATAGGTGGGGAAGAAAGGAAGGATATTCTTGGCAGGAAAAATGACATGAGTAAAGATTTAGGGGTTGGGAGAAACATGTTATGAGGAGAACAGAGAAGAAAACCAAACCAGCATGAATGAAGCAGCAGGGGTATTGCTGGGGACCAGCAAGAAATTAAATTGCATCCACAGGCAGCAAACAGATTCCAGAGGTCCTGATGCTCCAAGCAGTGAAGGCATGGGATCTGGCTCTGGTTCTACCATTTAAAAGTTGACCTTTATGAACTTTTGTCTTCACTGGAAAATGTGGACAAGAGATGGCAGGGCATTATAGTGCATAGTTGGCCTTGGAGCCAGGAAGACCTGGCTTTAATTCTTGCCTCTTAACTCACACTGGTGGTAGACTCTCAATGCTTGTGTCAGACCCTTGGCCCACTGTAGGCTTCCTACAACACTCCCAGTGTAGTGAATAGCTAACATTATTATTAAGAAAGAGAGAGAGAGAGACAGAGTCAGACAGGCAGATAGAAATATAAAAAAAACTAGGTTGGGGGATTCCTTGGGGAGAACTTATGTCAGCTACTTTCCTACTGATAAATGGTCTACCACATTATTCCAGGTTGTGTTGATTCTCACTAGTGTTACCCAAATTTGATAATTTTCTAAAAAAACTAAGATTCCAATTTTTTTCTTTTTTTCTTTTAGGGAAGGTTTGTTTTTGCAAATTTCCCAGAGCAAGAAAATTGGGGGCTGCCTTTTCCCATGGATGACTCTTATAAAATCATAAATCTTCCAGGTTTAAAAGGCTTTTTGATTTTCTGGAATGACAATAATATACAGTTTTCACATAACAGTGGTGAGCTATCATATTAGTAGTCCTTTAGAACTATAGTTTCTTTGTTAATAATGTTAATAATTACTTAGGATTATGAATATTTTCTAGAATAATGTCAGTTCTGACTTATGATGATTAATATTTTCTAGAATCACAACATATGAGGACGAATTTTTCTAGAAAGAAAAGAACTCAGTCAAATTAATAGTCTCTGGTGACATCTCCTAGGTATTTTTTTTTTCTCTATTGACTCAATGGACTGATTTGGTTGGTGATGGCACAAGCAAAGAGAACCAATATCTTTCTAAACCCAGGGATCTAGAATGGTTTAACAATTTTCTTTATGTTGGACATATTTCAGTTGCTAATGAACAAAAGACTGTAGTGTGACAGAGAAATGCAATTCAAATGGATAAGCACTTAGTCGTTGCTTCCAGTGCAAGGCAGTGTTCAGGACACTTGGGGAAGTACAGGGAAGTACAATAAAAATGAAACTCTCTGGTGGTCTCAGGGATCTGATCCTATTTATTAATGAACCTCTGGGGCTCTCCTCTTGGGCAGCTGTTGGTTCTGTGCTGCACTCAACACCCTAGAATCACAGAATCTGAGAGTTGTGAAGGGCTTGGGTAGCTTCAATACCAACTGTACTCATGTGAAAGTAATGCCCTCTCTGGCATACCCAACAAATGCTTAAAGACTTCCCAGGAGGTAGAAGCTGCTGCTGCCAGTTATGGAGGTCTCTCATATCACTTCTAGATAGTTCTAACTACTAGGAAGTCTCTCCTAACATCAACCTGAAATACGCTTCTTTGCTTAGATTGCTCCCATTATCTTTCTTTGCATCCCCAGTGCTTAGCGCAGTGCCTGGCTCAGAGCCGGTGCTTACTTGGAGCTGCCTTCTGACCAACTGACTTTTGCTCATTGCTCTTGGTTCTACCTCTCAGGGCAAATAAAACAAATCTAATCCCTCTTCTACATGACAGATATCAGAATATTTGAGCAGAACAGGGGCAGCAGGTCCCTTGAGTCCTCATATGTCATGGGCTGACAGCTTTCCACCATTTTTGTTGACATCCTCTGAATGTTTTCTCCACTATATCAATGTTCTTCCAAAGCTTTGACACTCAGGACTAAACCCATTATTCCAAATGAGATATGATGAGGGTAGAGTACAGTATGGTAGTCTTACCTTCCCATTCCTGAGAGCTGTGATCTAGCTTTTTGTTTTTTGGGGTTTTTTTTGGCTGTCCCATCACCTGCTGACTAATACCAATGAAGATGTGGTGAGGTTTGGATTTTTTTGTACCAAAGCACAAGACTTTGCACTGATTCCTATTGAATTTCATCATACTAGCTTTGTTCCAACAATCTAGCCAAGAGTCAGGCATACTATTCCATGAGGTTCAGCAATGGCCAACTACCCTTTTTTGTGTGGTCAGGTTGCTAAGAATGGTTTTTATATTTTTAAATATTGCAATGCAAACTAACATCTCACTCAGTATACCAAGATAAGGTCAAAATAGTTATATGATTTAGACATAAAGGGTAATATAAATAAAACTTTAAAATATGGAAATTTTACTGTCAGGTCTATGGATGAAGGAATAGTTTTTGATCAAACAAGAGAGAGAGAGAGGATTACAGGAAGTAAATTGGATAATTTTGAATTAAAAGGTTTTATCACAAACCAATGCAGCCAAAATTGGAAGGAAAAAAGGAAACTTGGGGGATGGGGTGGGATTTTTATGGCAAGTTTCTATGATAAAGATCTCATTTCTGAAATAAAGAGGGAACTATGCCAAATCTATAAAATTTAGAGCCATTTCCCAATTAATAAATGGTCAAGAGATATGAACAGTTTTCTTTTTCTTTTTTTTGTTTTCTTTTTATTATGTAAAACAATTCTAAATGGGTCATTGTTGTAAGAGCACACTCATGCATAACCAAAACCCCAAAATAAAACCATAAATACACTGATGTGAAAGATGACTCCAACAGTTCTTTCTCTGGAGGTGGATTATCATTCCCCATAAGTCTTTCAGAATTGTACCAGATCATTGCATTGCTGAGAGTATCCAGGTTTTCACAGAGAATCATCATATAATATTGCCATATTATATATAATGTTCTCCCAGTTCTGCTTATTTCACTCTGCATCTGTTCCTGCACATCTTTATACCTTTTTTCTGAAATCACCTTGCTTATAATTTCTTATAGCACAATAGCATTCTATCACCAAAGTGTACCACAACTTGTTTAGCCATTCTCCAATTGATGGACATCCCCTCAATTTCCAATTCTTTGCCACTACAAAAAGAACTGCTATAAATATTTTTTGTACAAGGAGGTCCTTTCCCCCCTTTTATCTACTGGATCAAAAGGTATATACATTTTTATAGCCCTTTGGGCATAGTTCCAAATTGCCCTGCAGAATGGTTGGATCAGTTCATAACTCCACCAAAGGTTTAGTGTCCTAATTTTGCCACATCCTCTCCAACATTTACCACTTTCCTTTACTGCCCCATTGGCCAATAGGTGTGAGGTGGTACCTCAGTGATATTTTAATTTGCATTTCTCTAATCAAGATTGATTTAAAACATTTTTTCATATAATTATTGATGGCTTTGATTTCTTCATCTGAAAATTGCTTGTTCATATCCTTTGACCATTTGTCAACTGGGGAATGGCTTGTATTCTTATAAATTTGACTTGGTTCTCCATAAGTTTGAGAAATTAGACCTTTATCAGAGACATTTGTTATAAAAATTTTCTTCCCAGTTTGTTGTTTCCCTTCTAGTAATCTTGGTTACATTAGTTTTGTTTGTACAATAGCTTTTTAATTTAGTATAATCAAAATTTTTCATTTTACATCTTATAATACTCTTGTTTCTTGATTGGTCATAAATTCTTCCCTTCTCCAAAGATTTGCCAGGTAAAGTATTCTGTGTTCCCTTAATTTAGTTATGATACCATTCTTTATATCTAAATCATATATCCATTTTGACCCTATCTTGGTATAGGTCTATATTGGTCTATTGATATTGGTCTATACCTAGCTTCTGCCATACTGTTTTACAATTTTCCCAGTAGTTTTTGTTAAATAATGAGTTCTTATTCCAAAAGCTAGGATCCTTGGGTTTATTAAATATTTGGTTGCTAAGGTTATTTACTTCTGTATATTGTGTATATAATTTATTCCATTGATCTACCATTCTATTTCTTAGCCAGTACCAGATGGCTTTGATGATTGCTGCTTTATAGTACAGTTTGAGTTCTGGTACTTCTAGGTCACCTTCCTTCACATTTTTTTTCATTAGTTCTCTTAATATTTTTGACTTTTTGGTCTTCCAAATAAATTTTGTTGTTATTTTTTCTAGTTCTATAAAATAATTATTTGGTAGTTTGATTGATATGGCATTGAATAAATTAATAATTTAGGTAGAATTGTTATTTTTATCATATTAGCTTGGCCTATCCAGGAGCAATTAATATTTTTCCAATTGTTTAGAAATTATTTTATTTATGTGAAAAATGTTTTATAATTATAATGACAAATATAAATATAATTACTGTGTTTGCCTTGGCAAGTAGACTCCCAGGTATTTTATACTGTTTAAAGTGATTCTAAATGAAATTTCTCTTTCTAACTCTTGCTGCTGGACTTTGTTGGTAATATATAGAAATGCTGATGATTTATGTGGATTTATTTTGTATCCTGCAACTTTATCAAAATTATTAATTATTTCAACTAGTTTTTAATTGATTCTCTAGTATTCTCTAAATATACCATTATATCATCTTAAAAGTGATAGTTTAATTTACTCATTGCCTACTTTAATTCCTTCAATTTCTTTTTCTTCTCTTATTGCTAAAGCTAGCATTTCTAATACAATATTAAATAATAGTGGTGATAATGAGCATCCTTGTTTCACTCCTCATATTATTTGGAAAGGCTTCTAACTTGTCCCCATTGCATATAATACTTGCTAAAAGTTTTAGGTAGATACTACTTAACATTTTAAAGAATGACTCATTTATTCTTATGCTTTCTAGTGTTTTTAATAGGAATAGGTGTTGTATTTTGTTGAAGACTTTTTCTGCATCTATTGAGATAATCATGTAATACTTGTGATATATTTCTGTAGTCTCCTTACTGGTATCTTTAAAATTTTTGCATCTATATTCATTAATTAAATTAGCCTATAATTTTCTTTCTCTGTTTTTGTTCTTCCTGGCCTAGGTAACAGTACCATATTTTTTTCATGAAAAGAATATGATAGGATTCCTTTTCTGCTTATTTTCCCAAATAGTTTATGTAGGATTGGGATTAATTGTTCTTTAAATGTTTGATAGAATTCACTTGTGAATCCATCTAGCCCTTGGGAGTTTTCCTTAGGGAGTTCATTGATGGCTTGTTCAATTTCTTTTTCTGAGGTGGGATTATTTAAGTGTTCTATTTCCTCTTTTGTTAATCTGGGCAATTTGCATTTTTGTAAATATTCATCCATTTCACTTAGATTATCAGATTTATTGGCATGTAATTGGACAAAATAGCTCCTGATGATTGTTTTAATTTCCTCTTCTTTGGTGGTGAGTTCACCCTTTTCATTTCTCATACTGATTTTTTAACTTTCTTTTTTCCTTTTTTTAATCAAATTAACCACTCCGTCCATTTTATTTGTTTTGTTTTTTCTCATAGAACCAACACCTCGTTTTATTTATTAGTTCAATGGTTCACTTTCTTTTTTTTTTTTTTTTTAAACCCTTGTACTTCGGTGTATTGTCTCATAGGTGGAAGATTGGTAAGGGTGGGCAATGGGGGTCAAGTGACTTGCCCAGGGTCACACAGCTGGGAAGTGGCTGAGGCCGGGTTTGAACCTAGGACCTCCTGTCTCTAGGCCTGACTCTCACTCCACTGAACTACCCAGCTGCCCCAGGTTCACTTTCAATTCATTAATTTCTCCTTTAATGTTTAGGATTTCTAATTTAGTCTTTAAATGAGGATTTTAAAATTGTTCTTATTTCTAGTTTTTTTAGTTGTTTTTTTCAGTGAGATAGTTCATATTTTTTTAATTCTATTGATTTTGTTTTATTGTTTCTTGGTGTCTCATGAAGTCATTAGCTTCTAGTTGCACAATTCTAATTTTTAAGGAATTACTTTTTTCCATGAGCATTCAAGCCTTCTTTTTCCTTTGGCCCATTTCTTCTTGCATTGCTTTGATTTCTCTTCCCTATTTTTTCCTCTACCTCTCTTAATTGATTTTTGAAATCCTTTTTGAGCTCTTCTAGAATGAGTCTAATTCATATTTTTCTTTTAAGCTTTGTGTATGTTTTCTTTGCTTTCATTGTCCCCTTCTGTGTCTGTGCCTTGCTCTTTGCCTCCATAAAAATATGGTTAGGTGCTTTTTGTGATGTTTGCTCATTTTCTCAGCCTTTTTCTTGACTTTCATTTTTATTTTAAGGGTAGGCTCTGTTCTCAGGAGGATAAGGCACTCTCTTAAACTTCTTCCAAGTTCTTCCAAAGTGCTATGATGGACTGTAGGCTAGGAGCTCTGATAGCTACCTCCCACTGCTGATTAAATCATCCCCTGAGACTGCTGATGGCTCAAAGTCTAGCCTCAGGCTTAGGTGGGACTTTTGATCTCATTCTGGGCTTGATCAGGTCAGGCACACTGTGGACTGTCTTGCTCTGGTACTCTACCTTGAGTTTTGGAAAGGGCTAGCTAGAACTGGGCTCCCCTGGGCCAGTACCCTGAAAACTGTCTTATCTGGGGACCCAGGACCTAGATCTTGGTTTACACTGATCCAGAGTGCCACACAGCCTGTCTCAAATGGGGATTCAAGTCCTAACTATGAGCTTGAGCTGGGGCTCCTGGCCTTACTTTGGGCCTACACAGATCAGGTGCGCAGCACAGATTGCCTTGGGCTAGAATTCCATAGCTTACTGCAGGTTTGCTTGGAACTTTACAGGGTGTACATCAGGGTTGTACTACTATTGACTTAGGCAGGGTATCAGGGCTTGGAACCAGGTTCAGAACAATTGATGTAGGCTTGCTCCTTACTCCTTGTAGCCTCATGCTGGCTGTGCTCCCCTCTCACCCCAGTGAATCAGGCACTCTTTGCCTATCTTTCAAGTTGTTCTCTGCATAAAAGTTGCTTCATTCCATCTCTTTGTTGGTTGTTTCATTCCAGTATTTGTTTTGTGGTATTGATTGGTTGGAGAGGATTCTCATGGTGGTTTTGAGCTTTCCCTGCTTCTACTCTGTCTTCTTCTGTCTGCCTCCAATTATTTGAACAGGCAGTTTTCAGAAGATATCAGTAGTCACATGAAAAAATGCTCTAAATCACTACTGATTAGAGAAATACAAATTAAAACAATTTTGAAGTACCAGCTCACATTTTTATCAGATTGGCTAATGTGATAGAAAAGCAAAAATGACAAATGCTTTAAGAACGTTAATGCATTATTAGTAGGGTTGTGAACTGATCCAACCATCCTGGAGAACATTTTGGAACCATACCCAAAAGGCTATAAAAAATATTTATAGCAGCTCTTTTTGTAGTGGCAAAAAATTGGAAATTGAGAGGATGCCCAGCAATTGGTGAATGATTGAACAAGTTGTGGTATATGGTTGTAATGGAATCCTACTGTGCTATAAGAAATGACAAGGAAGTTGGTTTCAGAAAAACCTGGGAAGACTTACATGAACTGATGCAAAGCAAAGTGAGTAGAACCAGAACATTATACACAGTAACAGTAATAATGTTAGGATGATCAACTGGGAAAGACTTGGCCATAATCAATATAGTGATCTGAGATGATTCCAAAGGACTCATGAAGAAAAAGGCTATCCATCTCCAGAGAGAGAACAAATGAACTCTGAGGGCATATTGAAGCATACTTTAAAAATTTTCTTTATGTTTCTTCCTTTTGCAACATGCCTAATGTGGAAATATGTTTTACATGACTTCATATGTATAGTTTATATCATGTTGCTTGCCCTCTCAAGGAGTATCAGTGAGAAGGGACAGAGGAAGGGAAAGAAATTGGAGCTCAAAAATATTTTTTCAATGAAGGTTAAAACTAAAGAGAAAAATTTTTAAAGAAAAAGGGAAAAATGTAAACAAGCCTAAACCCCATTGATATGGGACTCTTTCCTCACTGGTAGGGACTGATGCCCTCCTTCTGCATTAAGAGAAGGGCAGAGTTGCTGAGAGCAGTCTTCAGATTTTCTTTGGGTTTCTTGAGTCTCTTTGGAGCATTTCTGGTTTCCATCTTCAAGAGAGACCAGGGATGATGTGAATCCCACTTCATGTTTTGAAGGAAGAGAAGAGACTCTTGGAAGAAGCCAATATAAGAATTGGCAATTTCCATCATGTTCCTATCCCCAACTTGCTACATTGGAGATTTCAGGGAATTTCCCTCTTGCATAAGATCTGGGACTCTCTTTATTGGTTAAGTTGAGTTTTATCACTCCTAATGGAAGAGCTCCTTCACTCTATCTCATCCAGTATATATTTCTCCTACATATACTTTCTTTGATTTCTATTTTGCTATTGACTCAGATAAATTGATTTCTTTGCTACTTAAATGTGTATTTATTGTAGAACTGGTATTTGATGGGAGGGAAATGGAGTCAAAACTTGGGGGCAGATGGATTCTTCTTTACCCTTTCTATTTTCCTATGTTCAATAAACTTCCTGAAGGATATAATAATATTATGATAATTATAATATTGAGTCCTGTGACTATTGAAAGGTCATGACTAGAAAGAGGAGAACCAAGTAATAGGGGGGAGGATATGACATGACAAAATTGTGTATTAGATTTCAAAGATTTTTATAGATTACATTTTTAATTTTTAAAAATATTTAATTTCATTAAATATTTTCCAAATTACATGGAAAAAATTTTAACATTCATTTAAAAACATTTTTGAGTTGTAAATTCTCTCCCTTTCTTGTGCTCCTCCTCCACCACTTGAGAAGGCAAGCAATATGATATTCATCATACATGTGAAATCATGCAAAACATATTCCATATTAACTATGTTAAAAAAAGAATGTGTATACACACACAAAGTAAGAAAAGCTCTGGGGCTTTTTCAGGGTTTGCCTTCTACACTTGTTCATATTTTCATATTCTTTGAACATTTATCATTTGGAGAACAGCATTTTTGTTTTGTTTTCATAAATTTAGGTGAGTTCCCTCCATATATAAGAAATGAAGAAAATCACACCCCCCCTTCCTTCTAATTTTAGCTGTATTAGTTTTGTCTGTACAAAAGCTTTTCAATTTCATGCAATCCATTTTAGTTTCTGTGATCCTCCCTATCTCTTGGTTGGTAATAAATTTTCCCCTTATTCATAGATTTGACAGTAAAATTTCCATGCTCCCTTAAGTTACCTATGATATTTCACCCTTTATGACCTTCTTTCGATGTACAGTGTGAATGAAATGTTGGTTTATGCCCAATTTCTTCTAAAATGTTTTCTAGTTTTTCTCAGAAATTTTTGTCAGATAGTGAGTTCTTACCTCCAAAACCTGGATCTTTGGATTTATCAAACTCTGATCATTACTCCTAGGTATTATGTATCTAATGTCTTTCACTGATCCACCATTCTATTTCTTGGCCAGTACCAGAGATCATTTGATGATTACTGCTTTGTAATGTAGTTTGAAATCTGGTACTGCAAGTCACTTTCCTTCACATTTTTTTTTCATTGATTCCCTTGTTATTCTTGACCTTTTATTCTTCCATATGAATTTTGTTGTTATTTTTTCTAACTCTATAAAAATAATTCTTTCGTAGTTTGGTATGACACTGAATAAGTAAATTAAATTAAGTAAATTTGTCACATTATTATATTGGCTGAGTCTACCCTTGAGCAATTAATATTTCTCTAGTTGTTTAGATGTCTTTACTTGTGAGAAATGTGTTTTATAATTGTGTTCATAAAGTCCCTGGATTTGTTTTGGCAAATAGATTCTCAAGTATTTTATCTTGTCTATAGTTATTTTAAACAGAATTTCTTTCTGTCTCTTCCTGCTGGGTTTTATTGGTAGTACATAGAAATAATGATGATGTTTGTGGGTTTATTTTATATCCTCAACTTTGCTAAAATTGCTAATTGTTTCAACTAGTTTTTTAGTTGATTCTCTAGGATTTTCTAATTATATTATCATATTACCTGCAAAGAGAAATAGTTTTGTTCCTTCATTGCCTATTTTTGTTCCTTCAGTTTCTTTTTCTTGTCTTACTGCTGTAGCTAGTAATTCTAGTACAATATTGAATAATAATGATGAAAATGTTCTTACTGGGAAGGTTTCAAGTTTATCCCCATTACAGATTTGTTCTTGGTTTTAGATAGATACAACTTTTCATTTTAAGAAAACCTCCATTTATTTCTATACCTTCTAATGTTTTAAATAGGAATGGATATTGTATTTCATCAAAAGTTTTTTATGCATCTATTGATTTATCCTCATAGGATTTTTGTTGTTTTTGTTATTGATGTCAATTATGCAGATAGTTTTCCTGTCATAGTGTAATGACCCTTGGGATGTATTGCTATAATCTCCTTACTAACATTTTATTTTAAAAGTTTGCATCAATATTCATTAGGGAAATGGGTCTATGGTTTTATTTCTCTGGGTTTTGAGGGAGGGTGATTTTGCGCTCTTATCAAGAGGTCATAAAGGGAATTTTTAGGACTTCATCTATTTTTCCAGATTCTTCATATAGTATTGGAATTAATCATTCCTTAAATGTTTGCTTGAATTTATTTGTAAATCCACTTGTTCCTAGGGTTTTTTACTTAGGGACCTCACTGATGGCTTGTTCGATTTCTTTTTCTATGATAGGATTATTTAAATATTCTATTTCCTCTTCCATTAACCTGAGCAATTTATATTTTTGTAAAAAATGTAAAAAAAATGTGAATAAAAAATTTTGTAAAAAAAATAAATCGTCCATTTAACTTAGATTATAAATTTTACTGGGATATTATTGGGCAAAATAAATCCATAATTTCTTTAATTTCATCTTCATTGGTTATACATTCACCCTTTTCATTTTTGATACTGGAAATTTGATTTTATTTTTTCTATTTAATCAAATTAAACAATGGTTTATGTACTTTGCTGGTTTTTTCATAAAATCCTAATTTTATTTATTAGTTGTTTTTTTTTTTTACTTTCAGTTCTGTTAATCTGATTTTTAGGATTTCTATTTTGTTGTTTACTGACGATTCTTAATTTGTTTTTTTTCTAGTTTTTTTAAACTTGTATACCCAATTCATTGATCTGCTCTTTCTCTCTTTTATTGATGTACATGTTTAGAGATATAAATTTTCCCCTAAGTGCTGCTTTGGCTGCATCCCATACATTTATTGACTATTTTTATATGTGTTCTTTGACCCACCAGTCTTTAAGATTAGATTATTTAGTTTCTAATTAATTTTAATATATGCTTCCATGGCCCTTTATTGAATGTAATTTTTATTACATTATGGCCTGGAAAAGGTACATTTAATATTAATACATTTAATATGCTTTTCTGCATTTGGTGGTGAGATTTTTATGTCCTAATTCATGATCAGTTTTTGTGAAGGCACCATGTAAAGCTTAGAAAAAGTATACCCCTTAAAATATTTTATGGTTAGATTTATCTGGCTTGGAGAGAGATAAGTTGAGGTCTTTCACTAGTATAGTTTTAATGTCTGTTTCCTCATATAATTCATTTAACTTTTCCTTTAAGAATATGGATGTTATACCATTTGGTGCATATATGTTTAGTATTGATTTTACTTTATTATCTGTGGTGCCTTTTAGCAAAATGCAATTTCCCTGCTTATCTCTCTTAATTAGGTCTATTTTTTGCCTTTGCTTTGCCCAAGATCATGATTGCTACTCCTGCCTTTTTTACATCAATTAAGCATAATAGATTTTTCTCCAGCCCCTTACTTTAACTTTGTATTTGTCTCTATGTTTCAAGTGTATTTCTATTCTGATTTTTAATCCACTGTGTGGGATGAGGTCATGGACAGTGGACCCCACCACTGAAAGAAGTTCACACACATGTAGCTCAGAAGCCAAAGTAGAAGACAGCAGTTTATACTTTTGTGAAAGGGACATTCCCCAGCTTTAGATGTCTATAAGGATTGAATCCAAAGACTCAGTTTATAGGATTTTCCAATCATCGGAACTCCCCTACCTCACACTTCCCTTCTCCCATCCTTTGTTCTGGATTATAATCTTAAAAGATAAATGAGTTTAAAAAGATACTTGAGTTACTCAGTTGTAGAATTATCATCAGTTGGAGACTCTTTGTCCCCAGAGAACTACTCCATTCCTCAAAGCCTTTGAAATTTGAAGAAGGGGGGTGGGGTTCTGAAAGGAAGGGAAAATAATAACTTCTCTCTAAGTTCTTAACACTACTTATGAGAAAGACACATTATATCTCACTCATCCACTATGTTGCTTCCATTTTATGGGTGAATTCTTCCCATTCATATTCATTTTTTATTAATAACTGTTCATTTCCTTCCATCCTATTTTCTTCTATTTATCCTTCTCTTTCTTTATCCTGTGCATCTGTTTTGCTTCTGACTATTGTTTTCTTTTATCTATCTTCCCTTTTATCATACCTACCCTTTCTCTTATCTGTTTACCCTCTCATTTCCCTGTTGGGTAAGATATATTTCCATATTCAATTGTGTTTTATATATATATATATACCTCTCTGAACCAATTTAGATGTGAATGATCTTCAAGTACTGCCAATCCCTCTCCCATTATTTGCCCCTCTGCTGTAAAAACTTTCTTTTTTTACTCTTATGTAAGGTAATTTCCCTCATTCTTCCTCTCCTGTCTCACTGGGCATCTCTCTTTCTTGCCACTTCATTAAAAAAAATTTTATTTATTTATTTTTTTTAATGTTTTTATTTTTTTATTTTTATTTTAAACCCTTAACTTCTGTGTATTGACTTATAGGTGGAAGAGTGGTAAGGGTAGGCAATGGGGGTCAAGTGACTTGCCCAGGGTCACACAGCTGGGAAGTATCTGAGGCCGGATTTGAACCAAGGACCTCCCGTCTCTAGGCCTGGCTCTCAATCCACTGAGCTACCCAGCTGCCCCCCCTTTTTTTATTTTTTAGAATATTTTTCCATGGTTACATGATTCATGTTCTTTTCTTCTTCCACCCCCCCCCCCCAAAACACTCTCTCCCCTCCCCATAGCCAATGCACAATTCCACTGGGTTTTACATGTATCATTGATCAAGATCTATTTCCATATTATTGATAGTTGCACTGGGATGGTTGTTTAGAGTCTACCTCCCAAATCATAGCCCCATCGACCCATGTGTTCAAACAGTTTGTTCTTCTTCTGTGTTTCTGCTCCCACAGTTCTTTCTCTGGATATGGATAGCTTCTTTCTCATAAGTCCCTCAGAATTGTCCTGCATCATTGCATTGCTGCTAGTACAGAAGTTCATTACATTCAATTGTGCCACAGTGTATCCGTCTGTGTATAATGTTCTCCTGGTTCTGCCACAATTTGTTCAACCATTCCCCAATTGAAGGGCATCCATTCATTTTCCAATTTTTTGCCACCACAAAGAGCACGGCTATAAATATTTTTGTACAAGTGTTATTCCCTATGATCTTTTGGGGGTATAAACCTAGCAGTGGTATTTGCCACTCCATTTTTTAATATCATCCCAACATTTTCAATTCACTCTCACACCCTCTGTCCATGTAGAATCCTTCTAAGTGCCCTAATGATAATAATTATTAGAAGTTACATATATCATCTTCCCATAGAGAAATGTAAACAGTTAACCTTATTAAGTCCCTTATAATATTTTTTTTAATATCTTTTTATGCTTTTCTTGAACCATGTATTTGAAAGTTAAATTTTCTATCCAACTCTGGTCTTTTCATCAGGAATGCTTAGAAGTCCTCAATTTCATTAAATATCCATTCCTCAAGGAGGGGACCACCCTTGTACACAACTCACTGAATAATTAACACAGTGCTATACTTTCATCCTGTAAGTTTAAATATGACAACCCAAGTATCACAATACCAAGTATTACATAAAGATACATACAAATTGTGACACCCCTCCAAAAAAAAGAAAAATGTAAATAAGGTGATCTAGTTTGCTTCTTTTTTTTTTTTAAAGCCACTATTTTTGCTGAATTGAATTATGAATAGGATTTGTAAACCTCAGGGCCACAAGACCTTTCACTATAATTTTTCTTTTTTCTTAAAAAGCGCTCTGGCTCTAATATTTGTTCTATATGTGTGTGTTTTTTTTCTCCTAGGTCAGCTTGTTGGAAGTATTGCTGTTAAAAAGAATATGCAGTTTTTGCATAATTCCATTGCACAGATGAGAGTGAAGATCTATAATGTTGCTTCCCGTATGTACCTCTCTTCACCCCACTTCCCACCCCCTGTGGAAGTTATATTCTCAAGCAATTAGGGGGGCCCTTTTCTGAATGAGGTACATCTAATTCCCCTCGGGTAGAGAAATTCACAGCTTTAATTTGTTCTTAAATAAGTACTTGCTGGACACTCAATTTTGGAGCCAATTTTTGGCCATAGGTAAAACTTAGTACCATTTGCCCTAGTTTACTATAGGATACTCCATACTTTCTCAAACACCTTTAACTGATAGTATGCACACTTCTTTGGTCCAGGTTAACTTCATTTTTGTATGTTTCGTGTAAGGGCCCCACAATCCTTCTACTGACCCAGGTTCAGCATCTTAGAGTAACCCTTAAGTCTTGGGTCTTTTCTTTCCCTAATCCTTCCCATCTAATCAATTGTCAAATGTTATTGATTCCTCCTCCTTTCCTTACTTCCCCTCTTTCCACTCACATAGCTACCATCCAAGTTCAGGTCCTCTTCTCCTCTGCTTCCATCTTATCCAATCTTTCTAGTGTAGTAAAAGAGGAAGCTCACCAGCCTGACAAGTGAAGTTTCCTACCTACAGTGGGAGTCTTTAAGGATCTCTCTATGAGAAAGATGACTGGATTTCCCACACATATGGAGCAACCCTCAGAATATTACCCATAGGATGTAGACTCTAAATGATCATGCTACTGCAAATATTAATAGTATGGAAATAGGTAAAACCCAGTGGAATTGCTCATTGGCTATGGGAGAGGGGAGAGAGGAGGGGAGGGAAAGAACATGAATCATGTAATCATGGGAAAATATCTAAATTAATTAAATAAATAAATTTTAAAAAAAAGAATAGCTCCCATACCACCTTCTGGGAGAATGGAAAAAGAAAACAAAGTGGAAAAGTACGTCTATGGGATTTGTGGGGCAGGGTTGTCTAACTTTTTAAAAATCTATGGTGCTTGCTCAAGGCACTGAAAACAAAACAAAACAAAACAAAACAAAGCAAAACAACCAGACATTGTAGCCTTACTTAAGATGGATACAATTGGCCCAGTTTTCTCAACATATCTAATCTTATTTCTCACAAACACACTTTCTGTAACATTTCCTTGTGCCCTCCTTGGTATATGAAAGTGCAAAATAGAGAAGAATGACTTTTCCAACCATAGTCCATGGCTAGAATTTTCTCTCTTACTCAGGGCATCATCGCAATCCATTGATGTGTTTCATGACTATTACCTCCAAAGACAGAATTATTATGAATATCAAATGAAATAACATGAAAATTTGCTCAGCAGCCCTTAAAACTCCTAGCTAGATACATCTGAGGGCTTGAACTTGGGACCTTTCAAACCTACTTCATCATCAGACTTCGAGGGTAGAGATCACAAAGAAGTACCTGGCAGACAGTGTTGAACTGAATTGTATGTGGCTTACGTGCCTCTGTGAACCACTTTAAACTATTCATTTTGAGAGAATAGGAACAGTATTGCTGTAGTTGGAAAAACATTGGTTTGAGAGTTAAAGGAGCCCTTTGGTACTTGTGTGCCTTGTGATGGAAGTCCTTTTGGGGTCTTAGTTTCCTCATCTATAAAATGAGGGAATAAGATCAAATTATCTCCAAAACGCATTTTAGCATAAATTCTTTGGTCTCTGAGTGAATGTCTGGGCAGCTGAGTGGCTTAATGGATAGACAACCAGGCCGCGAGACAGGAGGTTCTGGGTTCAAATGTGGCCTAGATACATCCTCCTTATGTGGTGTTTAGTCTCCATTGTTTAGCTCTTATCTTTCTTCTGCCTTAGAACCCAATCACTTAGTTGCCATTGCCCGGCTCTAACAATACACATTATTGATTTTAAGACAGAAAGTAAGGGTTTAAAAAAGAAAAGAATGTCCTTCATACAACCTCTAAAACTACCTTGAATTACTCATTTTGAATATTCTGTATATACTTATGAAAAGGCATTGGCCTTTGAAAAGGCCAAGATTTAATCACAAAAAAGGAGCCTATAATGAATGAGATGTTAAACCAAGGTCTCAGTTTACTGACTTAACAGTCAAGTGCTTCCCCAGTTATAGTCAAAAATTTAAGGATATTAAGAAACTGTTAGAAAGTAGGAAATTGACTCAAAAAGTCTAGATGTGACTATTACCTTTTCATTATTCCAGGTTAACTTTTGTTTTAAATATTCAAAATTTTAAAATCAATATCTGTATAATTTTTTTCCCTAGATGATAATGAATTGGCAATTTTAACTGAAAATGGGAGATTTTTTTATGGCACTCTGGGATTGCTATCAACTTCTATATTTGAAGTAAGTTTTTGTTTGTTTGTTTTTCCTAGAGAAAGACAGGAGTAAAAGATATATTGCCTCTGCTAGCCATGGATAAGTCATTTCTTCCTTTGTACTATCTACCAGTTAAGAGCTGTGAAAGAAAATGTTTTGTGAATTACCGAGTGATGCCTGGATATTTTCTCCTTCATTCCTGGGGGTGGGGGTGACAGCCTCTGAGTCTGCAGACTCTGATTTATCCCTACCTCCAGCCTTCTCTCTCTCTGCCTTCATGGCTTTATGATTAGTTCCTCCCAAAATTTCCATCTTAATAAGCTCAGGCTGACCTTAATTCCTCTCTGGTCTCTGCCCTCAACTCTCCCAACTTCTTTCTTCACCATTCCCCAGGTGGGTAAGTTGTCTCCCTATCCTGCCTTTCTCCATTCCAGTTTTTCAGCTTCTTTTAAAGGCAACAAGGTGGCACCACTGTTCATGGAGCATTGGTCTTGAAGCTTTTTGTTCCAATCTGCCTGTCTGTGGACTCTGAGCAACTCCCTTAACCTTTGTTTGCCTTCATTCCCCTAAATAAAATGGGGATAATAATAACATCAATCATACAGAGTCATCATGAGGATCAAAGGAGATCATTTGTGTAATCTTAGCACTGTGCCTGACACATGGTAGGCATTACCTAAATTACATTTCCTCCCCCCTTCTAATATAATATTTAATATTATCTTCTCCCATTGGAGTGTAAGTTCCTAGAAGGAAGACACTGGCTTCTTTTTAGAGCAAATACAAAATGCTTTGTTTGTCATTCAAAGCCACCCCCACCCCACCTTTCAAATCTTCTTACATCTTCCTCTTTAACTGATACTCTTTGATGCAGTGATAATGGCCTTCTGGTCATTGTTCCATCTCTCACTTGCAGGTGTTGTAGGGGTGCAAATGGTAAACCCCTGGGTTCAGGAAGGAAACCTTTCTCAAGAATGAGAGGACTCCAGGTTTAGCTTAAAAGTAAAAAGAAAGATTTATTAGTAAGATAGGATTAATGGCCAGCAAGACAGCATGAGTGGAACAGGCATGGGAGGCTGCCCCTCATGAATCCCTCAATCCTGGGGATGATATACTTCTACAATCGTGGGGATGCGATGCTGTGTCATGATGAGGATGTGATTCTAGAGTGGTAAACATTCAGGTATTCGGTGGGGGGTTTGGTCATCTGATCGGAGTCTGCCTGGAGACATAGGGGGTGACCCTCATAGTTTAGGGGACAAATGGAAGTATGAGATACAACTTGATGATATTGAGGAGGTGTATCTCTTTGTCTATCTCAACTTAAAGGAATTCCA
The DNA here is from genome assembly GCF_016433145.1 of Gracilinanus agilis. NCBI lineage: Eukaryota > Metazoa > Chordata > Mammalia > Didelphimorphia > Didelphidae > Gracilinanus > Gracilinanus agilis. The sequence continues at coordinate 714,412,726 of NC_058130.1, read as the reverse complement.
AGGATAATGGTCTTTGCCTCGGAGTTCACAAGGGCAGGAAGGGAGAAGGGAATTCCCCTGTTCACTGCCCATGTGAGTTAAGGGGTACAGGGTCCCTGCCATCTCTGCACAATGCCCATGTCACAGGCATTCTCTCTGGTTGTCCCTTCCTGCCTAGAATGCTCTCCCTCCTCTGCTCAGACTGCTGACCTTCCTGTCTTCCTTTAAGTCCAAATGAAAATCCCACCTTTCAAAGGAAGCTTCTCCTGACTCTCCTGTTTTAGTTATTTCCTATTTATCTTACAGCTTGCCCTGTATATTTTAGTTTGCATTTTGCTCCTTGAGGTCAGAAACTATCTTTTGTCTCTTTGTATTCTCAGTGCTTTGCAGTGCCTGATATATAGTAGGTACTTACTAAATATTTATTAAATTGAATTAATAATAGAATTATGATAATGATAATGATGACATTTTCTCATGGAACATAATAATTTTATATTAGTAATTTTACAATAATTAATTAATACAATACTACAATTAATTAATATAATAATACAATAATAATTAATAAAATCAATAATTTTACAATAGTAAAAGTGAATGAGAGAGGTAAAAACTTTTTCAAAAGCTCAGATAAAAGTTATCATTTTCTCTCAATATGCTAGGCCTTGAAAAGATTAAAATTGATCCTGAATCATTATTCTTTTTGAGTATATTTTCAAGGAATTGATTTTTTCCTGTACTGCCTTTTTTTCCTGTAATTGCTTTAAGTCATGGTTCTTTATCTCTGAATTTAGTTCAGAGTTCAGCTGGTCTGTAATGGGTTACGTTTGGAAATTCAGCTCTCCTGCTGATAATATGTATGGCCTTGGAGAGCATATGAGAAGAAGGGAGTTTGGCTCAATATCTTTAGCCACCAAATTATCCTTCAAGAATGTCTGGTTTGTTTTCCAAAAGTCTGGGCCATTATCTTGTACCTAGACTCCAACAATGAACCCTTCTTAGTTTCATGGGAAAAGAAGGGGACTATTGTGACCCTCAGTTACCAAACTTCCAACCAAGCATGTTGTTCCCTGCACCTCACATCTCTAACCAATCATTTTGTATTTAATCCCATGATGGAATTATGCTTTGTTCTATACTCTCCAAAACCCTATCAGGAAGGAACTGTGTTTGTTCTGGATCTTTGGCATGAGTGGAGGCAAGCCACTGACATATTTATGGACAGGTACCTGCCCTTGCTTACTGATCTTTAAGATCTGCTTCAGCTTACTCTTTTGTTAAAATTCTGCTGTAATATCCGCAGGGGCTTAATCTTTCAAAAAACTGAGGAAGGCAAAGACTTAATCTTGCTGTTTCCCAGACCATTCCTTTTGCCTAAGGCTAAGCTATTATGTTGTAAATTAGACACCAAAATGAGGAGCTGTGGCATAGGTTTCAGGCCATATTTTTCCTCTTAGAATCCACTTATTCCTAAAGCATGCTTTCTGGCAGTACATGAAATACTTAATATTATGGTGTATTGTTTTTAATTGCATTAGTTGAGAATTATATTTGGCTGAAAAAGAACTAATTTATTAACAACATGTCTAAGGACCTTCATATTATTTAACTCTCGTCCTCAAAGTGACATCTTAATCATCAGCATGAAATGGAATTCATTTAATCTTAGCCACTGTTTTCCCCTTAGGTTACGCCAGAAGATATTTCAATAAATAATACAGCTTTGATGTTTAGGAATGTTGGATTCATTTTTGTGGTAACTCCAATTCAAGATCCAGTTTTTCAGGCCTATGATTTCCATGTATGTATCATTAACATACAGAAGTTGCTCTATCAATCTGAGATTGGCTTAAAAACTTGCAAGGTATGAAATAATATAGTTTGTGTTCCTTGTTTTAAAAATGTATCCTCAGGTTTCTTATGCCTGTTTATCAACAATGATTTTATTTTTCATTTAATCAACTGTGTTAGTTGTTAGGAAATGTGAGTTTGCTCTTCCCCACTGTTGAGACATCCTAACATGATGAATGATGACATGAGGTTTTATGTAATATACCATATGTTTCATTCCATAAAATTTCATTTGGTCCCTTAATAGAGGGGCCAGTAGATCAAAGCATACCATCCTACATTTTATTTCCTTTGGGAGTTTTTTATTGTATTTGTGATATGTGTCTTCTGTCATGGCATGAGAAATATGGAAATATGTATTATATGAAAGTACTGGTATAATCTATATCAGACTACTTACTACCTAAGGCGGGAGAGGGAAGGAGAGAGAGAATATCAATCAGAAATGTGGTTAGAATGTCAAAAAATAATTGTCAAAAATTGTTTCTACATGTAACTGAAAAATATTAAAAACTTTAAAAAATTCATAAGATATAATATGCCATTTCTCCTTCTAGTTCCTAATTTCTTAACCACAACAAAAAGTGCTGCTCTAAATAGTTTTATACATATGTGTCCTTTTCCTCCTGATTTCTATTATTTCTTTGGGGCATATGCCTAGCCCTGGCACTAGTCTCAGCTTTCAGCAGAGACTTTGAGATGGGATATGAAGAAAGTGTCATTGCAAGATATGCACTCTTTCAGTCAACAGGCATATATTATGTCTGCCCTTATTCCCCTTCATGCTCTTCCCATATTTCCCTTATTTTCTTTATATTTTAAATATTTGTCATTTCTAATAATATAATACAATCCATTACATTCAGTTATCATAATATATTCAGCCTTTTCTCCCAGTCATTGCATTAGTGTTATTTCTAGTTATTTTATCATTAATAAATAAGACTTCCATGAATGTTTTCATATATTCACAGCTTTTTACCCTGTCAATAATGCCCTTAGAGCCTAACCTTAGTAATGGAATCTTAAGATCAATGAGTACAAACAGCTTTAGAGCTCTTAATGTATATTTCCATTTTATTTTCTAAAAAAAAACTCACAACTGCTCCAGCAATGTAATATTAGGCCTGTTTCTCCATGTTCCTATTAACATTTAATTTGATCATATTAACCCATCTGGATCTTACCATGTAAAAGTGAAATTTGGGAGATGCCATCTAAAAGTATATATATTTTCTTTGGACACGTGGGAACTATCAAACTACATTTCCCGTGGTCCAATGGGTTTCCGTTTCCTGTTCTTTGGGCGTGGGGACACCTACGTCACCACGCAGAGGTCAGTTTAAATCTCCTGGGTTAGGAGGAAGCCGCCCTCTTGGCTAGCAGACTCAGGAAGAGAGGGGAGGTAACAATAATGGCTGGGCAGCAGTTTTGAATTCTTACAAGCACATGGTCTAATGATTTTACCAGCATGGCCAGGGCTTTAATTAAAATACTACTTTCTATATTTATATCAGTTTTAATTATTTTTAATCGTAATAACCAGGACAATATTTTGCTAGATTTTTCCTTAAGCAGCAGAAACAATCTATTGCCAGGACCATACTCTTTCCAAAACAAGTCTTTCCAACTTGGTCATACCCAATGGAACTTCTGTTCCAGTGCCACTACCCCTCAAAGATGCATGATTACCTCCATAGTATGAGGAGTGTTGAAGTAAGATTTTTGCAGAATGTTTATATTCTCTAAGTCATTGTCTCACCAGAAACTCTGTTTGGGTTATGTGTATGCTCAGGCTTAGATCTGCCAATAACCTCATGCAGGTATGGGGGGGCCTCTCCAAATATCTATCTCATTTAACGTATCTAAGGTTTTTAAAAGACATCAAAAAGAAAAGGAGAGAAATTGAGGAAAAATTAGGGGAAAAAAGAGAGCAATTCAAGAAAATCAAGATATGATCACCCAAATGAAAAAAGAGATCCAGAAGCTCACTGAAGAAAAAAATTCATTAAGAACTAGGACTGGACAAGGGAAACTAATGATTTCAAAGGCAACAAAATGAAAAGAATGAAATAATAGAAAAGAATATGAATTTTTAATATTGCAAAAACAACTGATCAAGAAGAAACAATATAAGAATTGTCAGAATTTTGGAAAGTTATGATCAAAAAAAGAGTTTCTACATACTCAAGAAATCATTAAGGAAAATTGCCCAGAAAATCTAGAACCAGAGGATAAAATAGAAATTGGTAGAATTGACTAATCACCACCACAAAGAGACCACAAGATGAAAATGCACAGGAACATCTTTGCTAATTTCCATAGTAACAAGGTTAAGGAGAAAATATTAATAGCAATAAGAAAAAACAATTTAAAAACTATGGAGCTACCATCAGAATAACACAAGACTTAGCAGCTTCATATTAAAAGAATGAATGGCATGTAATACAATATTTTGAAGAGCAAAGAAACAGGGTTTACAACCAAGAATAATATACCCAGCAAAGCTGAGCATAATTACACAAGTGAAGCCGTCCAACAGCTTCACGAAGATTCCTAGTGGGTTGGACACTCAGAAAGGGGAACCAAGGACTGAGTGAAAATGGGTTACGGGTTAAGGATTAATGGAAAGAGAACATAAGGCGAGAATGAAGACACACAGACACAGAAAGTTTTGGCATAAGGTAGACAGACAGCAAGTAAGCTCTGATGGTCAAGAGCTTCATGGTTAGGAGCTCTGATGGTTAAGAGCTCTCTTGCCAACTGATGTCTTGTCACTTTTATTGGGGTTAAAACAGTATAGGGGGAAGGGGAGAGGCTGGTGGCCTGATACATTAACATTATGAGGTAATCATTATAAAATGCAAACTACCAAAACCTGAAACAATAGGTAGAGTTAAGATCGGGATCCAGGGTGGATATGGCCTAAGGCATCTACTGATGTTTGATACCTATGTTAATTGATCATTGAAGGAAAAGTAAGGAGACTGAGATAACTGACTCTCTTCTGGGGTGTGGCCTTAGGGAAGGGCTAGGGATTTGGCAAGGTCAACATTCAATTTGACTCAGGATTGCAGAGATCAATCATTAGCAGTATAAGAGTTAAGTTTTTGAATACTTCTTAAAATAATATCACAATTAATGTATACCTGGATTGCTACAACAAGTGAAAAATGGATACATAATGAACTATTCTTGGGGGAAACTCAGAACTCAGTAGAAAATTTAATCTATAAGAAACATGTAAAGGTAATGATGAAAGACTAATCAGAAGCACTCCAAAAGGTCAAATTGTTTGATTCCTATGGGAAAATGTCATTTAAGTTCCCTGGGATTGGTATCATTGCCTGAGTATCTTGAAGGGGTGTATATGAATAGAAGACTCAAGGTCAAAGTGAATACAATGAAATGAGCTAAAATGGTGGTGGAGTAGACCAGGAGGATATACGAAGGAGGAATGAAATAGAGGAACTGCCATGGAGAAGGGGAGAACTTGTAGTACCAAAAACGGATTCTCATTAGATATGAGACAAAGAGAGAATATACACAATCATAAAGATAAAAATATTAACACAGAGAAACAGGAAGGAAGGGGGATAGGATAAAGGAGGGACTGGGATAGGATGAGGGAGGGACTAAGAGTCACCTTAAGGGACAGAGATATTAAGAGAAGAAAGAATAGATTAAGAAAAAGAAGGGATACCTAGAAGAGAGAACACAACAAGAAATAGGTGGGTAAGGTGAGAATAAGGGAGGGAATCTTAGGATAAGATAAGGGGGGGATTTTTTAAAAACATTTATTAATATTCATTTTTAACATGGTTACATGATTCATGCTCCTACTTTCCCCTTCACCCCCCCCCCCCGCACTCCCCCCACCGATGGCCGATGCACATTTCCACTGGTTTTTATCTTGCGTCATTGATCAAGACCTATTTCCAAATTGTTGATGGTTGCATTGGTGTGGTAGTTTCGAGTCCACACCCGTTCAAGCAGTTGTTTTTCTTATATGTTTCCTCTCCTGCAGTCCTTCCTCTGAATGTGGGTAGCATCTTTACCATAAATCCCTCTGAATTGTCCTGGGTTATTGCTTTCTGCTGGTACAGAGGTCCATTACATTCCATTTTACCACAGTATATCAGTCTCTGTGTACAATGTTCTTCTGGCTCTGCTCCTTTCACTCTGCATCAGTTCCTGGAGGTCTTTCCAGTTCACCTGGAATTCCTCTACTTTATTACTCCTTTTAGCACAATAGTATTCCATTACCAGCATATACCACAGTTTGTTCAGCCATTCCCCAATTGAAGGACATACCCTCCTTTTCCAGTTTTTTGCCACCACAAAAAGCACAGCAATAAATATTTTCGTACAAGTCTGTTTGTTTATGATCTCTTTGGTGTATAAACCCAACAATGGTATGGCTGGATCAAAGGGCAGGCATTCTTTTATAGCCCTTTGAGCATGATTCCAAATTGCCAGCCAGAATGGCTGGATCAGTTCACAGCTCCACCAGCAATGCATTAATGTCCCAATTTTGCCACATCCCCTCCAGCATTCATTACTCTCCCCTTCTTTCATTTTAGCCAATCTGCTAGGTGTGAGGTGATACCTCAGAGTTGTTTTGATTTGCATTTCTCTAATTATTAGAGATTTGGAACACTTTCTCAATCTGGTCATTTCTGTTGTTCAATTTGCTTATCAGTTCATTTGATTTCTGAGCCTCACTTTCCAATTGCAAAATTCTGCCTTTTAAACTGTTATTTTCTTGCCAGATCTCTTCCATCTTTCTCATCATCTCTGATTTGAACTCTTCAACAGCTTGTGTCCAGTTTTCATTATTTTGGGAAGGTTTGGATATGATTACTTGTTTGTTCTCCTCTGCTGTTTGTTCTGTTGTCTGGATTTTCTCTGTGTAAAAGTTGTTGAGTGTTACAGATTTCTTCTTGATGATCTTTCTCTTCTGGGGTTCCCGATTTTGGCTTGCCATTGTTAGCCCTGTGCCTTCTCAGCTTTATCCTCACACTCAGGGTCTGTCTGTGCTCTCTAGGCTCCCGAGGTCTCAGGTCTCATTGTTCTTGGGGTCAAGCCTCCTGGTGGACCCTCTGGTCTGCCTCTCTGCCTGAGGCTCCTTCAGCAGTCTCAGGGCGCTGCTTCCACAGCCCACAGTGCTCCCTTCGGCACAGGGTCCCCACTAGAGGTCCAAGCCTATGCTCAAGATCCTTGTCCGCTCCTGTCAGTGCCTTCACCCGTGCAAGCGCTCAGGGTCTGTATTCAAAGTCTGTGTGCGTTCTTTAGCCTCTTGGGGTCCCAAATCTTGCTACTCTCAGGAACAGGCCCTGGAGCTGCCAATTACTTAATGGGTGCCCCAGACCTGCTTTAACTCTTGTGCACTGGCCTTGGCACTGTATGTTGTGTGGTGGAGTGGGGGAGGGGCTTCCTCCGCTCGCGTTATAGTGAGAGCTGTTTCACCCCTTTATATTGTGGAAATGCCCCGATTCCACGTACCTTCAATGCTGCACCCTGTTGTGGGGTCCCTTTGTTTGTCTGGATTTGTTTTTATGTACCCTTGAGGAGTCCTATATGCTTCGGTTAGGAGAGATCAAGCAGCTGCTCCTTACTCTGCCGCCATCTTAACCCAGAACTCAAGGTGGGGATTTTTATAATCAAACCTAATTCAAGAAATAGAAGGGTATATCAAGGAATAAGGAAGGGAATTTTTGAAAGATAGATACACTAAGAATTTAAAGGTAAGGGGGAAGGGACAATGGAAGCCCCAATAGAAAGGTGGGCCAATTTGGAACTAGGAGGGCAAAGGGAGAAGAGAAGGGAAGATTTCCAAGAATGGATGTGAAAGGAAGTAGACAGAAGAAACTGGACATCTGAGGAGGGATACAGCAAAAAGAAATGAAGAGGATAAACTAAAGAAAAAGAGAATGGAGGGAAATAACTAGTAATTATGATATTGAATGTAAATAGGATAAGTTCACCCATAAAATGAAAATGGGTAGTAGAATGGATCAAAAACCCAAATCCAACAATATGTTTATAGCAAACACACTTAAAAATAAGAGAGACACATAGTATAAAAATAAAAGGCCAAAGCAGTATACCTCAACTGACACAAAGAAAACAGTCATGATATTTGACAAAGTTAAAGCTAAAATAGAGATAATAAAAAAAGGTAAACAGAAAAACTATATATTGTTAAAAGGTATATTATCAATATTAAACCTACATGCACCAAATGTTATGGCATCCAAATGATTTTCAGACAGAAATAGAAAACAAAATAATAATAGTGGGGGAATTTAATAGCCCCTTCTCAAAATGAGATAAAGCTAACAAAAACAAAAAACAAAAAAAACAATGAAAAGTCAAAGAAATGATTAGAATCTTGGATGATTTAAATATGAGAGATATCTGGAGAGAATTGAATGGGGAACAAAAAAGAGTATATACCTTCTCAGTGTTACATGGCACCTTTACATGACTATATATTAAGGCACCAAAACATTATTATTAAATGTAGAAAAACAAACATTAAATGCATCCTTCTCAGACCATAATGCAATAAAAATAGAATATAATAAGGGACCATGGAAACAAAAAGTAAAAACGAATTGGAGACTAACTTAATCTTAAAGAATGAGTGGGTTATTATTTAAACAAATTATTGAAACAATAAAAAATTTAAAGAAAATAATGAGACAACATACAAAAACCTATGGGATACAGTAAAAGCTATTAGAGAAAAATTTATATCTCTAATGTTCATATTAATAAAAATAGAGTAAGAAAGGATCAATGAATTGGGAATGCAACTTTAAAAACTAGAAAAGGAACAAATTAAAAATCTCCAATTAAACACCAAATTAGAAATCCTAAAAATTAAAGGTGAGATCAATAAAAACTGAACTTAAAACCAGTGAATTAATAGATCTAGGAATTGGTTTTATGGGAAAAAAATCAACAAAATTTATAAACCTTTGTTTAAATCTGATTTAAAAAAGAAGCAAACCAAATTCACTAGCATTAAAGATGAAAAGGGTGAATATATCACCAATGAAGATGAAATTAAAGCAATTATTAGTTGTTTTGCTCAGTTATATGAAAATGAATTTAACAGTCAAAGAGAAATAGAAGGAAATAACCTACCTTGACTAATAGAGCAAGAAATAAAATACCTAAATAAACCTATTTTGGAAAAAGAAGCCAAAATGAACTTTTCTAAGAAAAAAAATGTGGAAGGCCGATTGGAGAAATAGGGTCTGGATAGGGCATGTTATCTTGATTCCCTACGTGACCAATCCAGGCTGAGGCAGTCTTGGTGTTTGGTCCTGGTCACCTGAGCCCTGAAAAGCTCTGGTACCAGCAGGTTGGTTAATCCAAAAACAACTTGACCCCTCCAGGAGGCTATTGGAAGTCATTTAGAGAAATAGAGTCTACTAGATATTTTATCTGGATCCCATTACAAACTAGATATTTTATCTGCATCCCCGTAAAACTGTGTGTATGATTTTTTCTGCACTGCATGTCAGGACGCAGACAGAATGGGCCATCTAAAGTAAAAATCTGAGACTCCTCTTTTGACTCATTTTCATATCCCCACCTTTTCTTAATATTATTTTTTTTATTTTTAAACCCTTAACTTCTGTGTATTGACTTATAGGTGGAAGAGTGGTAAGGGTAGGCAATGGGCGTCAAGTGACTTGCCCAGGGTCACACAGCTGGGAAGTGTCTGAGGCCAGATTTGAACCTAGGACCTCCTGTCTCTAGACCTGGCTCTCAATCCACTGAGCTACCCAGCTGCCCCCTCAATAGTGATTTAAAGCATTTTTTTCATATGACTAAGATAGCTTGGATTTCTTCTTCTGAAAACTGCTTGTTCATATCCTTTGACCATCAATTGGGGAATGATTTGTATTCTTATAAATTGGCTCAGATCTCCATATACTTGAGAAATTAGGCCTTTATTAGCCAGGAGTTTACCTTTGTGACATGGAAACTGTTGTTACATATAATTGGGGGGAAATTTTAAAAAGCGTTTACATCAATATTCATTAGGAAAATTGGCCTCTAGTTTTCTTTCTCTGTTTTCATTCTTTCAAATGATTGTTTTGTTTTAAAACCCTTACTTTCTGTCTTAGAATCAGTGCTGTATATTGGTTCCAATGCAGAAAAGTGGTAAGGACTATGCAATAGAAGTTAAGTGACTTGTCCAGGTCTCACCATGTAAATGATCTTTAAAGTTCTTTCCAGTTCTAAAATTCTGCAAATCTGTTCTCTTGTATTACCAGTTTTTTTCTGTTAGTGAAGATAGGAGAGTAACCCTAACCTAATTAGAGTTTATAATGTAATGTAAGGGGTAATTTTTTTAGCCAGGCTGTGCCATTATTTAATTTTTTAAAAATACTTCATTTCCCCCAATTACATGTAAAAACAATTTTAGACAATCATTTAAAAAATTCTGAATTCCAAATTCTTTCTTTCACTCTCCCCACCTTGAGATGGTAACAATAGGATACTGATTTTACATGTGCAATCATGTAAAACTTGGGAGGAAATATGTTTTGGTCGGCATTCAGACTCTTATGAGTTCTTTCTCTGGAGGAAGATGGCATTTTTTTTTTATCATGGGTCTCTTGGATCACCTTGGATAAATGTATTGCTGAAAATAAGTAGGTCATTCATAGTTGTTAATCAAAAAGTATTGCTGTTTACTTGGGACACTAATGCATTGTTGGTGGAATTGTGAACTGATCCAACCATTCTGGAGGGCAATTTGGAACTATACCTAAAGGGCTATAAAACTGCATACCCTTTGATCCAGTAATGCCACTACTGGGTCTACACCCCAAAGAATATTTTTTTAAAGGAAAAAGGACCTATTTGTATGAAAATGTTTATTATAGCTCTTTTTGTGGTAGCAAAGAATTAGAAATTGAGGGGTTGTCCTTTAAACAGGGAATGGCATATGGTTGTAGTGGAATGCTGTTGTGCTATAAGAAATGATAAGCAGGATGATTTTGGGAAAACCTGGAAAGAATTGCATGAACTGATGCAAAATGAAATAAGCAAAACCTGAACATTGTACATAATAAAATCAAAATGTTATTGTCATGTAAAGCACACTTCCATATTGGTCATTGCACATACATAACCAAAATCCCAAAATAAAATTGTAAATACACTGATGTGAAATATGACTTCAACAGTTCTTTCTCTGGAGGTTTCAGGGTTGTCTCACATCATTGCATTGCTGAGAGTAGCCAAGTTTTCACTTATAATCATCATCCAATATAGCTATTATTGTGTACAATGTTCTCCTCATTTTATTTCATTCTGCATCAGTTCCTGCACATCTTTCCATCTTTTTCTGAAATCATCTTGCTTATCATTTCTTATAGCACATTATTCAACGTGGAAATGCTAGCTATAGCAATAAGAGAAGGGGAAAAATTGAAGGAATTAGCCTAGGCAATGAAGAAACAAAACTATTACTCTTTGCAAATGATATATATGATGGCATACTGAGAGAATCCTAGAGAATCAACCAAAAAAATTAGTTGAAATAATTAACACTTTAATAAAGGTGTAGGGTATAAGATAAACCCATAGAAACATCAAGTACTAAGAAAGCCCAGCAGCAAGAGATATAGAAAAAGAAATTCCATTTAAAGCAGCTCTAGAGGGAGGAGAAACAGAGAAGAAAAACAACTGCTTGAACACATGGGCTGTTGGGGATATTATTGGGAATGTAGATACTTAATGATAACTCTAGTCCAACTATCAATAATTTGGAATTAGGTCTTGATCAATGATACGTGTAAAACCCAGTGGAATTGTGTGTCGGCTAAGGGGGTCTAGGGGGGATTGGGGGAGAGGGAAAGAACATGAAATATGTAACTAGGAGAAAATATTCAAAATAAAAAATAATTTCAATAAAATAAAATAAAAATATGTGAAAAAAAATAAAGCAGCTCTAGAAAATATAAAATGCTTAGGAATCTACTTGCCAAGAGAAACTTGGGAACTATATGAACACAATTACAAACAACTTTTCACACAAATAAGTCAGACCTAAACAACTAGGAAAATACTAATTACTCATAGGTAGTCCAAGCCAGTATAATAAAAATGACAATCCTACCTAATTAATCTACCTATTCAATGCCATACCAATCAAACTACTCAAAAATTATTTTGTAGAGTTAGAAAAAATAAAATTCATCTGGAAGAAAAAAGATGTCATGTCCCAAATATATACAGAACTGAGCCAGATTTATACAAATATAAGTTATTCTCCATTTGAGAAATGGTTGAAGGATATGAACAGGCAGTTTTCAGATGAGGAAATCAAAAGCTATCAATAAACATATGAAAAAAATGTTCTAAATTGGAGAAATGCAAATTTAAACAACCCCAAAGTACCACCTCACCCCATCAGGTTGGCCAGTGTGACAAAAGTGGGAAATGATAAGTGTTGAAGGGGATGCCAGAAAATTAGGACACTGATGCACTGCTGGTGATGTTGTGATTTGATCCAGTCATTCTGGAGAGCCATTTGGAACTATGCTCAAAGGGTTCTAAAATGATACTCTTTCATCCAGCAATACCTCTACTTACAACTACACTTCTAAGGATAATGGACATCCTTGCTTCATTCCCTGACCTTATTTGGCAAGCTTCCAGCTTGTCCTCATTACAGATGATGCTTGCTGATGGTTTTAGATAGGTACTACTTATCATTTTAAGGAAAACTCCATTTAATTCTATTCTCTTTAGTGTTTTTTTAATAGAAATGGATGTTATATTTTGTCAAAAGCCTTTTCTACATCTATTGAGATAATCATATGATTTCTATTGGTTTTGTCATTGATGTAGTTGATATGCTGATAGCTTTCCTAATGTTGAACTAGCCATATATAAATCTCACCTGGTCATAGTGTATGATCTTTATGACATATTATTGCTGTAATCTCCCTGTTAGGTTTTTATTTTAAAATTTTGCATTCATGTTCATTAGGGAAATTGACCTCTGGTTTTCTCTATTTTTGCTCTTTCTGCAAATGATCTTTAACGTTCCTTTTAGCTCCCAAATTCTTCAATTCTACTATCTGTTACCTTGTATTACCATTCTTTCTGTTAGTGCAGGTGGGAGAGTAACCTTAGTCCAATTAGATTTTGTAATGTAATGTAATAGTTTATTCAATTGGCTTTACATCTCTGGTTTATCCTTCAAGAAAAGAGAAAAGGTCAATGTAAATTTAAAAAGTAAATTAACTGCTGTCCATTCCACTCCAGATTCTGGCTTCTAGCTTGGGTCTGAACAAAAGAGTCAGTAATCAATCAATAAGCATTTACAGTTCTAGGTGCTGGATATACAGAGAAAAAAGTAAAACCATTGTTGTCTTCAAGAAGCTTACAATCTAATGAAGTGAAGGAGAGATAACGTACAAGTACATTATATAAAAAGAGATTTAAAAAATAGGTAGAAGATTTCTTTGGGGGCAGGGAAGAATAGGCACTGGCAGCTGAGGTGAATGGGACGAAAGCCTTCCTGTAGGAGGTAGTGCCTGCACTGAACCTCGAGGAAAAGGGGGCACCTAAGAGGTAATGCATTCCAAGCATGGGAGATGCCCAGCTGGAAGGCACAGAGCTGATGGAGATGAGTGGAGTTTTGTGTATGAGTTACTGCCTTTGGAAGGTAAACCTGAACAGCAAGTAGTATGAAGTAGAAGGTGGGGAGAGGGCAGATCAACTCCTGCCATGAGACTTTATTAATTGTTAGACCCTGGTCCACTTCACTTCTTTAGTCTCACTTTGCTCATTATAAAACATGAATAATAATAGCATCAACCTCCTCCTCCACCCCAGTTTTGGTGAGGACCAAATGAAATAACGTGGAAAGCATTTTATAAACTTCTAAGAGCTATTGAAATGATTACTGGCTATTATAGAGCAGGTAGAATGTGCTGGGAGGGTAAAGGAGAATAAAGTGTTCTAGAAACCACCTTCCCCTCTAGGGGGATCATATGTAAGCTTCATAGTGGGGGTGGAACATGAACTGAGCTTTGGATTTCAGTCATTATACTTTATTTATTTACCAAATCTCTCTCTCTTTTTTTTTTTTTATGTCTTATATTTGCATTTCTAAATAGGCAGAAGTTTTGCAAGGAAATTTCGATAAAAAAATGCATATCCTGGATATGGGTGATACCCTGTACTTGTATGGTGTGATGGTACCCCAACCAACCCAATCTCCGATCCCAATAGTAAGTATATTATATTCTTTGTGGAATGACTGTTTCTGATATGAGCACTTCAGCTCCTCAGTGGATTAGGCTGCTACTTCTTTCTAGCAGCATTTGAACTCTTGGGCATTTTCCTGAGAGTCCAAGCCTCTTTATTAGTTTCTTCAAGTCTTGAAGATTGTTACTGCCTCGTCAGAGGGAGATACTCTGCCCTGTTGCCCCAAGATGATCAGACCTATTTAAAATGGCGTTGTTCAGGATGGTTGTGGGAAGCCCCCCAAAGACCACAAACATCAATTACTCTTCCAAATTCCATCTCACTTTTATTACATCAGCCAAGCTCCTGCCCTCTTGGTTTTCTCAATCATTACTCTTTCCTTTTCCCCCCATCCCTATTCCTTTTCTGGCCTGCTCTTGGCAAAGCTCCCATCTGCCTTCAAGCAGCCTCAGCCTCCATGCCTCAAGCCTTATTCCCAGATAGCCATTCCCAATATTTGTTGAACAGACCTGATCCACCGCCAGCCTGGCAGGAAAAAGAACCTGAATCACCGCCAGTGGCAGACCTCAGGACAGAAACAGAAAGCCCCCAAAACAGCATCGGGACTTTCCGTTCCTCAGCCTGGCCAACCTGAGACAAATGCATAACCTGACCACATCCTGCATGGATGAAGAGCTGGACTTTCCATTCCTGAAAAACACACCCTCCCCCAGAAAACAACCAATGAAATCTAAAAAGAAAAAAAAAATCTTCCACCCCTTTTACAAAGAAAACAACAAGAATGATCAATCTGGAGACCCCGATTAGGCAATAATAAACAAACAGACCCCAGCTAGACAGCAAGAAACAAACCCAAACTAGGCAACAGAAAGCCCACAAAACGGTTGCCAACAACATCCTGCAACTTGGAGACTGGGACTCCCTGCCTCTCTGGGGTATCCGAGGAACTTAATCCAAGTAGCTCACCTTCTCCAGAGACAACCAATGGAGGCGACCCAAGTTGTATCACCCCCAAAGCCCCCTGTTACTATAACTATCATGATTCCCCACTTGGATGGGACCCCACAGCCGCCTCTACTGGAACTGGACTCCATTTTGCCACTTCTTTCCTCTAATAAATCTTTGCTATGTTACCTTGCTTTGGTCCCATCATTTCTTGGGTCATCAGTAGGTAATCTGCACATGCCTGAGGAAAACATACCGTGCCCTCAGAGTTCCCAGGGGTCTCAAATACTTGGAGGTTTTGCCTAATTCATCTCCAGTGGGATGTATAAATAGCTCTAGGGACCTGACTGTAAATAGGAGAGATGAGATGAAGAAGGCTATGCACCAACCCAGGAACAACCTGCTTATACTCTGATGAATGAGGATAACTCCTTACCCTAAGTGATATTCTTTATACCCATTTGTTTTACACATAATTTTTTTTTCTTTTCCAAAGATAACCGTCAGTAATCCCCATTCTCTTGGAATCAAACTAAAAATGTATGAAGATGGCTATACCTATGATGGAAACATACAATTTAAAATAGTAAGCTAAATTCCCACAATGGTATTTTATTTTATTTCATTTCATTTTATTTTATTGTATTGTATCTTATTTTATTTTATTTTTTAAAAACCCTTACCTTCCATCTTAGAATCAATACTACATATTGATTCTAAGGCAGAAGAGGAGCAATGGCTAGGCAATGGAGGTTAAGCAACTTGACCAGGATCACCCAGCTAGGAAGTGTCTGAGGCCAGATTTGAACCTAGGACCTCCCATCTCTAGGCCTGGCTCTCAATCCACTGCGCTACCCAGCTGCCCCAACATTGGTATTTTAAACCCAGCTAAAATTAGAAGACAGGAGTCTGGGCCTGGAGTCAGGAAGACCTGAGTTCAAATCCAGCCTCAAACACTTATTAACTGGGAGACCCTGGGCCAATCACTTAACCCTGTTTGTCTTGGTTTCCTCATCTTAAAAAGAGCTGGAGAAGGAAATGGCAAACCAATCCAGTTGTTTTGCCAAGAAAACCCTAAATGGGGTCATGAAGAGTCAAACATGACTGGAAATGACTGAACAACAACAACTAATTAGAAATCACCATATTAACCATAACCAATTATGGTTAATAGAATTCTTTCTCTAGGATTCAGAATTTTTCTCAACAGATACTCTTTCCACTGACATGCATTAGAAACCCTTCCGTGTGTTTAGGTGATCTTTATATATTGTTGTGGCCTTGCTAGCTGATCTTTCTACATTTAGTCATGCTTATTCCAAGCTAATGGACACATGCCTATCTTCACTACAGTTGGGGAGGTCCTTCCAAGGCAAAGTGCAGTCTTTGAGAACCAAATGACAAGACATCAGAGTATGACTTTAGTACTAATGCTATTAGTAATAACAATAATTATAGATAACATTTATATAGTGTGCTGAGATTTGCAAAGTGCTTTACAAATATCTCATCTTATCCTCAAAACACAATTGGGAGGAAAATGCTATTATTCTCATCCCTTTTATAAAACTAAAGAGACTATATCTCATAGGGCAGAGGGAAAGCACAGCCTATACAAAGGCCCAGAGGTGGGAGATTGAATGACTTGTATGGAAAGGACCTACTAGGCCAGGTTGACTGAAACAGAGATTGTATGTTAGGAAACAACAGGAAACAAGACCAGAAAGGTATTTGGTAGATACATTGCAGAAGGCTTTAAGTACCAAATTGAGAATTTTGCATTGCATTTTTAAGGCAATAGGAAGCCACAAAAAATAGGGAAGTCATTGCCAAGTTGCCAAGCATTTATTAAGCTCCTACTATATGCCAGGTGCCAACCTAAACCTAGACACTAAAGATAAAGTTTTTGTCCTTCTTATAGAAATAAGGAATGGTTCCCTCTATACTCTATATCAGTGATGGACAAACTTTTTAAAGAGGGGGCCAAAGGAAAGGAAATGCTCATCTGTCAGACTGTTTCTAAGGCAACTCTTTCAAAGTTTCATTTTATTGTATCCTACTCATTGTATTCATCAGATTAGGAATAATGTCATGCAGCCAGATAGAACATTTCAGGGGGCCACATCTGGCCTGCGGGCTGTAGTTTGCCCAACATTGCTCTATACTATATAACTCTATGTCTGTAACTAAATACTATACAGCTCCATGACCAGTAGACATCCTAAACAACTATGTCCAAAACCAGAACTCATTATCTTTCCTCCTCCCTTCACTATTGCTGTAGAGGTCAGCCCCATCCTTAGTTTAGGAACCATGATGGAATCCTCACTATTTCTCATCTCCCAATCCTTGTAATCTGAGTTGTCAAGACAGCTTGTCGAATTTGGTTTTCCCCATGTCTTAAATAATCCCCCTTCCTTCTCTCCTCTGACACTATTATTTCTCTATGTGTAGGACCTCATCACCTCATTACTGGACTACTGCAATATTAGCTCAAATCTTTCCCCACTCTAATCGATCCTACAGCCACTTGAATGATTTTCCTAAAATACAAGTCCAACCAAATCACCCTCACCCCAATCCATAAACTCCAGTGGCTCTCTTGCCTCCAGGATCCAATACAAAATTATCTGTTGGACATTCAAAGGCTTTTCATAACCTAGTCCCTGCTACCTTTCCAGTCTTCTTACAAGTCTTTTCCATACATATATGTGTCCTCTTTAATCCAGTGATGCTGGCCTCCAGGCTGTTCTATGAGCAAGATACTCTATCTCTTGGCATTTTCTCTGGCTATCTCGCCCATCCTTACAATGCTCTCCCTCCTCTATTCTCGCTACTGGCCTCCTTGGCTTCCTTTAAGTCCCAGCTAAAACTTCACCTTCTATAGAAACCTTTTCCTAAGCCCCTCTTAGTCCCAGTGCTTTCCCTTTGTTAATGAATTACTTCCTATTTATCTTGTGTGAAGCATATTTTGTATATATTTGTTTGCATATTGTTTTCCTCATTAAGCTGTAAGCTTTTTGAGGGTAGGAACTATTTTTATGGTCTCTTTTTATGTTCCTAGCATTTATCACAATGCCTAGCTTATTTGTTATTGTTTGGTCATTTTCAGTTGTGCCCAACTCTGCACACAATAGGCACCTAATTAATGTTTATTAAGTGATTGTCTGTTACTCTATTCTATATAGTATCTAAAGGGTCTGTAAAACTTTCTAATCAGAGTTCTCTGTCTCTCTGGATTTCACAGAACATTACCCTGATGCAGCAGTACCTCTCAGGCAAGGCTCATGACAGCTTCATTTCCAAGTATGTCCTTTTTTCAGTCCTCTTGTATTTGTAGACTTGAGGTCAGGCCTGTGATGTCATTGGTTAAGGGAGTTATGGATGAAGAAACTCCCTTGATCAGAGTGGCCCCTGCTTGGTACCTGAGAGTCTTGGAGAGTTTCCTAAAGGGCCAAAAGGCCACAATCAAACAACCAATATTTGTTAGAGGAGGGGCTTGACCTAGGTTCCTGCCACTAAGTAGAACTCTACTCAGTTAAGCAACTCCTCATTATCCTCCTCATCTCCTCCCACCAAAATAGTTGTGAACGAGGACTTGAGTTCTTCTTTTGAAAGTATTTGAATAGGACAAATGTCATACCATGGTTTATCACTTACATAGTCACATGAAGGATAATTACAGACCCCTATCACAGGGATTGACCTCTCATTATGGGCCAATACATTACTAGAATCGATAAAGGACTCCTTTCAGAATCCCCACACAAACTGAGAAAGAGAGACATGAATGAAGCTTCTTCACCTTTGAGTAGGAGGGGCTGACCACCCTGCTTCCCCACCACAGCATCCCACCCTAAGGTGGGGAAATCTACACCCTCCTAAGGCACTCCTTTCCACTTTGGAAAACAACATCAAGCCAAAATTTTCTTCTCTGAAACTTTCGCCCATTGTGCCTAGACCTTGAAATAAAGCAAAACTAATCTTGGGAGCCAAAATGGCAGCTTAGTAGCAGTAATAACCTGAAACCACTCTGAATATCCTTCCAAACCAGTATTTAAAAGGTGCCTCAAAAGGAGAGAAATTGAACAGGACGAATGAGGGGGCTCTCCCACTGAACACAATATGAAAGGTAGAAAGAGAGAGTGGATTTCCACAATATAAGGGGGGATTGTAAACAAAACTACAAACAGAAAATGGCAGGCCAACCACCCCTCACCTACAATGCCAAACTCAGAACCAGAGTGTAGGCAATTTCAGGATACCGGATCATAGGCTACACCAACAAAAGAGCACCTCAGACCCACCCCTCAAATGGTGATGGCCAGGACAGTGAGGTCCAGAGGTCCATGGCACTGGATGCTCTCAAGCCTCTGCTGCAGCAGTGAAGATAGCCCCAGGGCAAAACCTGTGAACCAGAAGCTGAGATAGAAATGGCCAGCAAAATGCAGATTTCCTAGATCACTGGTGGGGAAAAGAGCAAACAACAGCAAAATAAACTCTTGAACCTCAAAAATTTCTATGGGGAAAAAGAGCAAAGAACAGAGGCAATAGGAGATGGTAGAATCTAAGCAAACACATGCAAAATCTCCAAAAAAAAAAAGGGGGGGGGGGAATTGTCACAAACTTTGGAAGAATTAAAAGAATTCAAAAAGCAAATAAGACAGATTGAAGAAAAATGGGAAAAAGAAGTGAAAGTAATGCAAAAAGAAAATAGCTTAAAAAGCAAAAGTGGTTAAATGGAAAAAGCAGCAAAATAGCCAATGAAGAAATAAGTGGCTACAAAATCAGAATTGACCTACTAGAAAAAGAGACCCAAAAAAAAATCAAATGAAGAAAGGAGTGCCATGAAAAGTAGAATGGACTAAATGGAAAAGTAAGATCAAAAGGTCATGGAAGAAAGTCAGTCTTTACAAATTAGAATTGGGCAAATAGAAGCTAATGATTTCACAAGACATCAAGAAATAATAAAACAAAAGAATGAAAAAATAGAAGAAAATATGAAATATCTCATTGAAAAAACAACTGACCTGGAAAATGGATCCAGGAGAGACAACTTGAGAATTATTGGACTGAAAGCCATGACCAAAAAAAAAAGTCTAGACATCATATTTCAAGGAATTATCCAAGAAAACTTCCCTGATGCTCTTTAATAAGAGGGCAAAATAGACATTGAAAGAATCCATAGATCACTTCCTGTAATAAATCTCCAAATGACAACTCCCAGGAATGTTATAGCCAAATTCAAGAATTCCCAGGTCAAGGAGAAAATAGTACAAGGGACCAGAAAGAAACAATTCAGATACCTGGAGCCACAATCAGGAATGCACAGGATCTGGCAGCTTCCACATTGAAGGACTGTAAGACTTAGAATATGATATTCTAGAAAGCAAGAGAACTGGGTCTACAACCAAGAATCCCCTACCCATCAAAATAGACTATATATTATCAGGGAAAAGTATGGGCATTTAATAAAATAGAAAATTTCTAAGCATTCCTAAAGAAAAGACTAGAATGAAACAGAAAATTTGATGTCCAACTACACAATTCAAGAGAACTATAAAAAGGCAAATGAGAGAGAAATTTTAAGGCCTTCAACAAGGTCAAATTATTTATATTCTTATATGGAAAGATGATATCTGTAATTCTTAAAAATTGTTATCATCATCATAGTAGTTAAAAGAAATATACATAGACAGAGGGTCTGGTATTAAGGCAGTGGTTCCCAAACTTTTTTGGCCTACTGCCCCCTTTCCAGAAAAAATATTACTTAGCCCCCTGGAAATTAATTTTTTTTTAAATTTTAATAGCAATTAATAGGAAAGATAAATGCACCTGTGGCCATCACAGCACCCCTGGATCACTGCAGCACCCACCAGGGGGCAGTAGTGCCCACTTTGGGAATCACTGTATTAAGGTGTTTAGGATGATATGTAAAAAAAAATGCTAGAATCAAAACATCTTTTAGAGGGCAGCCCTACACATATCTGTACATGTCATGTGTCATGACCAGCCTATACCAGGTCTTCTCCCCATCTGAATGTTCCTATTATTCTTTCTAAGTTTTAATTCATTTGTCTTTTATTTTCAATAATATTTCTGAATTTAATTCCTCCCATCTTCCCTTCCTCCACCCATTGAGAAAGCAAGAAAAACAAAACCTGTTACAAATATGAAATCAAGTAAAACAAATTCCCCCATTATTCATGTCCAACATACATACATGCACATACATATGTATATTTGAATAGGATGTCTACCCTAAGCATGTGAAGACATTGCCCCAAAGGAATAGGCAGATGAGAACAGTTTTTTCCAGCAGCCCACAACTTTCAAAAAAGCAAAAACAGAGATAAGACAGACAGACAGGGTGCATAAATTACACAAAGGCTAAAACCATCTTGGGAGAAACAAGATATTTCTATGATCTCCTTTCATAAGGTGCTACAGAATATAGAATATTTGGGTCCTAATCTAGTTGTGTGTCTCTAACCAAGTGCCTTCTACTCTCTGGGCTTTAATTTCCTTCTCTGTAAAACACGAGGATGCACTCTGATGCCAAATTTTCATAGCTAATATTCAGTATGGTTTCCCTTTCCATGATGCTGATCCCTAACCCCCTCCCTTTTTTGAATGTCCTGGCTTATCAATGTCCTTTCTAAAATGTGGTTCAGCAAAGTGAATGAAGCGTGGTCTCTGGTCTCATTCACTCTGGAAGCTAAAGTTCTCTTTCCCATTGCAGCATAAAGGTACCCAGTTTATCCACCATCACTCTGGATTTAATTGACAGAGGACTGTCCTGTATTGACTTACAACCTCCGGTATGTAGGAAACTTTCATTCCCCTTCATTGTACTTCCTTCATTTGCATCAAGGAATCAATACAGAAGATCTAGACACATGGATATTTTCTCTGGGAAAACTAGTGCATCAGGAAAGCTCCAGTAGTAGGGAGCAGGGCTTTGCTGAAGTTGGGGAGGCAGAGGTACCTGCCTGATCCATGGCTAGTCCATCTATGCTAGTCTGAAAAGATATCTATATATCTATATCTATATCTATATCTATATCTATATATATATATATATGCATATATGTACATACATGGCTAAATAGACAAATAAGCTGATAGATAATAAGGCATTTGAAGCCTTTATTATGTCAGGCACTGTGCCAAGATCTGACATTACAACTATAAGCAAAAAAATAGTTCCTGCCCTCAAGGAGTTTACATTCTAATGGGGGAAGACAACACATTCAAAGGGAACTAGAAAAGAGTAGAGAAAGTACCCTTATATTTGGGAAGTCATGAACGGAAACGAACATGGCTAGAATGGGTATTTCCCCAAATGGAATTTGGGGAAGGAACTTAAACAATTGGAGGAGGAAACCATAGGGATATATCTGTCCTATTCTGATGCTGAACTCTGTTCCCTTTGGTAAAAGGTAAGGGAAAAGCTGTTTTCTACCGCCCATGTTGTGGGAGAGCTTGAGATTAAAACCCCCGACTGGGAAAGGATGCCCCCTCAAGAATGATAGGCTTCAATGGTTTTCTTAAAAATAGAGAAATTTATTAAGTTGAATGCAAGTTGAATGACTGGGAGGCAGGTACAGGTGAAATGCTGTCTCCCAGAAGAGATGGGGTTTGGGATTCTTATACCCTTTTGACAACAGGGGCTATGTGACCAGAGATGGATTGATGGGGTGGTGAGCTACTATGTGACTAGGGATGGGGTGGTGGGGCACTTCAAAGACAAAAGGGGATGAACTGGGCAGTTCAGGGTATGATTAGATATCTGAGATACAAATGGATGCTTATCAGAAGCAAAGTGGGAGGTGCCTATCTGTGTTTATCAAAAAGCTAGGGGAGACCATCAATAGGAGCATCTCTCTCAGCACAAAGTCACCTTCCTTCAGCCTGCCCTGAGGGAATGTAAGAAAAGGAATTCTTTGCATATCTCTTGACCGGGGATACCTCTGGGATTTGGGGATATCCGGAGGAAAACCTGAATCCCATGCCACCCAGAGGATAATGGACAGGGGACAGAAGCAGCCCCCTCAGCAGGGTAGGAAAAATGAGAAGAGTTTTCCTCTTTCCATTGGAATGAGGGAAGAAAGCAAGGTCCTCTAGTGGTTTTCCTTCTTTGAGTTTTTTGCCTCAGACTGCTGCCCCCACAGGGGAGAGTCATGAGTGTTCCTTACCCCTGCCTGAACCAGTTTAAATATCTATGAAGTTAACAAAGTTGGTCATGGCAAAAGTTTAGAAACAGTTTGATTAGATTCACCAGACAGTTAATGTGTGCCTATTATAGAGTGACTGGTGCAAAAGCAAAAGCTATCAATATTATAATTAATAATAATAATAAGATAGCATTTGAAGGTTTGCAGAATGCTTTACCAGTGTTATCTTATTTGAACCTTACAACTTATGTAGTAGGTGTTGCTATTATCATATCCATTTTTCAAATAAGGAAACTGAAGCTGAGAGGAGGTGAAATGACTTGACCAGGGTCACACAGGTAGTATCTGAGGCAGAATTTAAACTCAAGTCTTCCTGATTCAAAGTCAAACATTTAGTGGCTCTGAAATAAAGAGATAGAGCTCCTCTCCACTCTCTGACCAGTTATCATACTAATATGCACTGCAAATTAATTAGTGTGTAGTTGAAACTTTCAGGTTCTGAATTCACGCATTATATAATTGTATATTATTGTCCATGCCCCAGAACAGGTAGTGTGGTAAATATGATCTATTGTTGTTGTTTTTATCATATAATTTCCCCCTCTTTTTAAGGGGTTCAGATAGTCATGATATAAAGACAAATTGCTATTCAACTATTGTTCAGCATTTTTCCGTCATGTCAGATTCTTTGTGACTCCATTTGGGGGTTTTCTTGGCAAAGATACCGAAGCGGTTTGCCATTTCCTTTTCTAGCTCATTTTACAGTTGAGGAAACTGAGGCATACAGGGTTAAGTGACTTGTCCAGGGTCTCACAGCTAGTAAATGTAATTTAGGAAAAGGAATCTTCCTGACTCTAGGCCCTGGTGCTCTCTTACCTGCATTACTGAGCTGCTCCCTCTTCTGCTATTTCTGATGTTCTAAGGATTCTAGCATAGGTGGATAAAATGGCTAGTCTTTGTCATTGAACATTATTATTCTTATAATGGGATTAAAATCAATATTGAGATGAAATCTCATTCTTTGCAGACTCACTGGAAGCATCTCTGGCCAAGTCTGCTAGTAAAAAAGACAAAGAGATGACCTAGACCTACCTAGACTGTTCCCATGTGGCTCAAATTTTCTGATAGCTTTCTTTATTTTGAAAGTGTTTCACTCCACGTGGGGTGGCCAGATCGAGTGCCCAGGATGGTTCTTAAATCTTGTGGACTAACATCCATAAATTATGGATTTATAAATATCCATATGGATGAATAGTAACATGTTAATATGTTATAACTGTGTACTTGTGGACAACAATTCTATCTGTAATAATGCCCCAGTTCCAGGACAGTTTATCTCCCAAATTCTCAAGAATATTTTAATGTTTATATTTGCAGTTTGGAGGATTGTCATTTATTCATTTGGAAAGGCTAATGAGCCTCTGATGTATGATAACCATCACATCTTTCTAAATATCATTAGATACTTTGTAGTCATATATGGTATAGTTTCTACCCCTTCACTGCATTTATGCATTGAGTCATAAATCTGGATTTATTTGGGCATCTAGGTTGTAGGGCCTGGAGTCAGGAAGACTCCTCTTCCTGAGTTCAAATTCAGCCTCAGACACTTTACTAGCTGTGTGACCCTGGGCAAGTCACTTAACCCTGTTTGCCTTAGTTTTCTCTTCTGTAAAATGAGCTGGAGAAGGAAATAGCAAACCACCCCAGTATCTTCGAGAAGAAAACCTCAAATACAGTCACAAAGAGTCAGATGTGATTGAAAAATGACTCAACAATAACAACACCATAAATTTGGACCCCTTAAGGATAACTCTGGTCATTTCTGATGACAACGGCATGATCTTGAAATGCTCTCTTTAACTTCTCCATTTTTAAGATCTTAGATCTAGACCTGCCTGAAGAACATCTCAGAGAGGTCATATAGTCCAGTTCCCTCATTTTACAGATGAGGAAACTTAGCCTTACAGAAGTTGAGACTTGCTCAAAACCACTCAAATAACAGAAAGGAGGACTTTTTGTGTGTTTTAAAAATATTTCCATAAGTTTTATACCTGTATATTATATCTTCTGAGAACATCAGGCTTCTTCTTCTTTTTTTTTTTTTCAGTAAGAAAGGAATCTTTATCATTTTTATTATCATCCTCCTCATAATTTACTCTTAATTAAGGCTAATGATTTTTATCAGTGTAGCTGTACCCTTGATCTGGATTCAACTTAAAAATCTTAAAAGAGGTAGCTGGTCATTTCTCAATCACATCTGACTCTTTGTAACCGTATCTGAGGTTTTCTTCGCAAAGATACTGGAGTGGTTTGCTATTTCCTTCTCCAGCTCATTTTACAGAAGAAGTGAGACTTAGAATCAATTCTTCCCAATTCCAAGGCTGTTTTTCTGTCCTCTTGCATCACTTTGCCTCCAGTTAGAATAATTATAGAGTAGTCTATATATGCATACACACATACCTACATATATATGTATATATAAAACAATGGCAATACTCTTTGACAAGGAATGTACAGAATTGCCTTTTGGAACCCTGTCCTTAGCCATTTCAGAACCATCCCTTTAGGTGGGAGAAGCCAGAATTTGGCATTCTTTGATCTTTGTGATTTTTCAAAAGGGGCGGCTGGGGAGAGTTCCATCTAACAGCCTATTGATAGCTTTGTCTTTCTTTGTCTACAGACGGGTCTCATTTCCATCGGTTGTAATTGGGCTAAAAGGATCATCGTCCGCAAGTAGGTTTTTGTTGTTGCGTGTCAGATTATTCCTCCATTAACTAACCATTGGCAGTAATAGAATCTAAGCTTTGAACAACGCTGCCAGGGGGGCAGCTAGGTGTCTCAGTGGATAGAGAAGCCAGTCTAGAGAGGGGAAGCCCTAGGATCTAGCCCTTCCTGCTCTTCTGCTTTGGAACTGATCCTCCGTATCCATTCTAAGACAGGAGAAGGTCAGGAGAAAGGAAGGGGAGGAAGGGAGAAAGCATTCCCATTCCTATGAAAGGATATCTTCTTGACTCAGCTTGCCATTTTAATTAGTCAAGTTCTTTTTGGACTGACACTCTCTCCCTTCTAGGTCTCAGTCAAGTTGATAAGAATGCTTGGAAGGGCTTTATCTAAGACACTGACACAAATGTTAAACACTGAATAGCCCAGAGTGAAACGCAGCATTTGAACCATCCTTTGAAGATCTCCTGGAACACTTAGTGATTAGCCTTTGGGTCCTACGTCTAGCGTTGGGCCAGTTCCAAATGCATCTAACTGCACTCATCTAGCCTACATCTTTCCATATTTTCAACAAGAATGGCACGGAAGATTCTTTTTTCAAATACTTCACTAAAATTTAGATGAAGTATATCAACAGCATTCCTTTGTCCAAAGAAGAAATAAATGCCGGGGCGACTCACATTCCCACAGCTCGCTGCCTCCATCACTACTGCTGGCAGCTCTCTCTGCAGAGGCATCAGAGTCCACGGCGTGTCTACAGGGGTCTTGGAGCTGTCTGGTGACACTCACTCTCTCTGCAGGGCTCTTCTCTGGTCCCCTATTGCTCTCTGCTGCCATCTCCTGGTTCTCTATGGGATGGCAACTACTGACGGGGAATCTTCCCTGCAGACTTTAGTCCTTGATTTCCTTTTCGTTCATTCATTCATTAACATGAAGCTATTTCAGCTCTTTTTGTGAGTTTAGGTCCACGAGCATCCCCAGGGAGCCGGAAGAAGCTGTCTGAATCAGAGGAGCATACATTTAGAGCTGGAAGGGCCAGCTGGTTCAGTCCCCTCATTTACAGCTGAGGAAACAAACCCTGAGACTTGTGCCCTGGCCCCCAAATACTAAATACCTGAGGCATGATTGGAACTCTGGTCTTCCTGACTAACACCAGCGCCCTATCTACAATACTTTTTAAAAAACTTACTTTACTTACTTTATTATTACTTTAATTACTTTTTTTCTGCCTCTGACTCATGCTTCTTGAATTCTGTGTCTTCTTTAAATAAAAGTAAAAAACTTTATAGTGAGAGGCACAGAAGAAAGAGCCAAAGGCTCCTCTGAGGAGGCCTCCTTCCCTCCTATATGGCCTTCATGGTACTTTACCTCCCTAGGCCTAAATTTCTCTCATTTGTAAATGAGACAGAATAGATGGCCTCTTGGGGCCACTTCCTGCTGGCAGCCTCTAGGAACTCCCTAATATCTTTTACTTCCCACCATGCCAGTAATAGTCCATATAAGTCACCTGGGAACTTCACTTAGTGAAACTCAGAATGACTGAATAGGTAACTGGTAACACCTCTTCTATTTCCTGCCCTCCTTACATGATGTAGAATTTTGCCAGGAATAAAAGTCACATTCTGTGGGGTACATTCTCTCTTCCTTCCTCTCTCCCCACCCCACCTCTCTCTGTGTCTCTGTCTATCTCTCTCTGTCTCTCTGTCTGTCTCGTCTCCCTCTCCCCGCTCTTTCTCGCTCCCTTCCCCCCC
>NC_058130.1:714309576-714384644 GCF_016433145.1 Gracilinanus agilis | reverse complement strand
TCTCTCTCTCTCTCTCTCTCTCTCTCTCTCTCTCTCTCTCTCTCTCTGGACCTAGATTCAGGAAGACCTGAGTTCAAACCTAGTCTCAGACACTTATTAGCAAATCACTTCATCTCCAGTCCAATTTTCACAACTGTAAAATTAATAGCACCTATGTGTGAAGATCAAATGAAACAACAAATTTACAACATTTAGCATAGAGTAAGCATTTCATAAATGCTTCCACGCTTCTCTTCTCTTCCTTCTGGGTTGTAGATAATCAGGGCCAGTCCTCTTGAAGTCATCAAGAGCAACTACTGTCTCACCATCTCCCTATTTATCTTGGGTATTGACTCCCTTTCATCATGTTTGGTCTGTTGTTTTTGGTCCAAAGAAATGGATACAGCATTAGAATTGAGCAGCTTTGCTTTCTCTCTTTCCTCAGTTACCATCATCCCTGCCTGCCCCTTAGGGTACCTCTTCATTCTTTAATCCTCTTCTCTTCCTATACTATACCTTCTTGGTTACCTTACCTTTCCTTGACAACTTCTGCTCACCCCAAGTTTTAGCATTCCTGACACTGTGCTGAAGAGTCTGTGCCATCCTTCTGTAATAATACTCTATAACTTGCCCTTGCAGTCATTTTCTTGGACCTATAATTTTAAGTTTTTGTTGATTGATGAGTTCCTGGTGCATCAACATCAGACAACTTCCCTGTTTCCTCTTTGTTAATGTGGCATCTCTACATGTCTTCAAAATTTTATTCCTAGTCC
This sequence comes from Gracilinanus agilis, assembly GCF_016433145.1. Lineage (NCBI taxonomy): Eukaryota > Metazoa > Chordata > Mammalia > Didelphimorphia > Didelphidae > Gracilinanus > Gracilinanus agilis. Next base: position 714,383,892 of record NC_058130.1, on the reverse strand, counting down.
TCCTTGCATGAACACCCCTGCAAAATTTTAGCCCATTTATTCCTACTTATCCTTCCTCAGAATGCTTCAAAATCGACTAGTGTTCGGATCAGACTATACTCAATTTTCTTTTCCTTCTTGATCATAAATTCTAATGGTCACTCCTTCCTCAGGTTCCCCATCATGTTCACTTTGGCACAACCACTTTCCCCTTGTCAGGGAGAAGGGGCTCCAGAACAGGATTTACTTTCACTAGTCTTTCCACTTTTTGAAGAGTGCATTAGTAAAGTCAGCTAATAAACTAGTAGCTGCTCTGATTTGGGGAGAATATTCATGGTGCATATAAAAGCTGTATCTTCAAACATTTGAAAAGCCATCATGTGGAAGACAGATTGGCCTTATTCTAATTGGCCAAAGAGGGTAAAACTAAGAGCCATGGAGAAAAGTTGCCAAGTTCCTAAAATCAGAGAAGCAAGTTCCTTGATCAAGGAAGTCTTCCAGCAAAGGCTGGATAAGCATTTGTTTAGATCAGTGATTCCCAAAGTGGGTGCTACCGCCCCCTGGTGGGTGCTGCAACGATCCAGGGGAGTAGTGATGGCCACAGGTGCATTTATCTTTCCTATTAATTGCTATTAAAATTTTTTTAACTAATTTCCAGGGGGCTAAGTAATATTTTTTTCTGGAAAGGGGGTGGTAAGCCAAAAAAGTTTGGGAACCACTGGTTTAGATTGTTCTAGAAGGGATTTCTATATACATAAAGATTGAATCCATTTCCTTTGAAACCTCTTCCAATTCTGAGATGGTCTAATTCTGATGCTCTCTTCTCCATAGCTCTTTAAATGCATGTTCCAAAGACATACTGACACCAGTGGAGCTGCAGCAGAATTATACCTACCTCCTTGAAAAGTAAGTATAAAGCTCATTAATCTTCCTCACTTTCTATTGTTTTACATTTATTCATATGTCTAGAATGGTCTTCAGATGCCCAGAACTCCATGATCTAACTCATGATCAGCAGCTTAAGACTTCTTTTTTCAGAAACTCTTGCCTTCTGTCTTAGAATTGATACTAAGCCATCCATTTTACTTCTGTCTTAGATCAATACTAAGTATTGATACCAAGGCAGTAAGTGCTAGGCAGTTTGCTAGTATCTGAGCACAACCCAAGACTTCCTTGTCTCCAGGCCTGGCTCTCTTAGCCTCCCCCAATATTTACTTCTAAATAAAACATCAGTCAGCCACCTACGTCATGTGCCAGAAACAGAAAGAAATCCTTTTTATGGAATACCTGTCTCCTAGGCTAGAATTATGACAAAGAGAGCTTTAAGCAGCTTTATCCTTTGTCATGAAGCTAGTAAGTGTGGCAGCTGGGATTTAAACACAGGTTTTCCTGACTCCTTTTCCAGGGTTTTTCAATAATACTAGAAAGCTGCTTACATCAAGGCATTCTTGACTGTTATCAAGAAATATTAAATTATAGTAAGGATAGAGATTGGACCTGTGATTTCATTGGTATCAAGAATTCGTAGCTGAGAAAATGTCCTCTATCAACTCATTTCAACATCTTCTCTACAGCTAGTCTTAGAGAGTTGCCTTTCGGTCTTAAGTGACTTGCCTAGGGTAAAAGAGGAAGGCAGGAGTTGAACCCAGATTTTCTTGGCTTCAAAGCTGACTATCTACTCTGTCACGCTTCCTCTCAAAATAACAACAGAACAATTCACTCTATGCTGTCGACAAAGAATTATTCCTGTTTCTCTCCATCTAGGGAAACGTATGACCCTTCTTTCAATAGCCGATCACGGAATGACATTCCAGACCAGAGTATAATGTATGATTATGAGGAGCTGGGCTGTCCGCAGCTGGTCTATTTCAACAATCCATGGAAACCAGTGATCGAATTGTAAGATATCAGAGCATCATTTTATAATAGGCAACATTCCCTCCCAGGCTCTTTGGGTGGCCACTTTGGTTTATTACAAATCCTTAGGATGAAATAGAATCTGAGAGCTAGTTCAGAAACTCAGTGACATAATTTAGATTTAAGATGTATTTAGATTTAATTAAGATTTACTTAGATTTGAGATTTAATTCAGATTTTTAGCTTTAAGATAAATTTATGAGTTCATTTGGTTAATTCATGGGGTTAATTCCCTTAGGAACATTCATGGGTTCTTTTTATAGGTTTCTTTTCATAGGTCCTTTTTATCATTGTTTTAAGTATAGGAATGACCTTAGGAACATTCATGGGTTCTTTTTATAGGTTTCTTTTCATAGGTCCTTTTTATCATTGTTTTAAGTATAGGAATGACCTGTCCAATGCCATCACCTCCACCTCCCCAAATGCAAAAAACAAAAAACTAGTGGTAGCATGCATTAATGAATGAGATGTGGCCTTGGAGCGGAAGACCTGTGTTCAGGTCCTGTGTCTGATATGCAATAGCTGTGTGATCCTGGCCAAGCTATTTAATTTCTCATTTAATGTACAGCAGAGGTTCTTCATCTGAGGTCCATGAGCTTTTTTTCCCCCCCTAAACCCTTACCTTCCAACTTATAATCAATACTGTATAATTGTTCCAAGGCAGAAGAGGTTGTAAGAGCCAGTCATTGGGGGTTAAGTGACTTGCCCAGGGTGTAATAAATTATTTGTTAATTGTGGGAAGCCAATAAGAGAATAGATAAAAATCTGAGACCCCTCTTTTGACCTTTTCTTATTGGAAAAACATTATAGACTTATTGAAAAGTTTTAAGTTCCTAGCAAACCAGAAGGTGCAGAGTTAACAATTTCTCTCCTTGATAATTAAGAAGCCTGAACTCCAAAAAAATATATATTTCTTAGACAATCAAGGCCGGAAACAGACAAAGCTAGACAAGACTTTATCTGACCAGGTACAATCCTGTAAATCAAGAGTAAGGACGCAATTTGTTTAGGATCTCTATGAAATATATTTCTGCTCCCAGAATTAACCTCCTAGTAATTGGTGGTTGGAATTTGGCCTTTGACCCTGGACCTATCTCTCTACTTTTTAGACTCTTAATGGGTTTTTGTATATTTTGTAACCCCTTCACAGCTGTGATTCTTTCTCTGCGCTTTTTGTGTGAAACCAGGATGTATTAAACTCAAGACTCCATGGCAAGTTGGAGCAGTTACGAGCTAAGCATTTAGTTTGACTGTTCTCATTCCATCCGATGCCACTAAATGCCACTCAGAATCCCCAGAAATATAGAGCTGGTTCTCTATAGTTAACTAGCTAAGTAATTAGAGCTTCTGAATAACTAGGAAAATAAGTAATAGGATTGGATAAGATGGTTGTGAGCGGTACAGGGATCCCTTAATTCAGACAGTGGAATCCTTAAGAGATACCAGGGTCAATATTCCCCATAACAAGGGTCACACAGCTAAGAAATGCTTGAGGCTAGAGTTGAGTTGAACCCAGGACCCCCTTGTCTCTAAGCCTGACTTTCAATCTACTGAGCCACCCAGCTGCTCCCAATGAGCTTGTGTTTGTTGTTTTTTTTTTTTTTAAACCCTTACCTTCTGTCTTGGAGTCAATACTGTGTATTGGCTCTAATGCAGAAGAGTGGTAAAGGCTAGGCAATGGGGGTCAAGTGACTTGCCCAGGGTCACACATCTGCGAAGTGTCTGAGGCCAGATTTGAACCCAGGACCTCTCACCTCTAGGCCTGGCTCTCACTCCACTAAGTGACCTAGTGGCCCCTAGCCCCTCATTTTAAGGAACTAATGCAAAAGGATGGAGATAGTTCTTTTCATTTCCAAGTAGGATTTTAGACCTAAAGGGGGGACCCAAGATACCAAAGAACACAACTCTGAGTCATAGCAGCAAAATATGTTAGTACTGATAAAAAGGGGGAACAAGGACAGAGAAAGGAGATCAAGCCCTCCCATAGACCCCCTTAAACTATTTAAATAAAGAGGTTCCCCCCTACTTCAACACTTCTTCCCTAATGCCATTCCCTTTATGACCTGGGATTTCCTTACAGAATAATTAAATATAGACATCTGGCCAGAGGAGCAGTACCTGATCCTTACCTCCCACATTCAATACTAGGTAAAAGGAAGAAATCCTATTTTTCTAAGATGATTAAGTGAATATCAGACAGTTATGGACCTACAACCTGTGGAAATCCACATATATTAATTGGCTAATTTGTTTTCTCATCTTCCTTTTTTCTTTAAAAATATTCATTTTTATATGAGATGGCTCTCTGGGAAGAGATGAGGATTGGGGAAGATATTGAGAGAAATTCTGATGATGCAAAAACCAATAGTTATCAATAAAAATTATATTTTAAAAAATTTTTGTGGAGATCTCCTTTGGTATTTAATAAAAAGCTGCCAGGTTGCCTTGTTCTGTTTCTCTAAAATATTGGCACCACCTAATTTAGAATCAACATTAATTTCATTTTTTTTATCCTTTCCCCCAATCAAATTCAATATTTAGTCTCGTTGATATAAAAAAATAATGAAAAAACAAATTCTTCAGGAATAACTAAAAGAAAAATCCTAATTGATTCACTAATTTCCCAGATTGTGACTCTTGTCAGTATTCGTAATCTCCACAGGCAAAGATCTGAGAAGCCAAGACTCAACATTCTGGGATTACATCGTCCTGATCTGACCTAATTTTTTTTTTTTTTTTAACTCTTATCTTCCATCTTAGAGTCAATCCTGTGTATTGGTTCTAAGGCAGAAGAGTGGTGAGGGTTAGGCAATGGGGGTTAAGTGACTTTCCCAGGGTCACAAAGCTGGGAAGTGTCTGAGGCCAGATTTGAACTCAGGACCTGCCATCTCAGGGCCTGACTCTCAATCCACTGAGCCACCCAGCTGCCCTGACCTAATTTTTTGTATATTTTGTATATTCCACTAATTTGTACATATCTTCTCTTTGTGTATGTATACTACAGGTGGGAAGGATCACAGTTTGTGGAAGTTGTTACTACAGAATTTGTCCTGATTGAGAAAAATGGAATACATACTTATAACTACTCCGTAAATGTTGGACAGGCTGCTTGCAAGTCACAAGCTCAGAACTGGACCACCGTCATGGATGCTTCTGCTACAAAAAATTTTCAAGCGTGGACGAGAGATGTAATATTCCTCCTTAAGTTAACTGCTTCAAAAAAGAAAGTGGGAAAGGATAATCCAATCCCATATTTAAAAACTTATTCATGGGGAAACTAGGTAGCAGTGGATACTTGGGAGAATCCAAGTTCAAATCTAGCCTCAGATAATTCCTAGCTTTATGACCCTGGGCAAGTCACTTAATTGTAATTGCCTAGCCTTTGATAGATGATAAGGTTTTTTTTTTTTTAAAAAACTTATTCATTCACAAAATACTTGAATTTCACTCAATCTCCATGCTTCCTTCCCATAGCCCTGGAATGATGTGATGGAGAGTATTCATCTCTCTATCACTTTTACATTTAAAGAATATTGGATTAGGAGTCGGGAGCCCCAGGTTCTAGTTCTTGCTTAAATTAGCTATGTGTTTTGGGCAAGTCATTTCCCATTTCAGGGTCAAAGTCTTCCCTCATCCTTAAAATAAAGAAATTATAAATAATCTCTAGCCAGGATCTTTTCCTGTAGCCTGAGACTTTTACAGAAAGTTCGAAGGACATTTATGCCTCTACCAACACAGAGGAGGTGTGTACTTCTTTATCCAAAATTTCCTTGACCAGGAGTAAAAAGTTATCGAAGTCCCACTCTCAGGGCATCAGAGAAAAGGTTAACAATGATGTTTCATCCCACGGATCCCTAAAATTCCACACAAGTTCTACTGAGAGAAAGTATGTAATGAGAGATCAGAGCCAACCCATCCATGTTACCATCTCTGGGAATCTCTACCGTGGCTGCTATAATCCCTGCCTCAGAAGAAGCCACTCTGGTGCAAAACAGTTCACATTTCTAGAGCCCTTATTTAGATGAGTAACTGAGATGGGTTCTGATTGCAGTTATGAGTTCAATGGGCTTAAGCTTTGGAATGTTTGGTTATTTATTCTTCAGTCAGGTCCAACTTTTTGAGACCCCACTGGGGATTTTCATTTGCAAAGATATTGGAGTGGTTTTCCGTGTCTTTCTCCAGCTTATTTTACAAATGATGAAACTGAGGCAAATAGAGTTAAGTGACTTGCCCAGGGTCACACAGTTATCTGAGGTCAGATTTGAACTTGGGAATATGAGCTTTTCTGACTCCGGGCTTGGCACTCTACACACTATGGTGCCACCTCATTACCCCTAGGTTTAGAGACATTTTCCTAATGATAATCTCTTTAGATCCTTTTATCACTACCCAAGGAAACTTGGGCAATATCTAAATCTGGCTCACTTCTAGTTCTCCTTGGGAGGAGTCTTCCATTCCTTTGTAAGCATTAGGATAATGATAATAATCTAAAATATAAGGACAGGTGAATGAAAAGACATAAAAAGGACAGAAAACTACCCTGGCATCCAATTGGCAAAGTAAGTGTTATAACCCATCTTCCACTGAGCTCCAATCCCTTCTCCTCCCAATTCCTTCCCTCTCGGTCTGCATTTTCTTTATCCGTCATCCATCTTCATCCCAGCTGTTGCCAATGGCTCTCAGCAAAGGGTTCCCAAATACATAAATTTTTCTCCTGAAGTCCAGTCTCCCACAGCCACCTACCCACTGGACATCTCCACCTAAATGTTCCTTGGGTGTCTCAAACTCAGCACATCCAAAACAGAACATAGGTTTCTCCTTAAATGCCATTCCTTCAAACTTTCTGATCTCTGTCAAAGCTATTCTTCCCAGGAACCCAGCTTCACAACCTATCAGATCATTTTTAGCTCTCCCATCTTTCCATGATCTTTTTGATTTTCCTTTTCCGTTTGGTCTATTCTGCTTTTCATGGCACTCTTCTCATCATTGGACTTTTTTGCCTGTTCTTCCAGCAAGTCAAGTCTGCTTTTTAATATGCTTATTACTTCATTTGATTTCTGTGTCTCTCTTTCCATTTGACCAATTTTACCTTTTGAGCTGTTATTTTCTTTTTGTATTATTTTCATTTCTTTTTCCCACTTTTCTCCCCATTTTTTACTATCTATCTTACTTGGTTCTTAAGCTCCTTTTTTGAGTTCCTCCAGAGCTTGTGACCAGTTTCCATTTTGTTTTGAGAGTTTGCATATGTTCCCTTGTTTCTTACCCTCTCCTGTTGCTTTTGTTTTTTGTTTTTTTTTTCCTCTGTAGAAATTTTCCAGGGTCAAAAGCTTACTTTGCAGCTGCTTACTCGTTTTTCCTGCTCAAGGACTGGGAGTCTACAGGTTGCTGGTCATTTCTGTCTTAGCTTCTGGCTTACAGGGTTTTGCCTAGAGCTCTGAACCTCACCTCCAGGGCCTGGGATTTCCAGGGGCAGGTCTACTGTGTTTTGCCCTGAGGCTATCTTCACTGTATGGCATGGTAGGTGGTGAGTGGTGGTCAGCCTGCAGTTTTCCTTGTACAGTTTTACTTCCTTATATCATGGAAATCCACTTTCTCTGCTTACCTTTCACATTGTGTTTAGTGGGAGAGCCCCCTTGCTTGTCCTGCTTTGACTTCTGTCCTTTTGAGATGCTTTTTAAAGATTGGTTTGGAAAGATATTCAGAGCAGTTTCAGGATTTCCCTGCTACTATGCTGCCATTTTGGCTCCACCTTCCCTCATTCTTTCTCATCTAAACTACTATAATAGTCACCTAGTAGGTTTCTCAGCCTCCAAATTCTCTTCTGTGTTCTACGTAGTTTCCAAAATAATCTTCTTAAGGCAGTGGTCTGATCCTGTTGCATGCCTGGCTCAAAAGTTCCATAGCTCTCTACTGCCAACATGATAAAATATAACTACCTCAGGTTGACATTTAAAGCTCTTGAGATGAGCCTTCTCTCTCATGACTTCCCATCACTATTCCTCCAACTTGACCCTCCATTTTACACCTGTGAGTATTTGCATTCACTATCCCCCTTGAAACGTACTGCTTCCTCATGGCCTGGACCTTTTATCTTGCTTTAAGACACAGCTCTGGCATTACCTTCCCAGGTGAAATATTTCCTAATCTCCCTTCTATGGTAATAGAGAACTTAGGAAGAGGAGATGGTTTAAGGGGAAAGAGTAAGTTCCATTTTGGATATATTGTATTTAATGTGTCTACTGGGCATCCAGTTCATCATATCTGAAAGGTAATTGGAGATGCCAGATTGGAGGTTAAGCAGAGAGATTAGGCCTTAGAGGTCGATTTGCAAATTATCAGCATAGAGATAATGAAATACTAGGGAGCTGATGAGATCACCAAGTGACATAATACAGAGGGAGAAGAGAAAACTCAGGACAGAACCCTGAGGATGTGTTCTGGAGGAGGGAGACAAAGAAAGAGCCATCTAGTATGCAGGACAAGTATCAGGAGAGAAGAGTGTTTCTAAGATCAAGAGAGAAGAAATTATCAAGAAATGATCAATAGTGTCAAAAGGCTGCAGAGAAGTCAAGAAGAATGAGAACAGAGAAAAGGCTGTTGGATTTGGCAATTAAAAATTCATTGGTCACTTTGGCGAGAGAAGTCTTGGTGGAATGATGAAGTCAGAAGCTAGATTGTAAGGGGTTAAGAAGTGAAGAGGAGAGGAAGCAGAGGCACCTAGTGTAGGCAGCCTTTTCAAGGAAAATGGCTACAAAGGGCAAAAGAAGTATATAATGATATTTACTGGAGATGGAAGGATCAAGTAACAGTGGTGGTGGTTGTTGTTTTTCCCCAAGACCAGAAAAGAATGGATATGTTTGTAGGCAGGAGGGATAAGCAAGTAGGCAGGGAGCTATCGAGAATATGTGCAAGACTGGGGATGACAGAGTTGGGCAAATCCAGATGAAATGGAGCTGTTTAAACAAATAGAGATGGGATGAAGTCAGAGTTGCAGAAAGCAACTGAGTAATAGAAGATGAGGCACAGGGGAGAAGAAAAGTTCATAGCAAATGGCCTCAATTTTCTTCTGTAAACTAGGAGGTGAGGTTCTATTAGCTAAGAGGGTGGGAAGAAGGAGAGTCATGGAAGGTTTGAGGAGGGATGAAAAGGTTTGGAAGAGAGGCAATGGAGAATGGGATAATGAGTTGATAAGGGACATACAATAGGATTGCCTACCAGCAATGAGGGCCCAGTTAAAATTATGCAACATCAATTTGTAGTGGACCCAATCAGAAGTTGCATGATTTTTCTCCGTGATTTGATCAACAGCTCCTGTGTAGGACTGAAGGTAAATGATGGGAAATATCCAAAGCTAAGGCTTGGCAGAACACAACTGGTAATATGATAAGGGGGGCCAAGAATTCAAAAAAAAAAAAAGGACAGAGCATATTTGGATTGTTCACCATGGTGTCAAGATGGGGAAAAGAAGAGAAAATAGCTTAGTACAGAGGAGATGGCTAGGGAGAGAACTTAGGAGTCCCAAAATTGGAGGTCATGGTGAGGTTGAAGATTAGGGTTTTATAGGGAAAGGCAGAAGGAGAGGAAGAAAGTCAATAGATTATGGTTAGAGAAGGAAGGGAAGTTACCTGAGGGCCTGTAGACAACAGCTACCAGGATTATGTAGTAGAGATGAATAAACTCAAAGGAGGAGAGGTGATTAAGTGTTGCAGATAAGGAAAGAACCATGTTAGTGGCGGGGGGGGGGAACAAGGAGTATTCCAACTACTCAGTCTCTCTGGCCAAGGAGAATGATGGGCCCCTTACTAATTCAAGACTTTTCTTATCTCCCTTAGATTTATGTCACCTGCCATGAACTGAATGCCAGTATTCCATTGTTATGGCCTCACCTTGAATATCAGATTCTTGGAGGCAGAACAGATAATAGTATCATTTTTCATGAAAGAAATGGATTTTACATTTTTTCTCTTACCATCGTGGATCCATTTTACAGGTCAGTAGAAGTACAAAAGAGTTCATTTTCTAGAGCAACAGGTTAGGGTGCTATTGTGAGGGCATGGCACACAGATACTGGCAAAAAGTGTGCAGCAACTTCTCCCCTCTCATTTCTCTATATCTTTATATATCCCCTTTATCCTTCATGTTGTGTGTTAGGTCATGAGACCTTCCAGATTAATGGTGGGGTGTCAGGCAGTGGAAACCCCACCTGCAGCAACATCTCATACTTCTCCCCTCTATCCAGGGGCAAAGGAAGAGCCCAGCCTGGAAATTCTTCCTCCTTTGAATCTTCCCTTAATTCTGCAGTAAGTTATATTCTGAGATCATGAGTGCCAATGAGGATTCCATTTGAGGAAGGAGAGACAAGAAGGAAAAACAGTAATAAATTCTTGTAGAATCTCCAACCTTTCCTCTCTTAACATCCCACCTCCCTCGATTGGCTAGGAGTTCCTGCCAGTAGGAAAGCTCTGGTCCTTCCATGATTTCCCCCTACTCCCATGTCACAGAGGGAAGGAAAGCACTCTAAAAGAGTGACTTTGAGACCAAAGTGTGAATCTCTTCTATTCACCCACATTCTTCCTTTTCCTTTGCAGCTACTGTGACCTGACCACCTCATTTGCTATTTACGTCTACGGTGCTTTCCCCCAAAGGGTTCTACCTGACTATCCACTCGCCTCACTCACGATGTTCGGCATGTTGTTTATGCTCTGGCTTGGATACGTCCTTCCAAAGCTGTCATCAACGGAGAAGGGAAAAGTCATCGTAGGCTTTTTCCAGCAATTATGGAGGCCATCCGTCAAAAAGGAAAAAAGGAGGAAACCTGCCCATCACTAAGGCATTCGAATCTATTATTATTATTATTATTAAAAACTTATTTATTATTAAAATATTATAGGGAGGTTGATCCCCAGTGATCAGTCTCTCAACAGGTTGCTTCCTTGATGTATCTTTAATAAACTCTCTTTAGTTCTCTTTGTCCTGAGTTTTACCTTGTTAATCAGGGCAAAAGCCTAAACAAAGAATTCTCCTTTTAACAAAGCAAACTGAAAAAAACTGTGTCCCTAACTACAAGACATATAAGAGCGAAACAGAACCATTTCAGTAAGAACAGAATTCTAATAATATTACACATTTTCTAGTCAATTAAGAAGAAACCTTTCAAATGGGAAGGAAAGGCTATCTAAATAACACAGGACTATTCTGTCTCCATCAGAAACCTCAGATTCTAACAAGCAAATGATCTTGAGGTGAGAGTCACAACCGATATCTTTCAGACCCAAGCCCAGTCATCAATGAAAAAGAAGGGACTCTGTATGAAAGAAAGTGGGAGAAGATGATCCCCCTTTCACATTCTTCAGGCAACAGATGCACCAGAAAGAGAAATACAATTAAGAAGGAAAGCATGAGAATTGAAATAAATCAATCCATTTCTAAAAACTGCCTGCTGAAAAAAAGAGAAAGCCACATAAGGATTTAAAGAAAATAAACCATTCAGAGATTTCTTTCTAAAAGTAGGCAAGAGGGGGCAGCTGGGTAGCTCAGTAGATTAAGAGTCAGGTTCAAAGACGGGAGGTCCTGAGTTAAAATTTGGCCCCAGACGCTTCCTGTGTCTGACTGTGTGACCCTAGGTGAGTCACTTAACTTCTGTTGCCTAGCCCTTATGGCTCTTCTGCTTTGGAAGCAATACACAGTATCTATCCATTCTAGGATAGAAGGTAAAGGTTATAAAAAAGAAAAACTGTATGGCTCATTGTGCACATCTAATCCAACTCTGTCAAGGGGTGGACAGCATCCTAAATCATTGTTTTTGTCCAGTTTCAGTCATGTCGGCTCTGATCTCATTTAAGGTCTTCTTGGTAAAGATACTAGGTGGTTTGCCATTTCCTTTTCCATCTCATTTTACAGATCAGGAAACTGAGGCCAATAGGGATAAGTGACTTGTTTAGGTCACACAGCTAGGATGTGTCTGAGCCTGGATATAAACTTGGGTCTTCTTGACTCCAGGCCCACTATTCATCTTTTGGATTTTATGCTTTTATGATCCAAAATAATCCCAGTAGACTCATGATAAAAAAAAAGTCATTTGCTATCAGAGAAAGAACCAACAGAATCTGAATCCAGACCAAAGTATACTACATTTCACTTTCTTCATTTTTGTTGCTGCTGTTTGAGTTATCTTCCACAAAAGGACTAATATGAAAAAACATTTTGCAAGATTGCACATGTAAAAGCTGTAACATTGTTTGCCATCTCAGTGTGGAGGAAAGAGAGAATTTAGGCCTCAAATTTTTTAAAATTAATGTTAATTTTTTACATTATTTAGAGAAAAATAGTAAATTAGTAAATAGGGAAAAAATAAAAAAATAGTAGAGAAAAAATAATTTAAAAAAATATATATAACATCCCCTGAAGTCCTTTTTTAATATCTCCTTATGGTGTAAAGGTGAATCTGAGTTCTGAAAGGCTACAGCAAGAACCGGGGTCTGTGGCAAGTCCTGCTAAAATTGGGAAAACTTTCCATACTGGCCTGGTAATAGTGAGCTAGAAGGGGCCAGAGAGAAGTTGAAATCATCCTACTCTTAACTCCCTTAAAATATTCCCAACATATCATATTAGAGGTAGAAGGGAACTTAGATACCATCTGATCTCCCATTTAAGAGAGACGATAGGTCTAATTCTAGCCTGGTTCCTCCTCTGGCCCCAACTTCTTGCCTCCCCTCTTCACAAGAATGAGAAAAGAATAGAGATGTTTATTTGGACCCTACTGCAAGCTAAATCAAGACTTCCTTGCCACATATGGGAGACTGCCTCACTACAGTAATTTCTGGATACTCTTGCTATGGTTTCTCTCTACCTTTCCCCATTCATATAAATCCAGACCTAGAAAGGATCCCTGAAATCATCCTGTTCAATGATTTTTCAGAAGAACTCAGGGACTGTAACAAGGAAGAGCAGCTTGACTTGTTCTACTTGGGCCCAACCAACAGAACAAGATGCCTCAGGAGTATATTGTAGAGGGGTAGATTTTAGGCTGCCATAAGGTTCCCAATAATCAGCTCTCAGAGAGGAAGAAGCTATCCCTGGAGGCAGTGGATTTTCTATCACTGGAGATTCTTAGGTGGAGACGAAACTCTAGCTGTGTGACCAAAGGCATGTTGTTTAATCTCCTTGAGGCTCAGTTTGCTTAGCTGTAAAATGAGGAAGCTAGACTGATGCCCTCTGAGGTCTCTTCAGGTTCTAGATCTATGACCTTTTTATTTATTTGTTTTATTTAATCAATTTAGAATATTTTTACATGGGTACAAGACTCATGTTCTTTCTCTCCCCTCCTCCCACCCCATCCCGTAGCCAACAAGCAATTCCACTGGGTTTTACATGTGTCATTATAGATCTATGACCTTCTGATCTTATAAATTCCATTAGATCGTAAGCCCCAGGGCAGGCACTGTTTTTTACCTTTTTCAGTATCCTCAGGCACATTAGTAGGCACTTATGTTAATTGATTGATTGATTGTTGATTTCATTATCCTTTGCAATGGATGTTGGTCCATAACTCGCAAGAATCAATATGGTGGTCTCTTTGTAAATGTTCATCGTAAAGACTGCAAGATGAGATAATCCAGTTATCTCATGAAATGATCTTTCTTTTTATTTTATTTTTGGCTTTTTCTTTCCAACATCTAGTTCATTGCCTTGCATACAATGGGCACTTAATAAATGTATGTTGAATTCTACTGGTGTGAGGGGATATCAAGTGTCCATATAAGTATGTTTCCAATTAAGATGTAACCATGATGGAACCCAAAGCTTCTCCTTTTAGTCCAAAACTGATCTAAAAAGAAGACCTGATTGAACAATAACCAAGACATCCAAAGGAAAACAGTAGTAAACTCTTTCTTCCATTCCAAGACAACAAAAAAAGATGGTCAGGGGCTACAGGTGCTGGAAGAGGGGTCCTTCCACAGAAGCCAGAACAAAGGAAGGTAGAAGGACCAAAACCTATGGTAGGTCCTTTGAGACAAAAACCTAGGAAAATGAGGTCAGGACCAAGCAGGATCTGACTACCCCATTCAAGAGTTCAAGAGAGGGCAGAGCTTGTCCTGGTACAAAGTCCCCAAAATAGGAACTGACACTAGTTATATAAACAGAAGGAAATATTAAACACTACAAAAAATTAGTCTGGGTCAAGAGGCAAACCTAAAAGAAGAGAGTAACTCAACAAATGTAAGCAGAGCCTCAGAGGAAAAAAAATAGCTTAGCACAAGGACATTAAGAATACCTAGAAGAAACAAAGCAAGAGATTAAAAAATGAATGAAATTCTAAATGAAATAAAAGTATTGAAGGCAATAAGTGGAAGACAAACAGCTTATAACAGAAGTGAAAAACCTTATTCAAATAGCATAATTGGTCATTATGTTGATGAGAATTGCAAGCTTTTTCAAAGTTGTTTGTCTTTATAGTGTTGCTGCTAATGTATAATTTGTTCTCATGGTTTTGTTCACCTCATTCTGCATCAGTTTGTTCAGGTCTTTTCATGTTTCTCTGGAACCCTTCTTGTCATCATTTTTTATAGTATGATAATAGTCTTTCACATACATATGCCATAATTTGTTCACTCATTCCTAATCCTTCAGTTGCCAATTTCCCACCACAAAAAGAGCTACTATCAAATAAATTTGTACATGTGTCTTTTTTCCTCTTTCTTTGATTTCTTTGAAGTCCACACCTAGTAGTGGAATTGCTGAGTCAAGGGACAAACACCCTTTAATGGCTTTTCAACATAGTTCCAAATTGCTTTCCAGAATGCTAGACCAATTCATAGCTCCACAAATAGTGCATTAATATACCTGCTTTCCCACAGTCTCTCCAGCATATTGTTTTCCTTTTTGTCCTCTTAGTCAATTTGATGAATGTGAAGTAGAACTTAAGAGTTGATTTAATTTGTGTCTAATTATTAGTGATTTAAAACATTTTGGGCATGATCACTGATAACTATGACTTTTTCTTCTGAAAACTGCTTATTCATATCCTTTGACCATTTATCTTTTGGGGAATGGTAAGCCTCTCATATTTCAATCAGAACCTTGCCTCACTGCCTACCCTCTGAAGGGCTGGTCAAGTTTACCTGCTGCTGGAGAGACCACTCAGTATATCAAATGTTAATAGAAAAATGATAAGGAAGAGCAATAGACTACAAAAGGGGAAGGTGAAAGAGGCTCTGGCCATGACAACTTGTGAACAAGGCACAAACATGACAGCCTGGCCCCTACTCTCTAGTTCCAACCCCTAGAATCATGACCCCCCAAAAGCCTAGATAATAATTCATTAAGAAAGGAGCAGTTAGGTGGCTCAGTGGATAGAGAGCCAGGCCTGGAGATGGGAGGTCCTGGGTTCAAATCTAGCCTCAGATACCCCTTAATTGTATTACTTTGGGCAAGTCACTTAAATCACATTGTCTAGCCCTTACTGTTCTTTTGCCTTAGAACTAACACACAGTATTGATCTTAAGATAGAAGGTAAGGGTTTAAAAAATAAAAATATATCAAGAAATTATAAATGGAAACTGCCCAGATTTAGAGAAGTGAAAGCTGAAAGAATACATCCTTTATCTCATGGGGAAAAAAAATTCAGAATGAAAATTCCCAGAAATATAGCTAAAATCCAAATCTTCCAAGTCAAAGAAGAAAAAGAAAAAAAAAGCTTCAAGCAGCCAGAAAAAAAAGTTCATTTATCCATACCTTTACAAAAATACATGAATAAAATAGAAAAAAGAGAGGATTTACAAACTGAATATGTGTTTTTAAGAATGAGGGAATAATCAACAAATAACCATAAAATAAGTACGAATGGGGAGATATTAAATATAAGAGATTAAATAAGTTGGAAACAAAAAAATAGAAACTATTAAAACAAAAAGTTGATTCTTTGAAAGGACTAATAAAATTGATAAGCCATTAGCTAATCTGATTAAAAAGAATAAAGCAGAAAATCACATAAAATAGTAAATGAGTAAGGTGAAATCACAGCAAAAAAGCAAAAATAAAAAGAACAATCAGAACACAACATACACTTATATGGTAACAAAAGTGAGAAAACAGAGACACTTTCAAAAACAAAATTTCCAAGCTATCAGAAAACTAGATAGAGATCTTAGATAACCTAGTCTCAGAAAAGGAAATAGATCTGTCTGTAAAGGAACTACCAAAGGGCAGGGAAGGAGGGATCTCTGGTTCTGACAGATTCACAGGAGAATTCTATCAAGCTTTTAAAGAACAATTAGTACCCATACTTCACAAATCATTCTCAAAAACTGAGAAAGAACCCCTACCATACTCCTTTTATGAGTCAATTGTCTATCCCCCTAAAAAAAATTAAGGGAGGGGAAAGAAGAAGGTACTCAGAGAAGAGAGAAGGGAGAGATAGAATGGCATGAATTATCTCACAGAAAAGAAGCTCAAAAGAGTTATTACAATGGAGGGAAAGATGAGGAGGGTGGCAGGCAACACGAACCTTACTCTCATCAGATTTGGCTCAGTGAGGGAATAATGATCACACTCAGTTGGATATAGAAATCTATAATTCTCTAAAGGAAAGTAAAAATGGATGGGAAAGGGGCAGGGGGGAGACTTATGGAAAGGAAGAGAGATTGGGGGAGATGGTGATCAGAAGTAAAATACTTGTGAGGAGGGAAAGAGTGAAAGGAGAGAGAGAAGAAAAAGAAACAGAAGGAAAGAAAGATAGAGGGGAAAACACACTTAATTATCATAACTATAAATGTGAATGGGATCAAGTCACCCATAAAGCAGAAGTGAATGACAGAGATGACAGTGGAATAAAAATCAGAATCCTACAATATGCTATTTACAAGAAACACATTTGAAGCACATAGATATACAAAGTAAAGGTAAGGGGGCTGGAGTAGAATCTATTATGCTTCAGCTGAAGTTAAAAAAAAAAAAGCAGGAGCAGCAATCATGATCTCAGACAAAGCTAAAGTAAAAATACATCTAGTTAAAAGAGATAAGGAAGGAAATTTTATCTTGCTAAAAGGTACCACATGGCAAAAAATTGGAAAATGAGGGGGTGTCCCTCGATTGGGGAATGGCTGAACAAATTGTGGTATATGATGGTGATGGAATAACATTCTGTTGCAAGGAATGATGAACTGCTTGATTTCTATATGAATTGGAAAGATCTCCATGAACTGATGTGGAGTAAAATGAGCAGAACCAAGAGAACATTGTACACAGAAACTGAAACATTGTGAAATGATCAAATGTAATCAACTTTGCTACTAGTAGCAATGCAATAATCCAGGTCAATCCTGAGGGACTTATGAGAAAGAAGGAGATCCACAATGAGAGAAAGAACTGTAGGACTAGAAATGCAGAACAAAAACATGATTTATCACTTGTTTATATAGGTATATGATTTAGGGTTTTGGTTTTAAAAGATTACTCTGCCTCAAAAATGAATAATATGGAAATAGGTATCAAGTGACAATACATGTTTAACCAGTGGACTTGCTTGTCAGCTCTGGGAGGTAGGAGGGAAGAAGGGAGGGAGAGAATCATGTAACCATGGAAAATATTAAAAAACAAAATAAAATAAAAATAAAACCACTGACAATAGAGTATTATCAATACTAAACATGTATGTACCATGTGGCATAGCATCCAAATTTTTAAAGAAGTTTAATGAATTACATATAGGAGACAATAATAAAAAATATACTAGGAGGGGACCTCAATTTTCACCTCTCAAAACTAGATTAATATAAACAAAACAAGAAAGGAGTTAAAGAACTGAATAGAATTTTAGAAAAGTTAGATATGCTATACCTTTGGAGAAAGTTAAATGTGAATACAAAAGAATACACTTTTTTAGCAGTACATGACACCTACATAAAAATTTGCCAGGTATTAGGGCATGAAAACCTCACAATCGCATTCCAAAAAGCAAGACTATTAACTGCATCTTTTCCAGATCATAATGAAATAAAAATCACATTCAATAAAGATCCACAGAAAAAGAGATTAATGGAAATTCAATAAAATTCTAAAGAATAAGTGGGGCAAAAAACCAAATCATAGAAACTATCAATAATTTTATTAAGGAGAAAGACAATGAGACAACATACCAAAGTTTATGGGATAATGCTTAGAGGAAATTTTATATTGCTAACTGTTTATATCAATAAAATAGAGAAAGAGCAGGTTAATGAATTAGGTGTGTAACTTAAAAACTCAAAAAAGAACCAATTAAAAATCTCAAAGTAAACACCAAATTGGAAATCCTGAAAATCAAAGGTGGAGATTAATAAAAATGAAATTAAGAAAATAATTGAACTAAAATGTAAAACTAAAACCTGATTTTGGGAGGGGATAAAACAGATAAATCATTGTTGGAAAAAAGGAAAAGAAAACAAAATTATAGATATCAAAAATGAAAAGGGTTGAACACACCATCAAATAAAGAGGAAATTAAAAATAATTATTAGGAGCTATTTTACTTAATTATATGCCAACAAATCTAAGTGAGATGGGCAAATATTTGGAAAATTATAACTTGCCTAGATTAATAGATGAGGAAATAGATTATGTACTTAATCCCATTTCAAAAAAAAAATTTGAACAAGCCATCAATGAACTTCCTAAGAAAAATTCCCCAAGGGTCAAATGGATTCACAAATGAATTTAACCAAAGAAAGAACCATTAATTCCAGTGCCATGAAAACTATTTGGGAAAATAACTGAATAAGGCAATCTACCTAACTCCTTTTATAACACATATATGGTACTAATACCTAAACCAAAAAGAACAAAAACAGAGAAAGAAAACTATAGACTAATTTACAGCACATATATGGTACTAATACCTAAACCAAAAAGAACAAAAACAGAGAAAGAAAACTATAGACTAATTTGGCTAATGAGTATTGATGGAAAATTTTAAGTAAAATACTTAATTACAGTAATATATAACAAAGATCATACACTATGGTGTATGTAACCAGGTAGGTTTTATACCAGGAATGCAGAGACAGTTCAATATTAGGAAAACCATCAGCATAACTGGCTCCATCAAAAACAAAACCAACAGAAACCATATCATTATTGCGATCCTCACAGAAAGCCTTTGACAAAAAAATCCATTCCTATTAAAAACAGTAGGGAACATGGGAATTAATGGAGCTTTTCTTAAAAGGACAAACTATCTATCTAAAACCATCAGTATTAGCTATGATGGAGAGGAACTAGATGTCTTCCCAATAAGATCAGGGGTGAAGCAAGGATGCTCATTATTACCACTATTATCCAATATTGTACTAGCTGTAGCAATAAGAGAAGAAAAAGGAATTAGAATAGGTAATGAAGAAACAAAACTATCACTCTTTGAAGATGACATGATGATATGGGTATTCTAAAGGTTCAACTAAAAAACTAGTTGAAATAATTAACAACTTAGCAAAGTTGTAGAATATAAAATAAACTCACATAAATCATCAGCATTTCTTTACATTACCAATAAAGTCTAGCAACAAGAGATAGAAAAAGAAATTCCGTCTAAATTAATCACATACAAAATAAAATATGTGGATGTTTACCTGCCAAAACAAACCAAAAAAGTATATGAATACAATTACAAGCACTTTTCACAAAAATAAAGTCAGATCTAAACAACTGGAAAAATATTAATTGCTCATAGTTTGGCCAAACCAAGACAATAAAAATTACAATCCTACTTAAATTAATCTACTCATTTAGTACCATACCAATTGAATTGTCTAAAAATTATTTTCTGGGGCTAGAAAAAATAATAACAAAATTCACCTGGAAGAACAAAAGATCAAGAATCTCCAGGGAACCAATGGGGGGAAAAAAGTGAAACAAGTAGCCTGGAAGTACCAGAGATCAAACTATATTACAAAGGTATAATCATCAAAATAGTCTGATACAAGCTAAAAAATAGAGCAGGTGATCATTGGAACATATTAACTATGCAAAACAGTGGCAAATGACCATTGTTGTTTAGTGTTTCATAAACCAAAAAGATCTAAGCTTTTGGGACAAGAACTCATTATTTGATTAAAAAAACAAACAAACACTGAGAAAAGATATGGCTGTGCCTGGGTATAGGCCAACAATTCACATCCTATACTAAGATAAGGTCAAAACAAATACATGATTTAGACATAAAGAGTGCTAACATTAGCAAACAAGAAGAGCATAGATTAGTCTACATGTCAGCCTATGGATAAGGGGAAAATGTATAGTCAAACAAGGGATATAAAGCATTATAGGATATAAAATGGATAACTTTGATTATATTAAACTGAAAAGGTTTTTTTAATAAATGTATTTATTTATTTATTTAGATTTTTTTTTTAGTGGTTACATGATTCATGTTCTCTCCCTCCCGTCTTCCCATCTCCCTCCTGGATCTCACAAGCAATTCCACTGGGTTATATATGTATTATTGCTCAAAACCAATTTCCATATTATTCATTTTTATAATAATCTTTTAAAACCAAAACCCCCAATCATATACCCACAGAACCACATGTTAAATCATTTGTTTTTCTTCTGCTAAACTGAAAAGTTTTTGCAGGAACAAAACCAATGCAACCAAGATTAGAAGAAAAGTAGAAAGCTGGGAAAACATTTTTGGAGCAAATATCTCTGATAAAAGTCTTATTTCTTAAATATATGGATAATTAAGTCACATTTATAAGAATACCAATTATTCTCCAATTTATAAATGGTCAAAGGATATGAACAGAAAGTTTTCAGATAAAGAAACCAGCCATTCTCCAAATGATAAATGTTCAAAGAATATTAACAGGTGTAGAAGGCAAACCCTGAAAAAAAAAACAAACAGAGCTTTGCTCAATGGGGTTTTTCAGGTTTTGCCTTCTATAAACAGGTAGTTATCAGAGGAAGAAATCAAAGATATCAAGTCACATAAAAATGCTCTAAATCACTCTTGATTAGAGAAATGCAAATGAAAACAACTCTGAAGTACTACCTCACCCCTATCACATGACAGAAAAAGGAAAATTGGAATACGAATGTATTGCTGGTGGAGTTGTGAACTGATCCAACCATTCTGGAGAACTATTTGGAACGATGCTCAAAGGACTTTAAAATTGCATAACCTTTGATCCAACAATACAACTACTAAGTTTGGATCCCAGAGGTTTTTTTTTTTTTTTTTAATACAAAAATATTTACAACAGTTCTTTTTGTGGTGACAGATTTCAAAACTATGGAGCTGTCCATCAGCTGAACAAGTTGGTATATTATTGTAATGGAATACTGTTGGGTTATAAGAAATGATATAAAAGGTGATTTTAGAGAGGAAATTTAAGAAAGACCTACACAAACTGATGCAAAGCGAAATGAGCAGAACCAGGAGATCGTTGTGCATCCTAATAGCAATATTATACGATGGACATTTATGAATGACTTAGCTCTTCTTAGCAATATAGTAAACCAAGACAATTCTCAAACTGTCTCCCTCCAGAGAAAGAATTGGAGTCTGAATGCAGAGACATATTATATTCACTTTATTTTTTCATTTTTCTTTTGTTTGAGTTCTCTTTCACAAAATGACTAATGTGGGAAAATGTTATTATACATGGAAAATCTGATCTCATTTGTATAAAAAGTGCTTAATATTTATGTTCATGGAGTTCCTGGCTTTGTCTTGTCAAGTATACTCCCAGGTAATTTACGCTGTCTTTGGTTGTTTTAAAAATGGGGTGTCTCTTACTATCTCTTCTTGCGGGGTTTGTAGTGTAGACAGTTAAAATTAATCTGTATTCTTGTTTTTTGGCACCCCAAGGCAACCTTTGGATTTTAAAAGGAGAAAAAAGTTTGATCTTAAGATGGATGCTATGAATTTGCTTCTCTCCCAACCTTGCTGAAGCAGGATGGAGACAAGTTTTTTGTTTATCTGTAAATGAGCCTCTTGAGTAGGGAAGCAATTACATGAGCCAGAAGGTGAAGAGTGTACTTGCACTTTAAGTGGCGGTGACTCCTGATCCACCTCTTGTCCAGGCTGAGGTCAGAGTCCTCCAGTCAAAGAGGCTTGGGAAAGGGACATCACAAAGAGCAGAAATTGGAGTAGGGGGGAGCAAGTAGGTCTCTCTTTCCTTGGAATCAGGGATTGAGGAGGAAGAAGGCAGCTGAGAGAGAGTGACTGGCCGCACACAGCTGATGCTTTTTCCCCCCTCTGGTCCACTTTGTGTTATTTAATAAGTAATTATAAATTAAGATAGCAGCTTCTAAGAATTTTAATCTGAACAGCGAGGAATATATAGGATTGTCAGTGATATAGGAGGGTTTATTTTACGTTCTGCTACTTTGCTAAAATTATTGTTTCGACCATTAGATTTGGTTTTTCCAAATATCCCAACATGTCATCTGCAAAAAGAAATAGTTCTACTAGCCCATTGCCAATTCTGATTTCTTGGATTTCTTTTCCTTTTCTTGTTTCTATTTCATTTACCATTTCAAATACCATATAAAATAATATTTGTGATAATGGGCATCTTTGCTTCACTCCTGATCTTATTAGGAAAGCTTTTGGCTTATCCCTGTTTACACATTATGGCTTTAGGTAGAGGCTTCCTATCATATTTATTTTTATATTTATATAAATATATATTAAAGTATATATAAAATAGATTTAATATATAAAATAATAATATATATATATCAATGTATTTATCATATTTAATTTTTGAAAAATCTTACCTTCCATTTTAGAATCAATACTAAATATTGGTTCCAAGGCAGAAGAGCGGTAAAAGCTAGGCAATGGGGGTTAAGTGACTTGCCCAGGATCACACAGCTGGGAAGTATATGAGGCTAGATTTGAACCCAGGACTTCCCATCTCTTAGACCTGGCTCTCAATCCACTGAGCTGCCTAGCTGTCCCTTATCATTTTAAGAAAAAACATCCATTTATACTTCTGCTTTCAAGAGAGTCTAGAGAAAACAGAAAAATAGATAAATAGATGGTGAAGATAGAGAGATGAATGATAATGAAATGGGCACAAACAATGAAAATTTAAAACTAAGGAACAAAGCTAGCTGAAGAGGAGGAAAGGAAGGGAAAATATCAAGTGAGAAGAGAGGAAGGATAAGGGGTAAGGGGAAGAGAGCCAATGGAAACAGAGCCACCTAAAAAAACCCCCAAAGAACTGAAGGAATAGTGTGTTTACAGCAGAAGAAGGAATGTGAAATTGAAACTTCTGCACAGACAATATTCATACTTCTAAGAGAAGAGGGGAAGTGATCAGTTAGGAGAAAAAAATCTATCCGATTTTTCTGATAAAGGTGTGGTATTCAAGATACATAAATACATTCTCTCTCCATCTACATGTATATGCACATACACACATAAATATACAGATTATATATACTGATGCCATTGCCCAGTCAGTGAGCGGTCCAAGGGTATTGAACAGCTTTCAGAAGAGTAACAGATAAATATTCACAATCCCATGAAACACTGCTCCAGAGCACAAATAATAAGAGAAAGGCACATCAAAACCACTCTACCGGAGGCGAGAAGAAAGCCACCCGCCCTATCGCTTTCCCCAAAACGATTATTTTCCTGGATGGGGAGGTTCTTGGGCTTCCGTCCAGGAAAGTCCCCCCCGCCCCCCAAGGGACTCCTGCGCTCTTGCTTTCTTAAAAGCAGCCCATTCACACAAGAAACAGAACCGTCACTCCGGCCCCCCATCTATGCCCTGCAGATTCGGAAGAGCTCCCGGCTCACAGCTGCGAGCCGGGACAGGCGGATTCTAGTCGTGACCCTCCCCCGGCCTCAGCATGCAGCCGCCGGCCTGGCCCTCTCTTCTTTGGCCCTCGGTCTTCCGGGCTTTAAAAAGGCACAATCCCCTTTTGGCCCGGACTTTGTGTGGCCTCCCCAGATGCCACTGTGGTCCTCTCCGAGCAGGAGGGGAACCCCCCCTCCCCCCGGGAAGCCTTTACCTCCCCGGTTTGACTGTTCTAATCTCAGCTGGGGAGAGGATGCTAATCTTAGGCATTAAGCACCTGGAGCAACGCCTACCCAGAGTCTACATTCCCGGGTACCAATCGCCTTCCCCAGCTTAATTGGTCAGGCCAGAAAAGGGCCCGGGAGGGGGATTGGGAGGTGGGGGGGTCATGTGAACAGGGCGGTAGCCTCTTCCCGGGCCCCGGGTCTAGGTTAGTGTGAAGGGGGTATCTTTGTCCCTTCCCCATCTTCCCCTCACCCCCAACCCCAAGGGTGGCCCTAGCCGGGGAGGCTGCTTGGAGAGGGGGAGAGACGTCTCCTTCCGCTATCTGAGCTGCTGCGCGCCCCCTTCCCCAGGCCCACCTCTCCTGATATGCCAGCAGCCCCTAGGGGCAAGGGCGGAAGCGGGGAGCAGGGCAGCTCCCTCTGGGAGAGGAGAGGGACCTCAGAGAGCATCCAGCTCTAGCAACAAGCAGTCTAAGGAGGGGAAGGCAATGACAAGAGCCGGAACCGAGACCCAGACCTTTTGGCTCCAGGTCTGGGCTCTGGCTGCACTATTCTGCCTGGATCCCTCTCCTTTCTCTGGCTTCCCTTCCAGGCGTGACATCATGACCTCTGCAGGACCCCAGCTCTGTCCCAGACTCCAGCCCCCCTCCTGCTGCTCTCCCGGGGTCCAGAGCAATCGCTATGCCCTGCCACCTGGTCCTGGGGGCAAGGCCCTGGAAGGGTATGTGCTCCTGGCTCTGTCCCAGAGGGGACAGAGGAGACAGAAGGGGTGTCTGTCCCCCCTTTTCTCAAGGGGCAGGTCTGGAAGAGGAGTTTGATTCTGGCCCTAAGCAATCTGGTATGGTGGAAAGACAGCCTGGGAGTTGGGAAGACCTACGTTCAAGATGACTTCTGAGAGTCTTGGCGATGAGATGCCGGACAAGTCATTATAGCCAGTGACCCAAAGTGATTCTCTAAGATCTAATTGCCAGAAAGTTCATCTGTGTTAGCAGAACGAGTCTCTCCTTTAGGGCTCCCCACAGGATCCTTCCACCTGTGCTTCTCCTTTCTGTGTCTCGCAGGTATGGTGCAAAAAAAATAGCTCCATCCCCTAGCCAGGTCCTCCAGGTGTAGAGGATGGGGGGCCATAGAAGGCTGGATTCTAGACCTAATTTCAGGTCATGCTCTTATTGCTGCCCTACTAGCCTCTCCCTCTGGCCAGAAAAAGGTACATTAATATATTGCTTTAAGAGGGGGCAGCTGGGTAGCTCAGTGGATTAAGAGCCAAGTCTAGATGATGGAAGGTCCTAGGTTCAAATGTGGCCTCAGACCCTTCCTAGCTAGGGTGACCCTGGGCAAGTCACTTAACCCTATTTGTCTAGAGTTGTCACTAAGAAAGTAGGGATTGTAAAAAATACTAGGGGGCATCTGGGTGGCTCAATGGATTAAGAGTCTGGCCTAGAGAGGGGAGGTCCTGGATTCAAATCTGGCCTCAGATCCTTCCTAGCTGTGTGACTCTGGGCAAGTCATTTGACCCCCATAGCCCAGCCCTTACCACTCTTCTGCCTTGGAACCAATATACAGTATTGATCCTAAAACAGAAGGTAGGGGTTTTAAAGATATATTATCTATTTATGTAATATTTTATATATATTATACATTTTATGTATATGATTATTATACATATAATGCTTTAAGGTTTGCAAAGCACTTAGTAAAAATGATCTCATTTAATCCCAAGACAACTCTAAGAGGGGCTATAATTATTCCCACCCTACAGATAGACGCTGAGGCTGAGAAAGGCTGAGTTGCTCAGAGTCACACAGCGGGTTATAGTTAGGTAGGACCGAAGTCTGGGCTTCATGCTTCCAAGTTCAGCTTGCTGCCCATCCTACTCGTGCCTTTTGCAGTCCCTCTGGGCCTAGAAGCCGGTCCCAATTCTGAGGCCCTTGGAAGGTGCTACCTGGCTATCGGCAAAGCCACCGAATGGAATGAGCTCCAGCACCCTCCCTGCTGCCACCACCAAGTGTCTCTTTCATGGATTCAGTCAATGATCATTTATTAAGCATCACCTGGGTGTGCCAGGCACTGATAAGTGTTGGCTCAGGCATGGGGAAGGCCTTTGGGAATCACCAGGGCAATCTAGACAAGGGCTCTCATTCCTGTTCTCTCCCCTGACTGCAGGAGCTGCAAGCTGGGTGGCTTCCTGGAAGCAGAGGCCCCTCTCTGGCCCAGCGGGGCCCCTGACCCCCAGCTGGTGCGGAGCATCACAGCCCAAGTGGAGTCCTACCTATCCAATGAGAACCTGGCCCAGGATGCCTTCCTCCTGAAGCACGTGCAGAAAAGCAGGCTGGGCTTCGTCAGCATCAAGCTACTGACCTCCTTCAAGAAGGTCCCTCCCTCCTCCTCCTCCTTCTTCTCCCCCTCCTCCTCCTCCTCCTCTTCTCTCTCTCTGTTTCTGTCTCTATCTCTGTCTCTCCCTCCTTCCCACTGGGCAGGGCTGGTGGGCTTCTAAGCCAACCTTTATTGAATGAGTGTTTATTAAGTACCAGCTGTGGGCCAAGCTCTCTGCTAGGGGACGGGGACACAAAGGAACCCCCCCCCCCAAATCCCTGCCCTCAAGCAGCCTACATTCTATTGAAGATAACTACAGATAGATATGTGTGTAACTTACTCTAAATAAGTCAATATGAAGTCCATCTGAAGTAGATGGAGGTAGGAAGTACACTGACAGCTGAGGGGGAAAAGAATCCCGCCTGGCCTTATGGGGCCCCACTTGACCGAGCTTTGGGGGAGTTAAGGGTTTTAATAGATGAGGGGGGGCATTCGAGGCATGGGAGGGCAGCCTCCCCAGAGGCAGGAGATGCAATCGCATGTTTGGGAACATAGCAAGCAGGCTGGAAGGTGGAGGATGTGGGCAGGAGTAATGTGCTCTACATGCTAAGCTAAGAGGATGAATTTTTGTTTATTTGCCTAGAGGCAGAAGGCAGCCCCTAGAGCTGCTCCTAGTGAATAACATGGCGTGACAGGCCTTGGGAATCTCAGTTCTGCAGCCTATTTCGCCTCTGTCCCTTTTCGAATCCTGCACCCTCTGATTCTCCTTCTTCCTGAGTTCCATCCTTTCTCAGTGTGAGCTGAAACCCCTCTAGAGCCTAGTATGGACAGCAAGGGCCGAGGTTCTGGTGGAGGGAGGAGAATGATGGAGGCTTTACTTGGGCTTCAAAATAAGACCCTCCCACTCTGGAAGCTCCCCTTCTTGGGTCTCATCTGGGGGACCTTAGCCTGGGTTTGGGGGGCAGACCTGGATTCCTGGGTCAGCACTGATCGTATGTCCTTGCTTCCACAGGTAAAGTGTCTGACCCGTGACTGGCGCCTGACACGCTATGCCCTGCGTTCCTCAGCCGTGCTGGAGGTGAATGAGGAGGGCACTAAAGTGCGTCGAAGGATTCCCGTCCCTGACTGGCTCTTGGTTCTCTCGCACACCAAATTGCTTCTGGTGTGGGAAGATCCAGAACCTGGGTTCCCCAGGGAGTCAACAGGAACCTCCCTTGCAACAGTCCAGCCCCCAGGCTTCCTAGCAGCTGTCAGTAACCTCTTTGGACCTTTCGGGGCCCTCACCTCCATCCGGGTCCTGCGGCCAGGCAAGAAGCTCCCACCAGATGTGCTGGCCTTTGCAACCCGCTATCCTGAGCTTCTCCACTGTGCCTGTGCCCTGGTCCAATTTGAGAGCGTGGAGGCTGCTGGCCAGGCCTTCACTACCTTACAGGAAGACCCTAAGGGCTTTCGAGTGGTGAGGCTGGTCAAGAGATGTCATCGCCAGAACGAGCCTGGGATGGAGGGAGGCAGCATTCCCCTAGCCCCCTGTGCCAGCTCAGAGGCTGAGGAACCCAAAATAAATTTTTCTCCTAACCTGTTGGGTCCCTCACCCACTGTGACACCCTCCTGGTCCTGGGGTCCCAATCCTGTTCCTCCCCTGCCCAGGCTCGGTGTGAGCCGCCTACCTCATGGCCCTGATGGCACAAGAGGTTTTCACCACCGAATTAGACACATGCTACAACCCTGAGCCTCCGGGGTAGACTAGAGCTCAGAGAAGAAGTGAGGACCATGGGGAAATGCGCGAGGGGGACAGCAGTGGGAAAAAGCCTGTTCAGCTTGCTCATTTTTGTGATCGTCTCTAATAAATAATGCCTCGGGTCCTCCTGCCCTCGTATTTAGAGATTGTGTGCGCTCGCATTTCTCTACTCACATCAGAACCCTGACTTGGGGGTTGGCATCTTGGGTAATGAGGGAAAGAAGGATGAAGACTGGGAAGCTGGAGCCAGGACCCGAGCCTTCCCCTTCTACAGCAGATCTGGGGCCATGGTTCCTTGAAGGAAGAGATCTGGGGTGCTAGCAAAGGCCATGAACTGGGATCCAGCATACTTGGGCTCAACTCCCAACACTATCCCTGATCAAAGTTCATTCCTTCTCTTTCCATTTCTATTGCCTGCTCCACTCAACAAAGGTTCCACCTGGGAGAAACCATCTTTTCCTTGCCCAAGAGGGTTAGCAAATTCCCATCACCTGCACTGGAGACTATTCATTTCATAAGTATTTGCAGGAGAAGGGACTTATTCCACCTCCTCCACCACCACCACCCCTTTGGGCACCTACTGGAATTTAGTAAGTGATCTGATGCTTGTTGACTTAACTCTAGGGTTGAGGGTAGTGGTGTTGATTTGCAGCAGGTCAAACCTCTTCCTTTCCCCAGCTACCTCTCTGGTTCTCCACTATATTCCCCTTCCGGTGCCTTCCACTGTCAAACACACCTTTGTCTAGAGGGCTACAACTCTCACTTTCCTGTTTTTGTTTCAGTGTTGCTTGCTCCTCGGCTCTCATTCTCTCTCCCTTTCTTCTTCCACCACTAACACCAGGTTAAGAGAACCAAGCATATTTTTTTCTCACCACTGTCCTTTGAGAACCTTCTCCCACCCCCAACATCACCGACTTGGCCCTCCTTGAGGCTTGCCTCCATCTGTCTGTATATCATCCTACCTAGATTAAAGTTCAGCACCTGACCCTGTCCT
This sequence comes from Gracilinanus agilis, assembly GCF_016433145.1. NCBI lineage: Eukaryota > Metazoa > Chordata > Mammalia > Didelphimorphia > Didelphidae > Gracilinanus > Gracilinanus agilis. Next base: position 714,354,939 of record NC_058130.1, on the reverse strand, counting down.
CATCCTTGATTTCAAGATTCAAATATTTTAATGCCCCAGCCTTTCCAGCTCAAGGACCTCTAATCTTCAATCTGCCTGGGTTACCTCCTGCCTTTTCACTGCTCCCATTCCCTCACTCCTCTTTAGAACTGCTTTATTCTCAAGAGTAACCTTGCTCTGCTTGGCTTCAGAAAGGAGAAGTAGGAACAAGGATTACAGAGAAGCACATTTAGGTTCAATATCAGAAAAAAAAACTTCCTGAGATTTGGAGCCATCTCAAGATGGAATAAAGATCTCAGTAGAGATTGGGTTTCCCCTCAAACAACAGAAGGGTGGATGATGACTTTTAGGCAATATCGTAAAGGGGATTCTTGATCCGGTGGGGATTGGACTGGAGGACCTTAGTATTTTAGCCCTAAGATAGTTCAATTCTTCACCTTTTCTGACCTTATTTTTACCCCTTTTAGAGTCTTGATCCTATAGTTAGCCAATACTGTCCCACATCCCCCAGAATCCTTTGCTTTCTTGTCCTGTCGGTTATCTGATAATCCTCAATTCCAATTCAATCTTTAGGCCTGTACTACTGAAGCAGGGGCATCACAGAATTGTGCTTAATGGATCTACAATAAATTTATATTGTCAAACTTTGGGTTCTCTCTGGTACAAGAGCCATCTTTTCATTCAACAAGCATTATCTATAGCTTTTATTCATCTGAAGTTCCCTAACATCACACCCTATTCTCTTCTCAGCTGACATTAATGAGATCATGAGCAACTTTCTCTTCCCTTCCCTTCGAAATCTCTGAGCATTTATCTCCTTTGAAGCAAGGATGGTCCTTTTGGCCAAAGTTAACCCTTCCATTTGCACCCATGAATTCTTTCTCTTCTGACCCAATCATTCCCATTCCCCATAATCTTCCCTCTTTGGTTCTTTCCCTGTTCCCTACAAATGAACCAGTTCTCCTCACCACCATAAAATACCTTCTTTTGATCTTGCCATCTCGTCAAGCCAGCATCCCATTAAAAAAAAATCACGAAACTATATATTCTGCCTCCATTTCATTCACCTCAGTTTCTTGCAATTTAGCTTCTGACTCCACTATTTTCAAGCTCCTTCTGGAGATCAAGAATTATCCTCATTATGACTTGTATTTTCTTAAATATTTACGCATTGTCTCTCCCAATATAACATCTCCTTAAGGGTCAGGAGTGTGCATTCAGTGTTAGACATAGCAGGCACTTAAATGCTGGTTGAGTATGACCTTTCCGAATTCCCTGCTCAAAACCCATCAGTGGCTCCCTACTTCCTCTAATTTCCTTTCCTCAGAATCCCTTCTCCTTGACTTCTGCAACTTTCAACACTGTTGTCCATCTCCTCCTCCTGGTTATTCTCTTCTCCCTTGGCTTCCATGCTCCAACTCTATCCTGTTCATTTTCATGTTTGACTATTCCATTCTAAGACACACTGGTACATGTTCAACATACATATCTCTCACCACATTCTTTGGCCCTCTTCTCCCTTGATGATTTCATCAGTTCCCACAGATTCAATCATCACTTCTATAGCGATGACTCCCCATTCTACATATAACCAGAACTATCCTATTCCCATTTGTCCATCTTTAATCAACCACTACTCAGATCTTCTGGAAATGCAAATAGGATTCACCTTCCTTCACAAACCTGCCCCCAGACTATTTCTTTTGAGCCCAGGGATACAGGCTTAAAGTCTCAGAGATCTTTGGCTCTTCCCTCTCTGTTAATTTGCCAAATCTTGCTTCCACAACATATCCTGTAGCTCTCACTGAGCCACCATCTTAATTCAGGCTCTCAGAAATTCTTGGGACTCGTGATTGCTTTCTAGTCTCTCCAAAGCATTGTTCACGTAGCTATCAAAATAACTTACTTGCCAAGTCCTGTAAATTCTACTACTACACTATCTCTAAGCTCACATGGCTACAAGTCTAATTCATGCTCTATTTCTCACCTGGACTGTTGTAACAGCCTCCTAATTGGTCTCTTGACCTCGTCTCTTCCTCTCTTCAATGAATCCTGATGCAAGGGGCCAAGCCAATCTCTTGCTAAATAAGCTCCAGGGGTTTTGCTCTAAGATCAAATATAAACTACTCAGTTTGGTACTTCAACCCTTCACAACTTTTCCAAGTTGATTATAAATGATCCCTACCTCATACACTCTGTACCCAGTCAAATTGTGAGCTTCTCACTGTTCTCTTAACTATCCACTGTGTCTTTACACAGGCTGTTCCCCCATAACTGGAATGCGTAACCTCTTTAACTCCAACTTCTAGACTCCCCAAGTTTCCTTAAAGCTTCAAGTACCACCAAGTCTTTTCCTTGTCTATGACCTGCCCCCCCATTGTCCCACCTTATTATGAAATTACCTTTTATTTATTCATGTATTTACATATTGTCTCTCCTAATACAACATAACTTCCTTGAGGGTAAGAAGTATACATTCATGTGACCAATGACTGACATAGTGGGCACTTAATAAATGCTGGTCAATTGACCGTACCACTTTCCTGCTCAAAAACCATCAGTGGCTCCCTACTTCCTCTAAGATACGGTACCAACTCTTCAGCCTAGCATTTAAGGCATTCAGTAATCTAGTACCAATCTACCTTTGTAGTCACTTCACATTACTTCCTTTGTAGCCTGATTTTGGCCAAAATGGATCTGCCAGTTGCTCCTAGAACTTAGTGGGCAGCCTTTCGCTACCTGATGCCATGTCACAGTCTGATGACTGTTCCCTAAGCCTGGAATGCTCTCTTTTCTTCTCATGTTCCTTTCAAGGGTCAACACTGTACCTCTTCCTTGATGAATCCTCATCCCCTCCCAGCTTAGTGTTCTCCCCCTCCTTTCATTTTCCAAGAGCTCATCAGATTCCTTTGTCCCTGTCACTTTAGGGTATACTGAGCCATCTCTCTTCTCAAGCAAATGTAAAATCATTGAGATCAGGGACTGTGTGCAGCACTCGTTTTTTGCTGAATGCATTGTTCCCCCTACCTTTACTGCTTTGTCAGTAGACTTACTGCACATCTATTCTTTCCGCCTAATAGAACCTGAGTTCTTGAGGGCAGAAACTATTTCCTTTTTTGCCTAAGTGATTCCCTTCACCAAGCCCAGTGCCTGACACAGAGTAGGTGCTGAATAAAGGTTGAATTGAATTCATCTTCAAAAGAAAGGGGTTGGAATTGACAGCTGTATCACTCAAGTGATATTCTATGATACAAGCTTTTCTCTTTTCCACAGACTCAGAGCATCCTCAATTTATAGGGATCTACGCCCCCTTTCTGCTCAAAGTGTTTCTGAAGGGAAGTAGGGAGAGGACTGCTAGAGTTAGAAGTTCTAGTCCCAACTCTTCCACCAACTCATGGCATCATCTTGCTCGGGCCAATCTTTTCCCCCTTCTATGAATTCCTTTCCCTTATCTGTAAAATGAAGGTTTGGGGTCCAGATCATCTCTGAGGTCATTTCCATCACAAGGATTCTATGACCCACCCATCCCTGCCCCAAGGATTCATGGGGCTCTGGTCCCCTCTGCCCCCATCCTCAGGTCTTGTGTGTGGGGCAGGTAGGATGGGCCAAAGCTATATCAGATACACTTTAATAGAACTTTGGGGACGGACTGGCCGTCCACATGCACTAGGTCCCCCCTCCCCCCGGGTCCCCTCTACTTCCTTAGCCCAAGGGGCTTGTCAAGGGTCTGGCCTGGGCCCCAGGCCCTTCTGTCCCCCCTCAACTGGGCCCGTGGCCAGCTTAGACTTGACTCCAGGCTTTGCCTTCTTGGAGGCAGTGCCTGCTTTCTTCTTTCCAGGGGGATCAAGCCGTGGAGTCGGAGGGGTTCCCCCACCTGGGCAGGGTTTGGAGGTGGGTGGGACAATTGCGAGGTCCCATTTGATCTCCTCGTCCAAGGCCTTGAAATTGTAGAAATAGTCCATGTTAGAGACAGTGTCTAGGATCTCAGGAACACTGTAGTCAAAGGAGAGCAGCTCATCAGGAAGATTGAGGGATCGGATGTCACTGGACGAATCGTCACAGGCCCCCGGTGGGGGTGGAGGGCCAGGGCCATCCCGAAGCAGGCCCAGGCCCCCCAAACCCTCCCGTGGGGACCCCTCAGGCTCTGTGTTGGCCGGTGAGCAATCGAAGAGCTTCATGGCATCCTCCAGTAACACCTTCTCAGGCAGCACAAAGGGCTTTGGTGCCTCCAGGGCCTTGTTTTCCTCCAGCAGGGGGGATTCCTCTGCCTCCTGGGGGGCTTGGGCTGGCACTGACTCCATAGCTGCTGGGGGAGGCTGTTCCCCAGAGCAGCAAGGAGTTGGTGGGAAGATGAGGCTGGCCACAGCCCCTCCACCACTACCACCACCACCACCACCACCACCACCTCCACCGCCACCGCCACCACCACCGCCGCCACCGCCGCCGCCACCACCACCACCATCCTTCAGCTCCTTGGACTTGTCGGCATAGGCTGGAAAGCCCAGTGGCTCTGGGCCTTGTAGCTGGCTCAGTCGGCCCTTGAGGTGACCATAGGCCCCAGGTTGAAGCAGTGGTTCACCGGGCAATGTGATGAGCAGCTGAGGAAACTTGTTCTCCTTGGCAGCTGGGGGCCCCAGGCCATCTTTCTGAAGGTGTGGGGGGAGCTCCAGGAAAGAGGGGGGCACCTCACTCAGTGGTCCCGCCACAAAGCCCAAGGGCTCGGGGGCTGGGGCTGGAGTGGGCCCCTCAGGTGGGAAGTATGGCACCAAGTACTGGGGTGTGCCGGGTACAGACTGGTAATGGGGGTAAGGTGTGGGTTGCACCGGTGCCTTGAGGTAGCGCTGAGGGTCTAGGAGGTAGCTGCCTGGGGACCCAGCCCCGCTGCCCCCACCACCCGCCCCGCTGCCCCCACCAGCAGCCAGCTTGTACAAAGACGACTGGCCGAAATCTGTGGTGGCCCACTCGATCCGGTAGATGCGAGGGTCAAAGAAACAGCCGCAGGGCGCCATCTGGAAACCTGGGGCCGCAGGATACAGGGTTGGGGGGCTGGGGGAGTCACATCCAACTCCCAGGATCCTCCCTTACCCTCTTCTAACATTACCAAGGTTTAGTTCCCCAGGATATATGGGAATTTCCTGGACCCAGGCCTGGGTCCCTGGGAGAGGATCCCACCCTTCTCCATGGCTCCAAAGGTCCCATGATCCCCCAAGGCTATGAACCCAAGCAGGCAATCCTTCCAACAAGGGCACACACAGACCCCTTCCACCCTGTAGCTGCAGCTGGCCCCTCACCCTCTTGAAACCCCCCAAGCTCAGGCTCAGCCCCTAATCAGTTGTGGTGCTGGATAAGTCTCAGGAGAACGTGGAGAGAACATTGACCACTGGGAGGTATTGAGGCTGGCTTGGCAGGAATAGAGGCTGAGGGGAATTGGTATGTTTTTCCCTCCCTGCCACAGCTGGGGCCCAGAAGGAGCAAACTGTGCTGTGTCTCTCCCCTGCCTTGTGGGGAGGGCCTGGGTGGCCCCAGCCTTTATTGGCCTCCCAGGAGGAGTTAGGACAGCAATACTGGACATTAGAAGTGAGGGTCACCAGCCTTCGGTGACTAGGATCAGGGATGACTGGTGATGGCACATGGGGTAAAATGAAAAGGGGTAGTGGGCTGCCCCACAGGCCCCTGGAGCCTGCCCCATGGGCCAGGAGCCCCTATCCTTGACTCCCTCCAAGCAGCTGGACCCTGGGCACAGGAGGTACCTGCCGGCGGAGACGGGAACACTTCTTTCTCCTGATTTTGGGGATGGTACAGGCTGGATGATCCTGAGAATTGAGAATAGTAGGAGGAAGTGTGGGGCGAAGGGTAGAGGAAGGGCAGAGAAGATTCTTGGGCAGAGGCCAGGGGCAAAAAAACCTTGCAACTGAGCCCTAGCGGGGTATCGTGGTTCGGGAATGTTGAAGACAGGGAGACTTTCCTCAAGGCCGGCCCTGTAGGGACCATCGGGGACCTCACCAAATGAAGAGGTTGGGCCAGACTGCTCTGAACACATCACTGAACCACCCAAGGGTTGCTTTGAGCATCTTATTCCTGGGAACAGGGCCCTAAGCTGATGACTGAGAGTAGAAGGGCCGCTAGCAATAGGCCCCCAGTCTTCCCCATCCCAGGATCTGAAGTCCAGGATGCAGGCTTTGGAGGACCTGTTCTCTTCTCTCTCCATTCCCTTCAGGAGTCAAGCCCCAGTCACGTTTGGGCATCCCTCCACTAGAGGTCCCCGAGAGGCCTTGTGAGAGCTCTGCTCCTGGCCAGACCCCTTATGGAAGGGATGACTGATGAGGACAGGGAGGGACTCTTACCAACAGAGGGGAGGGGCTCGGGGAAGGCCTGGACAGGCCGGCTCGCTGGGCTCTCTGGCTTGTCCAGGGGCCGGGGGCTGTAGGTCTCATGGGCTGCTGCGTAAAAGGCTTTTGAGTGCTGCATGACTAAGGCCCAGGAGGCCAAGCCCTCGCCCAGCCCGCGGGCGAGGTGGGTGGGGAGAATGGGGTCGGAGTGTTACAGGGGGCAGGCGAGTTCTGTTTGCATGGTTACTCCAGAAGGGGTTCCGGGTGGGTCCTGGAGATTCCGAGATGCCCAGTCATGGGCTGGGAAGGGTAGGAGTCCTGGCGCCCGGCCGGGAGCTAAGGCAAATCCCCCTACTATTTTCTCTGCGTAGGGAGGAACGCCAGTATCTAAGGGTCAGCGGAGGACTCGGGAGAGAGGCAGTTACCCTTGTTCCTGACGCTGGGAAAGGGAAGGCAGGGAAGGCTCCGTGGGGCAGAGTGGTCTTATTAATCCTAGTATAAGGAGACTATGTTCCTAAAGGCATCTTGGAAGATGAGTAAAGGGAAGAGGGGAGATGGGAGGAGAGGAAGGACAACTGGCATGAGTCCTACTTTCACCCCTTTCTGGCCAAGCATAAGCACAGGCAAATCACTTCACCCAAATCTCAGTTTTCTCATCTGTAAAATGGGGATCCCAAGATCCTCAATTTAGAGCTAGAAAGAAATCCTAGAAGTCACCTAGTTAATACAGATAGAACTAGGAGGCCCAGAGAGGTTAACTAATTTGCCCAAGGAAACAGTGATTACAAATGGTAGAGAAGGAATCAGAACCTAGTGCTGAGTCCAAGTTCAATACTCTTTCCCCTTGACCCCATTTCCAGAGAATAGCATCTCTGTTCAGAAGGAATTTCCTAAAGCAGAGTGCTATAGTCTTAAGTTATTGTTATAATTATTATTTTTAGTATAGAGGATATGGCAGGCTCTCCCCCTGGACCCTGGGTACCCCTTAGGGGTCAATCACATCTTCCTGAAAATAATTGAATTTATATAGTGCCTTAAAAGTTTCCAAAGTGCTTTCCCTACATTACCTTATTTTAATCTCACAAATGTTTATGGTTAGTACATAGGTATCATTCCCTTCAATTTATAGATGATGAAACTAAGGTGAAAAGCATTCAATAACTTGCCTGTGGTCACCCAGCTAGGAAATGTTGGAGGCAAGATTTGAACCCTGGTTTTCCCCAACTCCAAGTCAAGCCAAGTTATGGTGAGAAAGTACAGAGAAAAGATAATGGTGGAGTTTATGCTCAGGGCCAAAAGGGTTCTTCTGATATTTTGGGGGTCCCTCCTAGTATCCCCAAGGCTGAGAGTTGCCTGCCAGGGATCCTGATAGGAATGGAGGAGACACTTTGAATTTGTTCATCTGACATGGAGGCTAGTGTGCTGCCTTATGTATCTCTGTCTCCCAACAAATGATTGTCCAGCCTCTGAGGTCTTCTATCAGCAGCCCATTCTACTTTGGACAACTATGACTGTTTGGCAGATTTTTTTCTGGTGTCAAGTCAGTTCCTATCACCTAGGATAGATGTGTGCAGGGACCCTGGCCCAAAGCCATGACACTAAGTGCACGGCTGACACCTTTCAAGTGTAGAAGGGAAGCCTAGGCCAGAGCCCCAAATTTTTGCTGACACTTTCAGTTTCAGACTGAGAGGGTTGTTGGGGACCAAAATTACAGAATCTCATTTCTAATGCAGAGATTCTTAAGGCCCATGGACTCCCAAGTTGCTAATGAAAACAATTTCAGGGTGTAAAAGGGAATTCTTGGTTCTCTTTGAATTTGCACTTGTGAAAAAGGAATCCTTTATTCTCTTTGCCTACTTGGAGTTAACACTTTGGTTAACAATAACTTTGAATGAACACAAGCTTGAACTAGGTGGAAGATTCTCAGAAACCACTTAGTGAATTCACACCCTACTTAGTGCTAGATGAGAAGTCAACAAGATACTTAGAGAGCTCCATCCCTTTTTCTCAGTCAGAAACTTGTTCACATCCTCAGAAAGTGTGAACCCTTTTTGATGAGTATTCACTCCTCCAGAAGGTGCAAACTAGCTCCCACAAACACTGCCCCCTGGGCAGTGCTAGACAATTTGGAAACTGTGATTGGCCCCTGCGAAGAGGGGAGGAGCCAAGAAGTCACTATAAAAGCAAACCCTGAACTCAGTCTCAGAAAGTTGAGTCTAGCAGAGAATGAACTCTGAGAAGAGAGTCACTCCAAGTCACTCCAAGAAGGAAGTTGGCTTTAAGAAGGTCAGCTCAAAGAAGAAAGTGGACCTTAGGAGTCACCTTCAGCTCCAGTCATTGTCTTGACCTGCCTCTTGGAGGGAACTTGGGTGAGTGGACAGCTGGTTTTCCCTTCCTGTCTTCTGGAGAGAGTTTAATTCCTGTTGAAGGTTAACAAGTATTGGCTGAGCCAAGCACTGGAACAATATTTAGATAGAGTAATGCCTTCTCTACCCTTTTGTATTCCTCTGCTTTCATTCTTTCCACCTCTTTTATAAATAAAAGATTTATAATTTTCATGTGTTTAGCCAAACCATTAATTTTAATACTTACAGGGAGACCTGGGAACTTGGATGGGAGAATGGCATCTTTCTATTAGCCTTTGGCTTCTTTTGTAATTCTAGGCATCTTGTCTTTTGGAGTCCCTTGGCTGGGACTGACAAAGAGGTCCCCACCACAAGAGAGATGAACCCCAGGCTAAGTGCCCTAAGGTTCCCAAAGCATTTTCCTCACAAAGAACTGAGTCCCTAGAGGCAATCTCACCCGAGTGCCATGCCCCAGCCCATCAATGTCATTGTCCTAGGGCAAATCCATGATTGCTACATGATGGTTAGCGTTCTGATCCTCACTTAGTTGGGTCACTTTTCTAGTCTGGGTCCGAGTTTCTTCATCTGTTAAATGGGAATAAACACCCATACCTACTGAGGATCAAATGAGTGTCTTGGAAAGGGAGCTGTGCTTCCCAAGCACAAGGGAAGGATGCAGCCTATTCTAGAGCCCAGAGTCCCAAAAGATCAGGGCTGGATGGGTCATTAGAGATCATCTAGTCTCCTTTTATAAATGGGGGAAAATAAGGCCCATAAGGCACATGTGAATTTACCCCCAGGTACATGGGGTAGTAAGGGACTGACTTGAGGCTCAAAACCAGGACCCACAGAAATCTTAAATTTAATATGCCTCAAACTGAACTTATTATCTTTCTCCCAAAACTCTACTCTCTTCCTAACTTCCCTATTACTGTGAAGAGGACCACCATTTTCCCAGTCACCTGTTCAAAACTGACATATCATCAGTTCTTCATTCCTCCTCACCCCCATCCTATTTGCTGCAGAGTACTTTCATTTTTTACTTTCATAACATATCTTGAGTGCTTGCCCTTCTCTCTTCTGACATTGCCACCCCTGTAAGTGCAGGCCCTCATCACCTCATGCTTAGATTGCTGCCCTAGCCTGGCGCTGGGTCTGCCTGACTCCATCCTTCACTAGCTATGAAGTCATCTTCCTAAAATGTAGTTCTGCCCACACCCCAATCAAAAGTCACCTCCAAATACAAGGTCCTGGGCTTGGCATTCAAAGTCCTTTATAACCAGGCCCCTCTTCCTACCTTTCCAGGCTTCTTACACTAATTTCCATCTAGTGACACTGGCCTCCTTATTTTCCTCAAATAGGGCACTGCAATCTCCCCAAACCAAGCATTTTCAATAGCTGTGGGCCATCCCTGGCAGCCTTTTTCCCCCTCATCTTCAGTTTCTGGCTCCCTTTAAATCCTAGCCTTTCTCGGCCTCCCTTTCCCACTGGCTTGATGCTGGAACCTTCCCCTGGCAGATTGTTTCCAATTTACCCTATATTTATCTTGTATATACACAGTTGTTTACATGTTGTCCTCAAGCCTCGCCTTCCCCCTCACATTAAATGGTGAGCTCCCTGAGGGCACACACAGATTAGCATTTGTCTTTCTTTGTATCGTGGGGCCAGTGTCCTATACACACTAAAGCCCAGGCCAGAAAGCCTCACAAGCATAGCTAAACACAACTGGCTTACTTACCTTGCTTTCCTCCCTACAGGAGGCTTGGGGTCAATGTATGTGGCAGTTGAAAGAAGCTTGAAAGCCAGGAATACACAGGGGTAGAACTAAAGGGTTGGGGGGTGGGAAGGCAACGCCTGGTCACCAAGGACATTCAGGCAAGTAAAACTGTTGGATTTCTAAAACATTAAAATTTATTTTTTTCATGAACAAGGGCCTGACCTGTTGGGCTCAGAACCCTGCTGGGATATGTGTGTTGAAAGGAGGGAAGGCAGGGTCAGGGTTTCCCTCTGGTGGCTCCACTTCAGACTGCTACCTGTAGGAGTTGGCTTTGTGCTTGGGCAGGAAGGTGAAGGCAGGTGGGACTGGCCCCAGGAGCATTTCACTGAAAAGAAGCCAGGCACAAGTGTGACGGAGGCCTCTGGTTACATACTGCTTCTCTTGCTACCACCCCACTGCTCTGCCTAGACTCAGGTCCACAGAACCTCAGAGCCAGATGTTCTGGAGTTTAGAGACTATTTCATTCAATCCCCTTGTTTAAAAATAAGGAAACCGAGTCCCAGTGATACATGGAAGGAGCTTCCCCAAATCCTGTGCTGACCATTCAAGCTATGAGGTGTCCATGGTATCCCTCTGACTTCCCTAAAAGCAAAGCAGGGCCAGGTCTAGGATAGGGTCTGATTGTATCCTGGAGGTGGTCAGTACTCACTGGATACTTCCCAGATAAGATCATGTGGTCATTTGGGATCCCGTCCCCTAGTGGTCGTCAAAGGGTGCCCACCCCAGGACCCTCAAGGAACAGTTTCAAGGGTAGTGACAACAGAGCACGGGCCATCAAAAACAAACTGGCTAGGAATCAGGATGCCAGCTCTGCACCTGGCCTGCTATGGTCACTGCTAAGTGCTTTCTTCTGGATGAACCTCAATTGCCTTCTCTATAAAAGGGGACTAATAAGCTCTGCATATGTGCTATGGGGACAGAATAGCGCTTCTGCAGATGTGAGTACCAGTCTGACTGCCAGCAAGGAATCGTTTCTTTTCTTCCTCCATGGAAACCCCAGAGATATGCAAACCAAGCTGCAGGAGTGAGTGGGGGCAACAGAGGGCAGGAGGGACCGGGAAGACACCGGTACTGAGCAGCATCTGGGACAAACCTGATGGAGATCCAGTCGTCCACATTCTGGCTGGCCATCAGGGTCTCCAGGTAATCTCGCCCCAAGTAATAGGGAGGTCGCTCGTTGATTTTCTGAGGCAGATGTTCCAGCAGACCCACTGGGATGTACCTTGCCGTGCCAGAAATAAAGCTTGGGTGAGGATGGGAGGAAGAGAGCCCTGTCCGGTTTGCCAGCTGACAAACAGGGAAGATGTCACCAAGCCAGCCTCCATCATTACATTACAGGAGTGAGAGACATGAGAAGCCTCATTGCACCACTGCCTTTCTGTGACCAGAATGCCCTCCCGACCTACGCCCCAATGCTGCTCCTCTCCCTTCTCACCACTCTTACTCATTCGTTACCTGCACAAGAAAGACAGCCACTCGAGTAGGAACTTGCGGGTTTTCTCCACACCCTGGGTGTCAGAGCCCCAGTGCTCCAGGCCATAGTTGGTGAAATCCCGTAAGATGTCCAGACGCTCTCCAGAGGAGATATCCCAGTGCCGCTGCTCCTTGATCTCAGTGAAGAGCCATGGCTTGATGAGGGCACCTCTGCATAGCAGATGCAAGGATGTCAACTGATCAGTGGGCAGGAATTTATCAAGCAGCAGGGACGGGGGCAGACCTGCCCTTGGGTTTCAGTCTCAATCCTGGGGATATAATGCCTCTCAGTGGGCGAGTGGCCAGGAAAGGATCCCATAGACTGGGAGCGAAGCCACAGGGCCATAGATGGCTATGCTCCTTCTAGTAACAATGGAAAGTCAGCTCAGGCCAGGATTCCTACTAAAAACCAGCTGCCCATTCTCCACAAGCACATGGATAAAACCTCCTGGTTCTATAGCCATGAAATTCTTCTTACATGTCTTGCGAAGTAAGAGCACCATGATTAGTAACCCTGTTTGACAGACAGGGACCCCAAAGTAAAGTGATTTGTCTGGAATCATCTGGTAGGCAATCAGCACAGCTGAGGGGCCCAGATGGCTCTGACTCCGAGCCCCTTATTCTTTCTACCACACCACACTGCCTCTCACCAGCCACCAATGCCAAAAGCACTCACCTGAGAACAATACCTACCTAATACCACCCACAAGGGAGAACTAGATTTCTTAAAACACCAACTAGTCCTGAATCCTAAAAGCTACAGCTGTAGAAACTCCTAAACAAGGACCTCAAGCTTGAACATTCACCCAAATAGAATCCAGAAGTGACTTTGGCCTGCCCATCACCCTTGAAACCAAGCTTCTCAAGGAACACCAAGTGAGTGCCAAGCTCTGAGCTGAGCTCTTTGGGGAGGCACAGAAAGTCTAATTCATGCTCAGTTCTGGAGAAGAGAGCTCTTGTGCTTCTGAGCCTTACTTTTAAGGTACAGCATTTTCAAGGGGCCTCCTTTCACAATTAATGGCATGGCCTTGGGGGCCATCACTCTGCCAGTCCAAGCCATGCCCTCTAATATATCCCCAAAAGAGACCTCTGGTACATGGGAGCTGCTATCTTTCAGGCAGCCTGCCCTAATTCTGGAAGCTCCTCTTCAGAGGTTTTTCCCCCTTATACCAAAATTTGCTTCTTTCAATGACACAAATGACACAGTCATTTCTAGGGGGTAGATAGGTGGGCATCTTCACCAGTTGTTGGGGATAAAAAAATATCTGGCAGTCAACCCTTTGGTAACAGGTTTTTCCCAATTGAGTCTGGCTGATCCAAACTTGAAGTCAGGTAAGAAGTGCCAGAGCTCATTCTCTATTGGCCCAGTTTCAAGACCTCAGGGACCTTTAAGGTATCAGAAGATGGAGCACCTGAGTGGTCTAGGCAAATTCTTTCAAGATACTGGAAGCCTCTGTGTGTGTGCCAAGACACATTTCTCATCTGTGCCCCTTAAGGCACCAGCTGGGGGAGCTCAAGATCTATGCTGTAGATGCTGGAGGTGCCAATGCTAAGAAGACTCGTCCCTTTTTTCTAATTCTGTTCCCATCTTATCCCCATGAGATCTCCACCAGCCACCCTTCAAAGGTATGCAGACTTCAGAAGGAAGGATCATCACTTACTCACCGAGCAATCATGATCCCAGAAACACCAGTCTGCAAGGCACGATTGGCATCTTCATAAGATAAAATGTCTCCATTTCCTGTCATGGAGAAACAGGATTTAGAGCTGGAAGTACCCTAGGGTCTAGTCCCACTCTGTAGAGAAGGGAAAGATGAGAGGCACCAGAGAGTACAATGACTTTCCTAAGATCACAAGCAGCAGAGTAACACTTTGAATCAAGGTCTTGGGATTTTAGTTATTTGTTATTTTAGATTAGCTATTTCTACTGTACAATGTTGATGCTGGGAGCACTGGAATTTATCAGCCCATCTCACAGGAAGCAAGTGCAACTTGAGACCCTGCCAAGGCTGCTACAGTGGGGATCTCCAGGTGCAGGGCATTTTCGAGTCAACCATGAAGCCATAAGCCCTCACTCCATGAAGTATCTTCCTTGGGTCCCTGAGCTGCTTCTGTGGTGAGGTCTTTCAACTTAGTATGAAGCAGAGGCTCTTTATTTGGGGTTGGATATGAGGGGCGAGGGAGTGGTGTTTGAACTTGGATAGGAAAAATTACACCTTTAAAAACTGGTAATTTCTTTGTAATCCTACATGTTATTTTGCTCACTTAAAAATGTTATTCTAAGAAAGGAGTCCACAGGCTTTACCAGACTGCTAGAGGGGCCCCTGACACAAAAAAGATTGAGATCCTTTGGTACAGAGCTATCTTGGGGTGGGTACTCTGTAACAGAAGAGGGGTATCCTAGAGAAGGGAGGAAACAATATAGTATAAATGAAAGACCCCTGGACAGGAATCAGAAAATGGGTCAGAAATCAGAAAATTCTACACCTTTATCATTTACTAGCTTCCTGGTTTAAAACAAATCAATTAACCCCCCTGTTTCTTTTCCCTCATCTATGAAATGAAAGACTTGGGTGTAAGAGTCTACAGGACAGCATCTTCATCCAAGGATGCTACTAGGGAGGCTGTGCTTCCAAGCCACACAGGCAATAGTATATGCAACAGAAGCTCTGAGAATCCCTGAGGGGAAAATACCTCCCACTAAGAATCTAAAAGCTCTCAGAGGATTCCAGAAGACTGCTGACAAATCTAAAAAAGTAGATAAGCTGATTGGAGAGCCAACTAGCAGTGCAGGAAAGGTTATGAGCAAAAGGGGAGTTGGAGTTACTGCAAATCATCCATTCAACAAGCATTTACTGACACCCATATTGCCAGGCCCTGTGCTAGGTCAATGTGGGAAGGAGAAAGAGAAGCAAGATATTATCCACTTTTTCAAAGAGATCATAGGAGAAAAAATGGCAGGGACACAGATAATAACAGACAAATGTGGAATCGGCCCTCACAATGGGCCTAATCAGTGCTAATAAATAAAATGAATGGGGCATTTGGAGAAAATGGTGATTACACTGAGCTAGAAGGAATCAAGAATTCACTGAGGAGGCATGTGAGCTCAGCATTGATGAATGGATTTTAAAAATGTCCCACCATTCAAAGTGCATTTTGGGGGTAAACAAAAATCAAAACAACACCCCAAATCAAATGCAAAGGAAAGGGTATGAGCAAAATCGTAGAGAACCAAAATTCTGAAGCCTGTTTGAAGAATCTAAGGGCTATCCATTCTGGTGGGACCGGGAGAAAGTGGGTAGGGGAGCAGATGATCCAGCTAGAAAGAAAGTCAGGGTCAGACTACAGATGGCCTTGCATGCCTAGTTTAGGACTCTGGAGGCAGGACAGACCAGGATAGAGAGCAATGGACTGGGGGGATCAGATGACTTCAATTCAGATATTTATTTATGATTTATTTCTTTGTATGCTTTTATTTGCATTCATTGGGCAGCCACTTCAACTTGTGGACCTCATTTCTCCATCTGTAAAATGGGAATAGCGACATTTGGACTACTCCTAGTCTTGGGAGAGCACTCTGTAAAAAGTACCACACTTAGGGGTAACCAAGTGGCTCAGTGAGCCAGGCCTAGAGACAGGAGGACCTGCATTCAAATCTGGCCTCAGACACTTCCTTGCTGTGTGACTCTAGGTGAGTTACTTAACCCCCATTGCCTAGTCCTTACTGCTCTTCTGCCTTGGAGCCAATACACAGTATTGATTCTAAGATAGAAGGTAAGGGTTTAAAAAGAAAAAGTACCACAGTGGACAGAAAGTTGGGCTTGGACTCAGGGGACCACATTGGAATCTAGCTTAGAGTTAGGTCACCAGCCTTGGGCAAGTAAGTCCTTTAGCTTTCCTGGGCTTATCTGCTTGCATGTAAAATGATGGGGGCTGATGGGATGGCTTCTGCGACTTCTTGCCTCTAAACTTCTTATGCTATGGCTTTTTTCAGGGGATCAAAGGACAAAACATCTAAAGCTGGGAAGGCCTTCAGAACTCACTGAGAATATTTTCTTCATTTCTCAGAGACGAAACCTCAGCTTTCTCGCCTTGCCCTGGAGAGGCTAAATGAGCTGATCTGTTCATGGCCACATTGTGGCAAGTCACTTGCATTTGAACTTGGGTCTTTTGATACCAAGTCTTGAATCCTGTGTTTACACTACAGCCCTATAATAAAAGTTGATAGCTAACACATATAATATTTTTTTTGGGAAAATTTTAATATTTTTTCCTATTACTTGCAAAAACAATTTTTAACATTCATTTGATGTTTTTTTTTTTTTAATTTTGAGCTCCTAATTCTCCCTCCTCTTTTACCTCCCTGAGAAGGCAATTAATTTAATATTAGTTATACACATATAATCATGCAAAACATATTTTCATTATATAATACTTTAAGATTCACAAAAGGCTTTATACAGATTATGGCTCCTTTGCTACCCAGTGACTTAAGTGTTGCTATCGCTGTACCCATTTTACAGATGAGGAAACTGGGAGGAGAGGTTAAGTGACTAGCTTAGGGTTATACATCAAGGAAGTATTGGAGGTAGGATTTGAACTCCAGTGTTTTTGACTCTTAAGATCAGCACTCTCCACTGTGCTATCTCCCCTGTATGGTTCCTGAGGTTCTAGGTGGTGTTATGTGCTCAGGACTGAGCTCTAAGAATTGGATTCTGGCCATCTGTACAAGAGAGGTATGGGAGAGGGAAGAGGAAGCCAGCTTTGTAGCTCCAGCACTAAACACAGAACCTGGCCTCCAGTAGGTTTCTTAAAAATGTCTGTGGACTTGCCTTGGCCCAGCTAGAAAGTGAAGAGGTTGGACTAGCCAGTCTCAGGTTCCTGTAATCACTGGGGAGACAAGAGTGATGCTGCTGGGGGAAGTTGTGACAGAACCACCAGGAAGCCCAGGACATACATACCAAACAGGGGCATTGGGCAGGCCACTTCTGCACAGTGCTGGATGTACTGCCAATCGGCCCCCTTGGTGTAACGCTGCTCCCGGGAGCGGCCATGGAGCTAACCAGAAGTGGGGGACACAGAAGAGAGGTTCATCAATGCCAGAGGATCCAGCAGAAAAAGAAAAGGGGAGACTCCCCATCCTGAACAACTCAGGACTCTGGGATGGAGCCACAGGAGGAGCAGGATGGGAGCCTAGAGGGCCGGGAATCAGAGAAGACAAGTAGTATCTAAACAAGGAGAGAAGCCTTGAGAAATCATGCTGATTGTCAGCTCCCTTGGACTCAACTTCTGGTCTAACAAGATATCAGTATCAGATTTGAAGCTGGATAGAACATGGGAGATCATCTAGCCCAGTGGTTCCCAAACTTTTTTGGCCTACCACCCCCTTTCCAGAAAAAAAACATTACTCAGCCCCCTGAAATTAAATTTTTAAAAATTTTAATAGCAATTAATAGGAAAGATAAATGCATCTGTGGCCATCACCACCTGCATACACCAGGGGGCGGTAGCGCCCACTTTGGGAATCACTGATCTAGCCCATCCCCCTCAGGATACAAATGAGGACTCTAAGGCCCAGAGAGGTTCAAGGCCTTGCATTTAATGGAGGTCCCACAGGCACTTTAAGCTAAGCCTCCCCCTCCCCCCAATTCCTAGTGTTCCCCTGCTCAGCTCCAGCTGGGCTTCAGCCCTCAGTAGCTGGCCTTGGTGCTGGTGAGGCTTGGCATGTGGTGTCTGATATGAAGAGGTATAAAGCTTGGGGTCCTGAATTCTAAGCCCACCATCTGCCACCTCTATGCCTCTTGCCCTCTCCTCTCTAAGCTTCTCTAGCTGCACATTGAGGGGGCTGGACTAGACGGCTCTCTAAGGTGCTTTCCAACTCCCACTTCTGTGATTCTTTTGGTTCTACAGAATATCTCCAGCCTTAGGCCAGATTTCATTTACCTCCAGATCCCAATTGTATCTATGCCCCTTGCTGAGAGGTTTGCTCAGCCAGGATGAGGCACTGGGGCATAAGAGCAGCAGGTGTGACCTGCAGTATAGTCTCCTGAAGAACCAATTCTCCCATTTTCAGGAATGCTTGCTCTAGCCTGGGATCTAGGGGTCCCTCCTGCCACCCCCACTCTGACCCCATAATTAGGACATGCCCCCTCACCGTTACAAGGGCTACTCCCCACTCTCGAAGTTCAGGTAAAAGCCGGTGGGCTAAGTTGACTTTCTCCTGCACCCCTGTCCTGATCTTCACTGTCAGAGGCACATCTAGCACCTGGAAAAGAGAAGGCAGAAGCCTATGGAGAGAACAAATCCAGGCCTAGGCTCGCAGGGGCTCAGAGAGAGGTACAACACTTACCTGATTCATCCCTCGGACAATCTGCTCGAATTTGTTGGAGCGATTCATTAAGGCACAGCCCCCACCCTGTGAAAGAAGCATTGGGAAAGTCTGAGAACTATTCCCTAGTTTTCCCAGTGGTTTTATGAGAACTAGTTCCTAGAATCCCCAGCCCTTCCCCATTTTTTTTATCACCCTCACAATGTGGATTTACTTATTTATAAACTATATCCATATATTACTAATTATGTATTGTAAAACTGACCAAAAAAACCAGAATTCAAAAAGGATAAAGATAAAATCATATTGATTCTAGTCCATAAGAAGCTATTGGAGTTTACTGAGGAGGGGAGTGAAGTGGTCAGAACGCCACTATGGCACCTGTGTGGAGGAGAGGCTAATGAGATGATGGAAAAGTCCAAGAGAAGAGCCTGCATGGGGGGTGGGGGTGAGGGGTAGCCTTGTCATCAGGGACGAGAGGATGGATGTTGTGAGAGGAGCCAATGAGGAGCGAATTTGGTAATGGAGTTCATGTGTAGGATGAGGGAGAAGCAAGAGTTTCAGATGAGACCAAAGTTCTGAATGTGAGTGCC
Source organism: Gracilinanus agilis (assembly GCF_016433145.1). NCBI lineage: Eukaryota > Metazoa > Chordata > Mammalia > Didelphimorphia > Didelphidae > Gracilinanus > Gracilinanus agilis. Next base: position 714,336,112 of record NC_058130.1, on the reverse strand, counting down.
TAGAAGGCTGCTCAAATAGTGTGAGGGAGGTTAGAGGGACAGGTGACATGGGGTGCTGAATTGTGTAGCGGCTACTGTCAGGGCTTGAGGAATATCCCAGTTACAACTGATCCTGCTGGCAGGGTAGATGAGGTAAGAAGCTGGGAGCTTGCAGAGGAGGAAGGAGGCCAGAGGAAATTGAGGTTGTTGGAAAATAAGGGCAGCAGTGGTTATATTGAAGGCAAGGTCTTCTCTCTGGGAGGGCGAGCTGGGACCCAATTTCCCACCCTCTGATTCACTGATCATGCTCCCCATGGATTTCCAGACCCTTTGCAAGAACCACAGGTAATTGCAACTAAGGGTTGGTGTCTCAATAGTAACAACGACATCCCATACAACAAACAAGGTAACAGGATGTCTTATAAAGGCGTGAGCATTTGATAAAAGGCAAGGTGAATCATCAGGAGAACCTGGGGTCAAATGTGGCCTCAGACAATTCTTAGTGGTGTTGATCTGGGCAAGTCGCTTGATCCCTACTGCTTAGCCCTTGTCCTTTGTGTCTTAGAATTGTTACCAATTAGAAGTAAGGATTTAAAAAAAAGAAAAAAGGCCAGATGACCATTTGGTGAGGGGTCTGATGAAGAGATTCCTAAAAGCAATCTTTATAAAGACCGGTTGGCCTTTGAGAGTCCTCCTTCCTCTAAGGTTTGAGGATTCTTTCCATATATCCCACTCATCCAAGGCTGGGACACCCTCAGTTTGCTGGTGAGAGACAGCCCAAAGCTGGGTCCCTACCTTCTTGTACACAAGGTCTATGGGGCAGCCGACATTGATGTCCACAAAGTCTACCTCCACGGTCTGGTTCAGCAGCTCTGCACACTTGGTCATAGTGTCAGGAAAGGCTCCCTCCAGCTGTAGGGAGAGAGGACAGGGAGGTCAGAGCTGAGAACCTCCTGGTCAAACCTCTCCCCATCAATACATCACTTAACCCACAGGCCCCAAGTAAGGAGTCAAAGTTCATGAAGGCCTGTGAGAATTTATTTTTCACATTCTGTATTAATTCCTATATTAGGAGAATTACTATATATTCCTGTGTCTGGGATCTGGGCCAGAGATACCATCCAGTCTGCTGCTTTTTGCATTTTCTTTGTCCTTAGAAATCCCTAGGAATGTCTTCCTTTTTAACACAATTTGGTTAATAAACGAAGGGGTCAAGGGTTCTTTTCCTGTGTATGTGTTCCCCATGATATAGGCTGACAGGTCACCTCTTAATTAGTAGATGCCAATTAAAGATGTCTTGGGATGTTCAAAGGAGGGGTTGAATAATAGACTACTAAAATCTATTTATTATTATTAAGCTGCCTGAATCCTGGTCAGGAGAGAGCCATATCACACTATCGGTTATGATGCTGGTCTAATCAATAAACCTGATAGGATGAATTGTATTCTTGTATAATAAACTTGTATTCTTACCCCAAAATTGGTCTCTTGAGATAATTTGAATTGTAACAGGCCAATAGGACCAAGTCATCAGGAAAGTAGTCACAAGACTTAGAGGTGAAAGCACTAAATTTTCAGTCCCAGGATTTGACTTCAAATTCCAGCTCTATGACTGCCTTGGATAAATCTGATGCCCTCTCTGATCATCTGCAAAATGATGAACTCCAACTAAATGCAGAAGACAGCCCCTTCCAAAGGATCCTCTCTGCATGACCCCTGCCTAGCAGGTGTCCAAGTGTCCTTTCAATCCTAATGAATGCCATGAACTAAAGGTTTGCCCCGCACAGCCATGTTATGTGTTAGCTCACCAGGCTTTTTTATGATGCCACATCACATGTAGATATCTATCTATCTCTACAGCTAGGACTCTAGTTAACACAGATCAATAATTTTTACACAATCCCTTCTGAGTGAAGCTGGGCTGGGCAGCCAATAACCCTCAAAGGCCATGTTAGCCCAGATGTGTCCTTAAGGAATCATGGGCCCAGCTTGAGGGGATGCAGAGGACAAACACTGACCTGGACACCAAAGAGGTCTTCTGTGTGGTGTCGTTTGAGCAGGGCCCATTCTGAGGACTGACCCTGAAGCAGGTTGGTGCACACAGCCATCTCCCCACAGGTCACATCAGCTCCAAATCGCTTGCAGATCCTTCGGAAGGGCAGATTGCCACACTGAAACCACCCCCCCCAACACAAAAACAAATGTGGCTTCATCAGGCTGCCAGGGCCCTTCTGAGCAGACTCCAGCATCCCTCCACTTCCACCTTCACATGAAAGCTACCTACCCCCCCCTCAAGGAATGGGAAGATGGTGGGGAATTGATAAACATTTATCAAACCCCTACTATATGCCAGGCACTGTGCTAAGCTCTGGGGATACAAAAAAAAAAAAAAAAAAAAAAAAAAGGCAGAAGACAGTCCCTGCTCTCAAGGAACTCAGTCTATTGGGGAGATAGTATACAAACAAATGTGTGTGAATAAGCTGTCTACAAGATAAACTAGAGATAACCAGCAGAGGGAAGGCATCAGAATTAAGGGGTATCAAGAAAGCTTCCTGTAAGAGGCAGGAGAATTCTGTTCCAATCTCTCAAAAAAAAAAATGCTATCCTCACCCCCACTTTGTTCCCTAAAAGCCTAACCTAAGGGGAAGCTAGGTGACACAGTGGAGAGAGTGCTAGGCCTAGGGGTGGGAGGGCCCAGATTCAAACCTGGCCTCAGATGTTCCCTAGCTACATGACTCTAGGCAAGGCACTTAACCACAATTGCCTAGTGCTTGACCTTCTTTCTTAGAGCTGATCTGAAAACAGAAAATAGGGATTAAAAAAAATTTTTTTTAAAGCCTAAAGTGGGCCGGCACTGTGTGAAGCGGATTGCCAAACATAGGCAATATGGCTCATTACTGAAGTTGGAGGAGCCAGGGTTCAAAATCTCAACTAGCTATTTGTTTAGTTCCCTTGGAACTGGCAAAGTTCCCTTTCCCTCTCCTGGGCTTTTGTTTTCTCTTCTGACAAATGAGAAAGCTGGGTCAGATTACCTCCAAGGTCCTTTCCAGCTCAGAATCTGTTGACTCCTAGCCCAAGGAAGTAAAAGATAGGCTCAAAGACATGATAATACACCAAATTAGGCAGAGCACCTCTATGGCAGTGAGATGCTGTAAAGAAAAGTGGGTGCCCTGGGGAATGACTTAAAAATCTCTGGTCTACAAATGTAATGGAATATTCTTGTGAAATATTAGGAATTCAGAGAAAAGTGGGAAGATGTGTAGGAACTGCTGCAGAGCAATATAAGCAGAACGAAGAGAACACAGACACGAAGACTGCAAGAATATGAGTTTAACAATCATGAAAAGAAAGATGGACCCAGAGTATGGAAACATCAGTTAAGGTCTTGGAGATGAAATAATGAAACTCGTCTCCTCCCTCCTAGACTAAGACAGAATATTGTATACACTGCAAGACAAGGTTTCATTTTGCTTATTAATTTCCTTGAAACAATGGCACAGAAACTTCTGGTGGTGCAGTGGATAGAGTGCCAGGCTTGGAGTTGGAAGGACCTGGGTTCAAATCTGACCTCAGACACTCACTAGCTATGTGAACCTGGGCAAATCACTTAACTCCAATTGCCTATTCCTTGCCCTTCTGTCTTAGATTTGTTACTAAGACAGAAAATAAGAGTCTAAAAAAAGAATCTAAAAGAGTTAAAAAAAAAAAAGCAAACAAACAAAAAAAGCAGGGGTATATTTGGTCTGGAATAGGGATGGGATATTAATTAGGATGCGAAGACAAGTGGAATCATTAAAACATTTAAAAATAAAAATAAATGAATCTTTGTGATTCTAAGGTGTATATGTAGGGGAAAGAGGAGAAGCAGCACAGGGACAGGGAAAGGAAGGACTCAGATGAGCCCACTCACTGGCAGAGATTCGACTTGGAAAAACCCCAGATGAATGTTCCCTACAAGCTGAGCCTATCAACATGCCTGACTATTCATTCCCTGCCTGTCTCCAAAGTCTACTGGTAATCATCTCCTGAGCCACAGGCTGCCAGCCTTGGCCTAACTGCTCAGTGAAATAAATTCAACTTGTTTCATCTGACAAATTCTCAGAACCAGCAGCCCCTAGATGGCATTACCTTAGAAGCAGGGCATGGAAACTCAAACAAATAAGCAAGGAAGAAGCAATGTCTGCCACAGTTACTAGTCTGGAGCAGAAAGCACACTGGGTCAGGATGCAAAAGATCCAACTTCAAAACTTAGTTCTGCCATGCAGAAACAAGTCATTCATTTCACATCTCTGGGCACTTGTTTTGGAACAAATGATCACTAAGATTCCTTCTTCCAAGTCTATGATTCTATGATCTTGCTCTCCAGATATCAACCCAGATCCTTCTAGGACAACAGAAATTATTTTCTCCCCCTCAACCCTTCCACAAATAGAAGAGTCTAAAAGCTTAAAAAGCCAAGAAAAGGAATGCCTAGCAGGCAGGTTTTGCTCAGCAACAGTCTTTCCAAAATCAATCCCAGCCATCTTCCCCTCTACTAAGATGGATCAGAGGAAGGCTTTCTTTCACACTGTTCCTAGACCAAGGCATTATCTCAAAAGATGTATTTACAATACCTCTCCTCCATGTCAGCCCAGGTAGCTCTCCCATCATGTCATGGGGACCTGGCACACAGACTCAGTCACTCAGATATACATTTCATCCATTCAAAGATTCAAGAATCCTTAGGATAAAAGTAGTTCATTCATCACCATGCCAGGACAATATCCATTTCATAAATGAGTGAACTAAGGCCTAGGGGAGAGACAAGAGGCCTTTGTTCCAAAGGGATCCAGGGCTATAGTTGTGCCTAGGGATGATTTCTAAGCCTGTCTTAATTTATACCAGAATGATTCCTTCTTTATGTAGGAACCAAGGAAAGGGCCTAAAGTCATAAATTAAACCTGCATGAACCAGGTAAAATTGGGTTTCCAAAGAAGCACTGCAGAATCACTGCAAAAGCAGTGGTTATGGAAAAAAATTACTTGAGTTTGAGCCTCAGCTCTACAGGTAATACCTATGTCACCTTGGGCCAAGTCCCCTCCCCTCTCTTTAGGCCTTCATTTCCTTATCTGTAAAACGAGACTGGGTTAAATTAGACAATCTTGAAGGTTTCTTTTATACCCGAGTCCTATGAGCTAATGCCAAAGACCTTAGTCCTACTGCCCTTCTGAACCTCGGGTTTGCTCATCTGTAAAAATGGGTTTGGGGGGGCAGCTGGATAGCTCAGTGGAGTGAGAGTCAGGCCTAGAGACAGGAGGTCCTAGGTTCAAACCCGGCCTCAGCCACTTCCCAGCTGTGTGACCCTGGGCAAGTCACTTGACCCCCATTGCCCACCCTTACCACTCTTCCACCTATGAGACAATATACCGAAGTACAAGGGTTTAAAAAAAAAATGGGTTTGGAATGGAAGGAGATGATCTCTAAGATCCCTTCCAGTCCATTATTGTGTGATTTTGCAGCCCTGAAACTCTAACAGAGAGCCAGACTGCTTCTTGGTAAGGAGGCACAGGGACTTACCGTGGTGAGCGGGGCCAGGTACAGCTTATTTTGGATGTTTAGCTAGAAAGGAAGAAGAGAAGATCACCAAAGTGAAAGCAACTGTGGAAGAAGGGCTCGGTGAGGGCACAGACAGATCACTGGATTTGACTATACCCTAAGGCAGTGATGGGCAAACTAGTGGGCCAGATTGGGGGGGGGGGGGGAAAGCCCTGAAATGTTCTATCCCCACAGCGACATTATTTCTAACCTGACGAATACAATGAGGATACAAGACAATGAAACTTTGAAAGAGTTGCCTTAGAAACAAACTGACAGATGAGCATTTCCTTTGGCCCCTCTTTAAAAAGTTTGCCCATCACTGCCCTAGGGTACCTGATGTGGAGTGGAGTCAACCTGCTCTGAGCCCACCTTCTACAGATCCCTTCCAAGTGGGCCTCAACATGGTACAGGGAATAGAAGAAAGGTTCTTGTTCATTGGACCCAATGCTCTGGGGCTTCATAAGGAAAAGGAAATGGGATGAGGTCCTGGAGGCTGATTCTAGGCTTTGAGGCCCTTCCCAATCAGTCCTACATTCTCTTCTCAGGCTTCTCTCTCACTGCTTCCCAACATGTTCCCTCCCTTGCTTATTCGCATGCTCTCATTATTCTTGTTTCCCCATCACCACCCAGAATGCCTCCTCCACTGAGAATCAAGACTTTGTTCACATCCCAGTTCAAGTCGTACACATCTTCTAGGACCCCTTCCTGACCATGACAGTGCACTTTGATTTTTGATTCCCCCAGGCCTCTGGTGACAAGCACATTCAAGATTTCCCTTGCACCACGGCTAATGTTGCTTTTAACCCTTTAACTGTTATTCAAACAATGAGCTAGTCCTCCACTTAAGTAATAGGAGATGAAGCTGAATCACATTTGGGAAACCCCAGACTGCATGTAGCTATTTAATGCTATTATTAAACATTCATTTTTTTAAAATTCAATTTTATTTTCAGGTCTAAATTCCCCCCCCCCCCCCTTGCTTTCTTGAAAAAGCAAGAAAAACAAAACCTATACCAAACACATATAGTCAACTAAGACATGGCTGCACTGGCCATGTTCAAAAAATCTAAACCATTATCCTTGACCTTCCCCCTGAGTCCTTCATCTCTTTATCTGGAGGTGGGCAGCATGCTTCATCTTGAGTCCTCTGAAATTGGGGTTAGTTAACTGCCATTTTCTCCCAGGAATACTACAGGGGTAGGGGAGGCCATGGAATATAGTGGAATGAGAGTCAGAACCTGGATTCAATCTGATCTCTAATGTTCCCTACCTGTGTGACTTTGAGCAAGACACTAATCTCTCTAGGCCTCAATTTTCTCACCTTGCAAAATGAAGGAAATGGTTCTAGATGGCCTCAAATGTCCTTTCTGGCTCTAAAGCCACACAGTCCACAGCTGTGAATTGTGGAACCACACTTTGCTGAAATTTTCCTGACAGCAATTCAGGCAGGGGGAAATAACAGAAAGACAAAGAATGGGGGTCCCTTCCAACTCAACTTTCTACGTGTGTGGCTCACCTTCTCCATGAGACTGTACATTTTTTTCAGGGAGCAGACAATGTCATACTTTGGGGACTAGATAGTGCAATGCTGAGCACACAGCAGGAAGTCAGTAAAGGCTTGCTGAATGGAAGACACAAAGGACATCTATGCTGCACTGGTGCCTTTCTGCAACCACAGTCTAAGGCCAGCCCAAAGACAGAAATACCTAGTTACCATCAGAGGAAAAAGGTTCTCTAAGTAGAAAGTATGGGCCAGGTAGCCAAGGAAAGTGAGACCGAGAAGGAAGAAACCAGGCGCCTCTGCCATACATACCCTTTTCTTCTCACAGGGCCGGAGTTTGATAAGGTCCTCATCAGTCAGGTGCCCTGAGGAACAGACAATGTTTCTCTGGGGGGTGGTTCCTTTCTCTAGGATCCCTGAAACAGTTTCTGACAGTGGTAACCCTGATTCAAGACTGGCCAGAGACTCACTGGCATCACCACTGGCAGAATTCTGGGTCATGTGTCCTGGAAAGTCGATGTAAGCCTCAGACTGTTCACCCTTGGGTGCCTCTGGCCCAGCTGGAGGAATCGGAATCTGGTCTTTCCCAGTCCCTACCCTTCCTGACTTAGACAGCTGCTTCAGGTACTTCTCTGAGTGGTCAAACTGGACTTTCTTCTTTCGAAGTCGATGCTGGAGGTCTTTGCTGAGACCATTGCTTGTGAGTTTCTGGCCCTCCCATTGTTTCACCAGCTCCTCCTTCACCAGGTTCTGGTGCTGGGGCCCCAGGTGGGCCCTGGCAAAACGGCACGTCACACCATAGATGCATTTCCCAAAGGTCTCAAACAGGACACACTTGTCCCCAAGGTCTGGGGGTTTGGAGGCCAAGTAAGTGTCCACGTCATGCAGAAAGCGGCATCGCTCACCAAAGAAGCATTTATCAGCTGACTCCTTGACAGAGGAGATAGAGGGGGGTAAACTATGGTTATAAATGGCTGCATGAACAGCCACTGTGTCAGCTCGTTTGGAAAGGATCCTATGGGGGAAGGAAGAAGGGAGTGACAGAAAAGTAAAAAGCCATCAACAAAATGTTACTCTGTTCATTAAGTTCTAAAAAGATTTATGAGAGAGAAGAGGGAGAGAAAGATACTATTCAGAAGCAGGAACACCCATCTGCTAGGTGCCCAGATATGTGTATATCTAGTCTATCCCTGTGACCTCAGGCCCACTCTAGAAAGCAGCAGGATAACTGGTACTTCATGACTGGCTATAGGATGGCCAGAAAGCCTATAGGGCCCATAGCCCTAGGGCTGGATCCTCCTCTACAATGAACTCTCTGGGGAATTTGAACTGGTTACTTCATCAGTCCAAGATTCTGTTTCTTCATCTGCAGATAATCCTGATCGCCCTATCTACTGCCCCTGGCTATTATTAGGAGGCTTAGAGCAAGAGAACAAGGGTGATGGCACTTTTCTTTCAGAAGTTCAGAGATTTACATGTTAATCTCATCTGAAGGGTGGGATGTGATTATAGGAGAGTGAAAGATCTTATCAAATTCAAGACCTGTAAAAAGAGACTATATGCAATTGAGGTTCAAGAGTTTTAAGGCTAGGACACCAGGCAAGGACGGTCCTGGGAGAATCATTGCCATCTGATACATTAAGAGAAGTCAGGATACTCCACCCCACTGCCCAGGCAATACCCATGGAAGAGGATTAAGCGCCAGGCAAAGACTGAGGCCTGATTTAAGGACCCTCCACACATGATGTGGAGCTCCTTAGACCAGAGACTCAAAACCAAGGGCTCTGTTCCTCATCTGCAGTAGCTGATGTGGGCTCACCTGAACCAAGGATGGGCATAACCTGTTGTCATCATAGTGGGTTGGCTTCATGTGGGGTCTACTTTTATTCTGGCCTCGGGCTTTCTTTTTCTGCTGGGGCTCCCCAACTCCCACTCCTGAAGGCTGACTTTCCAGACTCTCCACTTTTCCATCATCAAGCTTGAATCTTTTGGCTCCAGGCTCAGATGAGTTGCAGCAAACAGACAACACTTTCTCAGCTCTTTCACTGTTTGGCTCCCCCACAGCCTGTTCAGCTTTTTTCCCTCTGGTTTCAAGGAAGGTATGGAACTGTTCCTTTGTAGTGAGGTACCTGTAGAGGGGGAAATGTGGGCTTGCTAACAAAATCAGAATCTGAGAGATATGTTAATATTAAAATTCCCTGGAGACTATATATTAATAAAATAGTGAAAGCAGGTTGGAGAGAGAAAAGGCACATAATTACATGGCTGCTTGTCTAGCTAATCTGAGTTTTTGAAGTAAATTATTTAGGGGATGTCTAGTCCTGGAGTCAGTGTGACTCCCTCAGCATGAGCATCATTGTGCAACATCACCACCAAGGGAAGAGCTACTGGGGTTTAAAATGAGATTGACTCCCTGGGCTAGTGCTTGCAGTGAAGCATGAAGAGGGCCATGATGGGCTGAAATCTGGGACTTATATTACCTTAAGTTAGAAAGGCTGAGACCTCTCCCTACCTCTACCAAACTCTCTCTCTTTACTAATAAATGCTTATAACTCTGATGCTGAGCCTCCAGACCACCTTTTATTTGTTACAGGAGCTTGCTGCTCTCCTCATGACTCATTCACTCCTGCTGCTTCCTAGGGAAAAAAATACAAACTTCCATGATGCATAACATATAACCCTGTGACTTCACCCCTTCTGGGTCTCCCTGACAGACCTGACCGCTCTCCAGGTTGGGGGCCAGCCTTCCGAACACCAGGAGTCATATGGAACAAGAGGCAAGCATTGTCTTGAGATGCCAGGAAGCCAGGAGGTGTCCTTCTTATACAGAAAAGCCTCAGGCCCTGCTCTCAACACAATCAAAGGGTGGAGTGAGACAAAACGGATTCTCAAAACCCTCCTCCAAAAAAAGGAAAGAGGAGTACAGATTTAATTTAACACAGATGGAAAAACCCTCAAAGGGTAGCTAGCCTAATCTGGGCCTGAACAGGAATCCCCTTCTATAACATTCTCAGGTGATCCAAATAAAGATCACCTATATTGGTAAATTATTACCTCCTGTGGCAGAATGTTCTACTTTATATTAAATGCAAGGCATGGTGCAGGTTCTCTGAAGTCACACAAAACATATCAGTTCCTTCTGACTCAAGCTAGCCCTTTAGGTTATAAGATTTAGAGATGAAAGGAAACCGTAAGAGATCATCTAGCTAAATCCCCCTATGTTAGATTAGTCCCTCACTTAAAGGCCATAAGTAGCAAACCAGGAATTTCATCAAGTCCTCTGATTATTCAAGGTTCATAGCTATTTCCACTATACAAGACTGTAGATATGGTCAAGCCTTCTAGAAAACTGTTCTTTTATCATTTAAACTCCCTTGATTTCTTTAACTGTTTTCCTACAGCATTCCAGGGCCCTTCAAAACATTGTGATCATTTTTCTCTGAACATCTTCTCTTTTGTCATTGGCCCTCTTAAAAAGGGATACCTAGGCCTAGGGATAACATTCCAGATTAGGTCTGGATCATAAATTAAAGACATCCTTTGATCTATACACAAAATTTCTAGTCACGTAGCTTTTTGTCACATTAGTTTTCTTTTTGAAAGTCACCTCACAACACAGGGTCATATTAAACAAATGGTCATTTCAAATGGTCCAATCCAGTCTTCATAAACTACTGTGCCAGTGCAACAACAATGGATTAAATGAGTTCTCAAGTCCCTTCCAGTTCTGTGGTTGTAGACTTGTACTGCCAGCAATTTGAATAAAGCAGTTGATTCTAATTTGGTGTTTGATTGATTTTGTAAATCTAACTGCAAGGGTTAACATTTTTTCCCAATATTCACCAGACAGGAAGCACATATAGATGTATAGTCCAAACATACAAGAAAAATATTGTCTCTCCTGCCTGCATTCCTATCATAGGAAAGGAGACATAACACCATCAGGGCCATGAGACTTAGTACAGTTTATAGGCTTCCTGTAGGAAGTGGCTCACGAGTTGAACTTTAAAGGAAACTAAGGGTGCCAGGAAGGTAATGAGAGAGTGCTTTTCTGGGCATGAGGGAGTCCCTGCCCAGTTTCTCTACTTTGGTCTTAATTATAATACAGACAAAATATACTTAAAGCATACAGAAATATGAGTAGAGGCAATGGAAGGGAGAGGAGTTTTGACTTGTACTGAGATAAAATGGATTTAAATTCTGGCTGCATGTATTTACCATGTCTGTGACGGTCCCTCCCCCATCATGAGTATTTTAGATTCTATCTCCATAGCATCTAACCCTTCTTTTCAATCATATAGCCACCACACTGGTGCAGGCTCTCATCAATTCTACCTAGGACTACTGCAAAAGTCTCCTAACTAGTCTCCCTACTTCCAAATTGTCCCTTCTCCAATCCATAGCAGTTCAATTTAAAGTCCAGGAGCGCTTCCTCTTGCCTCTAGGCTAAAATACCAAGTCCACCGTTTAGCATTTAAAAGCCCTTAATAGATTTAGCTTTTGCTTACTTTTCCAGGCTCACAGCACACTACTCCCCTTCAAGGGTTTTTATATTACAGATAAAGCGACTTATTTACTGTACCCTATATGAAGAGGGATACATTACATCTCTCACTTCCTAGCCATAGCAAGGCAATGTCCCCTAGTGCCGAGAAAACACACTCTGCGTATCCCTAGCTTCCTTCGGAGTCCAACTCAGGAGCCACTTCCTACAAGAAGCTTATACTGTACTGTCTCACAAGTCCATTTCTTTCCTCCTCCTCAACGCTCCTGTTCCCCCAAGATCTTTAACACAACTAATTACATTTGAATTACTTTGGGGTTGGACCAGAGAGGAAAGAAGGAGCGCTCCACAAGACACACTGCAAATCCCAGCATGCAGTGGCATCTATCAAGGCACCACGTGCCATTTTGCCAGCCCAGAATGCAATAGCGGCCCGTTGGGCACTCCAAATCCCGGCATGCAGCTCGGCCAGCCAAACGCTGAATCCCAGAATGCAGCGGGGCTAGAGACAGGAACTAAACCCCGGCATGCAGAGCGGTCTCATCAGAGAACAAGTCTCGGCATGCTGTAACTTTGACCCGAACCGTCACGTTCCCCTTGGCCTTGCCACTCACTGGGGTTTGATGGGCGCCACTCCACGTTCCGAAGTTCCGGTCTCCGCAGTCCCACTGCCCTCGGATTGGCCTTTAAGACCAAGTATCTCCTCCGCCATCGCCGGGCCCGTGAACCCAGGCGAGAAAGGTTTTTTCCGTGCGGCGCCTGCGTGGAAGCGTGTTGGCGCGCGTGTACAGGAGCAGCAGGACCCCGTAGGCGTCCTTACGTCTTCCGGGGGAAACGCCGTGATGCGTGCTTGCGCGTCTTCTCCCTCCCCGTGCCCGTTTTACTGTGTTTGCATCGGGCCCTGCCCTTTCCTTGTGTGGAGGAGGTGTGCGCCTGTGCAGCATCTCCCGCTAACTCCTCCCATCTACTTATGTTTGCTCTACGCATGCTCCGGGGTGAAGGCTTTGGAGGAGGTGCAACTCAGGTGTCTGCTTCGGCTTCCCAGACTTTGGAAATCGCCTGGCGGTCTTATCTGGTCCGACTGCTAAGTGGGGTGCCAACCTTTCTCTTTCTATTTTCTCTAGGAGGCTAGTTCACCGCAAATGTTAACTTTCAGAGGTCTGAAACCGGATTAAAAGAATCATCAGCTCTCCCCCGTATGGCCTCGACCCCCAAAGCCTCCAGTCCTGGCTTGTATCTTAAAGCGGCCCCGCGGTCCCCAGCTCTTGACATCTTATGTCCTAAGGCCCATCTCCCCACTTCTGATATGTCCCAGCTCCCCTTCCATATATGACTCGCTCACTCCAGCTCTGATATCCTGTCCTAAGGACCCCCCAGCTCTGACAGTCTGTTTTAAGCCTCCGTATCGCATATCCCGTGTCCTAAAGTCTCCTCCCCAGCTCTGGCACATAGTCCGTGCTATATAAATGCTTAATTCCCTTCCCGTTCCTAAACTCACCCCTACTCTGTCCTAAAGCCCCATTATTAGCTCTGACGTTAGGTCTCTCCTACCCCAACATTCTGATTCCCAAGACCCACCTCATCTCTGCCCTTCACTATCCTACAAGCAGTCTATCCTAAACATTCTGCTTTCTAAGGGCTCTGCCCTCCCAGCTCCGATATTCGGTTCCCAAAGGGCTACCCCACCCCGAGTTGTGACAGTTTGTCCTAAGTTCCTTTCCAGTTCTTAATGTTCTAAACTCCAAGCATTACTCCTCCCCCTCCGATACCCCCCAATCACTAGAGTCGGTGGGTGATTCTGTTCTAAGTAGGAGGGTTTTGAGGAGCAATTCAAAAGCCAGCCACTGAAGCAGGCTGTGATGGAGGATTTCAGTTATCCGCACATTGAATCAAAGGCACCCTCTAACAAAAGCAGAGCACCAAAAAAATAAATGATTTGCCACAGTGATCAGTTTCATTGTCCAAAAAGGGAAGGTCTATTCTGAATCTGTCAGAAATAAAGAAGAATGTTTTTTTTTTAGGGTGGAAATGATGAGAACTTTTTGGCAAAGTGATCAATCCATCCTAGAGTGTACAGTGGGTCCTATATCCACAAAAGAAACATTCTAAGACCTACCTTGGATGGCTGAAACAGATAAAAATGAACATTTGCTGACCTCATAAGCAACTTTCTTGTATATACATGTGTATAATAAATCTTAGTTAAACTCACAGCCAACATTAAATATAATAATTATTATGTACTATTATAATATATAGTAGCTTCCCCCTTATTCATAAAAGATATATTCCAAGACCCTTCCTTCCCCTCAGTGGATGCCTAAAACCACTGATAGTTCTTGGTTTAACTCTTAATATATATGTTAACATTATTATATAGTACAGTGATCTTCCCACTCTTGGCTCTTAGCTCCAGCCTCCCACCTGGTCCCAAAATAAAATAAAATTTAAAAAGTCCTCCAAGTGAAAGCGGAATTTGGAGAGACCACTGCTATGGACAGACTGCTGCCATGAGTAGATCGCCTGATGATTAACTGCCCCATCTGCATATTTGACTTCTGTCTGCTCCTTGGTTTGGCCTCCACATGTCTTCAAACCATGTGCTGGTCCACTTCCTTACCCAGCAGCAGCAGCCCCCCTTCCTGCCTCCCTCCTGGAATTCTTGATCAATCATGGGCAACTGAAACTCAGAAAAGTGAAACTGTGGTTAAAGCAGGACTACTGTATAGAAGATGAGAAATATGGAAATGGTCTGATATATACCTCAGACTGGGAGAAAACAGATTTCTATAGGTTCAGAAAGACACCCATTCGATCCCAAATGTTTCAGGGGAAGTAAGCTTAAGAGGGGTGAAAAGGGGGCAGCTGGATGGCTCAGTGGATTTAAGAGCCAGGCCTAGAGACAGGAGGTCCTAGGTTCAAATCTGGCCTCAGACACTTCCTAGCTGTGTGACCCTGGGCAAGTCACTTAACCCCCATTGCCTAGCCCTGTAACAAAATTAATATAGAAGGTTATATATAAAAAATATTAGGGTTTAAAAAAAGGGGGGTCAAAATACTCAAGAATGAAATACTGAAACCATTTTAGTGATGAGGAAGAAAAGAGAGTTGTCTGAAGGAACAATGTAGGCACATAAAGAACTCACCAATCAGCTTAGATTTTTAAAAAATGATTAGAAGGTGGAAATAAGGCCACCAATCAATCAATCAACATTTATTAAGTACCTCTGTGTGCCAGGTACTGCACTACATGCTGGAGGTATAAAAAGAGGCAAAAGACAGTCCTGATCCTCCAGGAATTTACAACCTATTGGGAGTGGGGGGGAATGGGACAATGAATGGGATAAAAAATTACCAGCCAACTAAATCACAATTATAAACCTGGAGAGTGGATAATATAAGAAGCAGTCTTTGTTCTTTCTCATGAGAAAGTGGTGATTGCCCTAGTGCAGTCATGGCAAATCTTTTAGAGATGGAATGCCATGCCCCCCCCCCTTACCTCGTACATGGGAGGGAGGAAGTACTCCCATTGGGCTGCTGGGTGAAGAAATGTCCTCACTAATTGTAGAGAGGGAGGGGATTGGTCCCAGCACTCTGCTCCCCTCCAGCTCTGCCACATGTGAGCTGCCCACCTTACCTCCTGTGTGCTCCCATTGGGCTGCTGGGCAGAGGGGTGGAGGATGTGAAAAATGTCACCAAGTGCAGTGGAGAAGGGAAAGGGAGCAGCCCCTGCAGAGTTCCTCTGCCTTTCTAGTAACAAACCCTGGCCCAGGAAGGCAGCTGAGTGCCCATAGAGAATGCTCTGCATGCCATCAATGCCAATGCTTGAGTGCAGATACAAACATTATATAGATTCCTGATACAAGATCCCTGCCCCCCTCTGTAGGATACCTGGTGGTCTGGGGGCCGAATTGATAATCTAGGCGTGAATTCTACCCAATCAGAAAACAGCAAGATATGTAGTGTGAGCTCATCACAAGCTTCCACCTGAGATGGGTACGGTTATGGAGGGGCAGCTATGTCTTTGAGAGTGACTCCTCTGGCTTCTAAAGGTCAGGAGATAAGGAGGTAGCATAGCCTAATGGTTTTCATCCCTGAGATGAGATGAGAGGCTTTCTAGCTCACTGGGCCTGTAGCAATAACAAAATATCCTTGAGGTCTTATTCTACAACCCTAAACATTCATTCTCAAGGGGGTGTAGGATGGATGTGCACCCTGAGAACACATTAATTCTTTTTATTCCCCACAACAACATGCAAAAGAAGATGAATATATGAGTGTAGAAGTAAGTAAAAGTGTAGGAGCACTAGAAGAGGAGGGAGGCTCCAGGGTGACACTGCAACTAAGGCATGGTATTGGCATCTGGATTGTCAGAGGCACAACCAGGAAGATGGCTTGGAGAAGGGAAAGCTTTAAGGCAGAGACTAATTAGGAGACCCTTGCTGTAGACCATGCAAAGGGTGATGAGAGACTGAATTAGAGTGGTGGCGAGTGGAAATAATGAGATGTATACAAAAGATGTTGTGGTGATAAAACTGGAGCTAGAATGTGCTATGAGTAAGGATGACACAAAGATTGAGAACCTGGATGAATGGAAAGGAGGTGATGTTCTGCAGAGGGGTGGATTTGGGGGTGGAGGTTTGGAGGTATTGAATTTGAGGTACCTATGAGACATTCTGTTTGAAATATCCAATTGGCAGTATGAGACTGGAGTTCTGGAGCAAAACTAGGATTGAATACAGTACTGAATTTAGTTCAGCAAATCATCTGCATAGATACGCTAATTGAGCCTATAGGAGTTGATAGAAAAGGAAAGAGAGGGTACTAGAGATACCTTTGTGGTATACCCACAGTTACTGTGCATGACATGGATGGAGATTAGAAAAGGAAACTAAGAATAAGTGGTCGGACAGACAGGAAAAAGAAGTATCACAAAACCTCAGAGAGGAGAGTATCCAGGAAGAAAAAGTGATCAGTAGTATTAAATGCTGCAGAGAAGGATGAAAATTTTAAAAAGACTATTAAATCTGGCAATTAAGAAATCATTGTTAATTTTGGAGAATGCAATTTCTATTGAATTGTGAGGTCAGGAACCAGACTGCAGGAGGTTTGGAAGAGAGTGAGAGGAAAGGAAGTAGAAATCCCTAGGAAGGTGACTTGCCCAAGGGGTT
Source organism: Gracilinanus agilis (assembly GCF_016433145.1). Taxonomy (NCBI): domain Eukaryota; kingdom Metazoa; phylum Chordata; class Mammalia; order Didelphimorphia; family Didelphidae; genus Gracilinanus; species Gracilinanus agilis. The sequence goes on along the minus strand of NC_058130.1, from coordinate 714,319,380 downwards.
TAACCAAGACAGTAGGAGACTTAATGATAGCCAGAGGATCTAGTGAGAGAAGTTTAGAACAGCTCATATGGTGAGAGGGATAGAGATAGATAAATGAAGCATTTATTAAGCTCTTAATAGATGCCATTCTTTGTACTACTGGCTGGTAAATAAATGTAAGCAAGTGTGACAGATAAAATGCTGAGAGGCTGGGTTCTGGGTATGAAAAATAAATTTATTGACTAGGCTAGAAATAATCAATAAATTAACGGTCTCTCTCAGTGATCAAAGACAACAAATGCAGAATACTAGATCACTTAAATATAACTCCAACAGCTCTCTCCTGGACAACAAAAGACACCTCTAATTGATGAATACCTGAGGAGGAGGTGGACTAATATTTTCCTACCTCTCCCAGATTACTTCATGGTGATGGGGGAAGTCATATGAAGAGTGAGGCCAAGAGCCTTTGGTGATCTAAGCACAGAGATCCTATTCCTTCTAATCAAGTTTCACCTCCACAAACCATGTCAGTAGGTGAGACCAAGGATACAAGCCCACCACCCCTAATAAGCATCTAGTTCAGGTCAGTTCTGTTTATAGAGATAGCAGGGCTCACATTCCCAGTCTAAGCAGGATGCATCTCAGTTATTCCAATTTAGAATCTGCTTTAGAGCAAGGAATTCAAGAGCACTTACAGACTATCAGGGACATTTCTTTCCGAGTCTGACAGAAGAGTAGGAGAAGATTTAGACACAAAAAAGGCAGTATTCTAGATTTAATATTAGGAATCAAATCATACAGTAGAAATAATTTTCCTCAGAAGCAAAGCAGGTCTTTCCCTGGAACTTACATGCAAATGGGGGAAGATGACATATATAGGGGTCTTAGAAGTTCACTGCTATTGCTAGGAGGTAAATCCTTAAACAAACAAGGGATAGAGATGATTGTAATAGGTAAAATGGATCATTTTGACTTCATGAAAATGAAAACAAAATTCTGACCAAGTTCCAAGTGCCCCACAGTGCCTACTTTAGTTGCCTTCATGGCCACTGGAACAAATTGTTCTCATCCACCCATTCTGCCTAGGCAGGTCTTCACATGCTTGGGATAGACACCCCACTTAGTTACCAATAGATTTCATGCCTGTCAGTTACCCTCAATCTAGTTTAGCCAGTCTGCCCAGATCATTTTACTGGTGTGTGGCCACTGGGTGTGCTACAGCTTCTTGGAGCCACAGGTAAGAGATGGGTGAAAATGAAGATAATAGCACTTGCTTCCCCAGGGCTATTGTGAGCATCAAATGAAATATTTGTAAAGCTCTTTTGCAAAGCACTAGATGAATGCTATTATTGTTATTGAGAGTTAGAAATGTCTAAACATGAAAAGGAATGCCTCAAGATGTGATGGGCTTCTCCTCCTGGGAGATCTTTAACAGAGGCTGGATGGCCAATGTTTGGGTATGTTATGGTGAGAATTCCTTTAGTGTTCAGTTGTTTTTCCTGGGGAGGGGTGGCTAGGTGGCTCAGTGGATTGAGAGCCAGGCCAGGAGATAGGAGGTCCTAGGTTCAAATGTTTTTCCTGGGGATTTCTTGGCAAAGATACTAAAGTATTTGCCGTTTCCTTTTCTAGCTCATTTTGCAGATGAAGAAATAGGGGCAAAGAATATGAAGTCACACAGCTAATAGGTATCTGGGGCTGGATTTGAACTCAGGAAGATAAGACTTCCTGATTTGAAGCCAGTGCTCTATATACTCTACTACCTAGCTGCCCTCTTTTAGTATACAGGCTGGTGAATCCTCTGGAGACATGGCTCTAACCCCAGAGCCTTCTTAGTTCCAATTCAATATTGTGACAAAATAAGGCAAGGCAAAGTCATTGAACATTTAACGAGGGAAAAGGTTGACTTTGCCTTAACATAGCAAGGACTTACAACAAATGCCCTAACACGACAAGGACTTAAAACAAAGGATACAGTAGTACTTAGCTTCTTTGAATGTGGCCTTCTTCATCTCCAAATGGAAACTTATCTGGTCAGTACATTATCAGAGTTTGGCGACCCTCGTGGTCTTAGGCACCCACTAAGCCTGAGAGTCTCCAACTACATACATCTTGGACCTTTTATGATCCAAGGCCAGGAAACTACAGGAGTAAAATTGCAACCAGTCTGGTTGCTGCATCAGGAAAATACTGGTCCTATTATGCCTTCCAACTATCAAATTCTGTGATTTGTGGGGCTGATGACCAATCTGAGCTGTGGATAGTCATCCAGAAGCTCAGGAGGGCAATAATAAGAGTTCTAAAACTATTTAGGCAGTGACAGACTGATATGATTCAGGAAAAAATAGAAGGAATCTTATACCAAAAAATACTCCTAATGATGGACTTATATGTTTTATCATGCCATGATGGAACTACAGAATAGAAAAATAACCACCACTGTCTGGCAGTCAACCCTTTGGTAACAGGCTTCTCCCAAATGAGTTTGGCTGATTCAAACTTGAAGTCTGTCAAATCAGGTAAAGGATAGACCATACCCCTAGCAGCCTCCCCTGTACCCCCCACCCCAACATAGCAACAATAATGACAATTCATACTCCAGGGTTGAACAAGTACAGAGTTGGAGTCAGGAAGCAGCTTCAAGGAGTTTGGCCTCTGAATTCAGAAGTTCTAGAAGAACTATTTTGGAAGAAAATTCAAAATTTCTAGAAGTCAAGAGTGCAAAGAAAGGAGGGAAGTGCCTTTTTTATTTGTTTGTTTATTTCATTTATATTTTTAATTTATATTTTAAAATATTTTTCCATGTTTACATAATTCATTTTCTTTCCCTCGCTTCCCTCCCTCACCCAGAGCCGACAAGCAGTTCCACTGGGTTGTATAAATGTCATCACTTGATATCTATTTCCATGTTATTCACTTTTACTATAGAGCAATCTTTTAAAGCCTAAAGCTCCAGTTACGTACCCATATATACATGTGATAAGTGATGTCATATGTTCTTCTTTTGCATTTCTACTCCCATAGTTCTTTCTCTCAATGTGGTTAGCATTCTTTCCCATAATTCCAGGAAGTGTCTTTTTTTTTTTTAAACCCTTAACTTCTGTGTATTGGCTCCTAGGTGGAAGAGTGGTAAGGGTGGGCAATGGGGGGTCAAGTGACTTGCCCAGGGTCACACAGCTAGGAAGTGTCTGAGGCCAGATTTGAACCCAGGACCTCCCATCTCTAGACCTGACTCTCAATCCACTGAGCTACCCAACTGCCCCCCAAGGAAGTGTCTTTTTAAAATTTCTTGGTCATCATAATTTCATAGCATTGTGTCAGTTGTTCTTTACATGTACATTGTTATGTTAATTGTACATATTGTTTTCCTGGTTCTGGCTACTTTACTTTGTGTCAGCCCATAGGTCTTCTACTGTTTCTCACAATTCATCATCTTCATAATTTCTTACAGCACAGAAATACTTACATTCATGTACAGCAACTTGTTTAGCCATTAGTCTGCCACAGGGCAGACTATGATTCTCATTTTCAATGGTAGTTATACTCTACAAAATTGCCTTAAACACTGAATTCACTGAATAAGTGAATACCAAAGCATTGCTCCTCAGAAAAATTGATATCTATTGTTTACATCCTTTACATTTTTGCAGAGCACCCATGTATATAGACTGGTGAATTTCCTTTTCCTTTGTCTGGCTGTACTGAATCATTGATTCATTGGCATTGAACTCATGGCCAACAGCACCATAATTTGTGCTTGAATGAAGCTTATCTAACAATGTATTTTCTAGGCATCTCACAGCCTTTTTAGATTTGGGAACACTAGATAGCAATTCAACACTATGTTTGGGGGTCATTTTAAACAATGAAATCACCAATAAAAAGCATAAAAATATGGAAAATGTAACATTAAATAGTCTAAAAAGGACTCTTGTTAACAGTAGGAAAATTAAAAGAAGGTAGAATGTTACCTTGCTTGACCTTAGCTAGGAACATGCTCATTGGGTGCTTCAAGTTTTGGGTTTTTTTTTAAACCCTTACCTTCCATCTTAGAATCAATACTGTGTATTGGCTCCTTGGTGGAAGAGTGGTAAGGGTGGGCAATTGGGGTTAAGTGACTTGCCCAGGGTCACACAACTGAAAAGTGTCTGAGGCCATTTTTGAACCCAGGACCTCCCATCTCTAGGCCTGACTCTCAATCCACTGAGCCACCCAGCTGCCCTGCTTCAAATTTTTTTTTTTGCTGCTCTATGTATGTCTTCAAATGTGAAGTGAGTATTATTACCTCCTGTGGCAGAATGTTCTACTTTATATTAAATGCAAGGCATGGTGCAGGTTCTCTGAAGTCACACAAAACATATCAGTTCCTTCTGACTCAAGCTAGCCCTTTAGGTTATAAGATTTAGAGATGAAAGGAAACGTAAGAGATCATCTAGCTAAATCCCCCTATTTTAGATTAGTCCCTCACTTAAAGGCCATAAGTAGCAAATAAACTTTAAAATCTGCAGATAATGAGGATTGACTGTATTTTTTTCTAATTCCTCATAACTCAAAAAAGTGCTGCTACAAATATTTTGTTGTATATAGAGCCTTTCTTTTTTATCAGAACATAAACTCCTCGTGAGTAGGGATTGTTTTATTCTTTGTACTTGTATCCCCCGATGCCCAGCACAGAGAATGGCATGTAGTAGGTACTTATATATATGTTTGCTGTTTGATTGACCTCTTTAGGGCATATGCCAAAGCGCTGGGCTCTCTGGTTCAAAAGTCACGGACATTTTAGTCAATTTCTTAGTTTAATTTCAAATTGCTTTCCCGAATGATCGGACCAGTCCACAAACTCCACCCTCCCAGATCCTCCATTTAAGGGAGATGCCCAGGCCAACCATCTCTTCATTTCTCACCTAGTTGCAATCTGGACTCCTTCATATTCCCACGCTTGGTACCTTTCTACCACATCTTTTCAATTTCTTTCATGTGCTGTCTTCCCCAATTAGAATGCAAGCTCCTCGAGGGCAGAGACCTATCTCCTTTTGCTTGTATTTGTATTTCCAGCACTTAGTGGCACATAGTAAATGCTTAATAAATGTTGTGACCATCTAACTGCTTTCCTAAGGGGTGGTTGCCTCAATCGCCCATTGTATTTAGCTCTGGCTTTAGGAACTCTTCGGTCTACTCCCTGGACATCTCACTAGATACCAAATTGGCACATGTGTGCCCCTTGTCCTTTCCCCACTGCTTCCAGTTTTGGAACCAAAATAAAATCAATTCTTTGCTCCTAGAAAGGGTATGTAAACCTTTGGAGGCAGGCCTTTCTCATACTCTGAGTCATTGTTCCCATCATGGAATTCCAGGAAAAAAAAAATCTCTAAACAAAGCTTAGCTAGGACTTATTTCTAGAGTGTCACAAAAAAAGTAATTGTCCCTTCCCAGAAATGGTACTCAATGTGCAAAATGGGTAACAAGTATAGGATAACTATCATTTGCTACGATATAATTGCTTAACACATAAAAGACGCATAAGTATACAATAGATATTTAAAACCTAATAATAGCTACATTTATGCCTTGCTTTAAGGTTTGCTAAGAGCTTTATATATTATCTCATTTAATCCTCACAACTCTTTGAAGCAGGTATTATTTTTATCCCTATTTTACAGATAAGGAAATTGTGTCTGAGACAGGTTAAATGACTTGCCCAGGGTCAAACTCAGGTCTACCCTGACTGAAACCAACCCTCTATCCATTATATCCTCTTCTTGTTATTCAGTAATTTTCAGTCATGTCCAACTCTTTGTGACCCCATTTGAGGTTTTCTTGGCAAAGATCCTAGAGTGATTTGCAATTTCCTTTTTCAGTCCAATTTACAGATAAGGAAACTGAGGCCATCAGTGTTCAGTAACTTGCCTAGCTAGGAAATGTCTGAAGCCAGATTTGAACTCAGGAAGATGGGTCTTCCTGATTCCAAGCCCAGCAGTCTATCCGCTGTGCCACCTAGTTGCCCTAGCTTCTGATGAACCGATAACTTATCACTTTCATTATGTTCTTCTAAAAGGAAAATACACTTTCTGGGACTGCTTAATAGACATTTCCCTCAGATCTGTCCTTTTCAAACATCTCCAAACCTTTTTGTGAGCTAAGAAAGGCTCTTTAATTCTTTCAGGTTCAGGATGACCTTAGTGGTGGGCATCTTCAGAATGATTTCACACTGGGTAGCCAGCACCAGCCAATGGACCCAGAAACTCTTGAGCGCATAACCATCAATCTGAGAAATGTCCATTTCTCAAAATCACTGGTTGCTGCTTGAAGACTCACACTCAGGGAAGAAACACAAAGGAAGAAGAGAGGTAGGCACCCAGGCTGTCATCCATTCAAGCTGTTAACTGTTGGGATGGGCTTGAGCTACAGACCATCATTACCATTTAGAGACTTCTCTCCAGCCCCTCGCTCACTAGAAGTCCAAAAGAGAAAAAAGAGAATTGGTTTTAAATGTGTGTGTGTGTGTGTGTGAGAGAGAGAGAGAGAGAGAGAGAGAGAGAGTGAGAGAGAGGGAGGGAGGGAAGGAAGGAGGGAGAGAGAAGGAGAGACAGACAGACAGACAGACAGACAGACAGACAGAGAGAGAGATTCTCCTCAGGATCCCTTATAGCCCAATGAGTAAGCATCTCCTCCGAGCTTAGTCTCATAAAACTCAAGTCCTGGAGAACCAGTCAGGAGTTGCTGCATCATACATGTGCTATAGCAAGAAGCCAAAGTACATATCCCAGAGAAATGGATCAAAACATATGCCCAATTTCATGGGATATACTCTAATCTACCATGGACAAAACTGCAATAATCCACGATAACAAAAAGGAATAGGCTTTGGTTGTGTCTGTCTGGATTTTTTTCTTAATGCTAAACTGAAGAAAAGGGGAAGATCAGGGAGGGAGATTACTGTGCAGATGATAAGAGCCCTGATTATTGATAGATGACTCATATATTATTTTGATTATTTTCTCTGTCAAGGAAAATGATTTTGAACTGGAAAGATTAGAACAAAAATGGCCAACATGGAGCTGTAGGTCTTAGCTCCCCTTGCTGAGTTCAAGTTGCCTGGCCCAGATGAACAATGTCCTTAGAGAGTGAAAACACTCAAGGTTGTGATTTTCGAGTCACTGTCAGCAATATTTGAAAGATTGTGGAAAACTCCACAGGACTGGAAATGGTCTCTCTTGGAAAACAAATGCAAGTTGGAGGGAGAGTCAGAAGGGATGCATGATTACAATAAAAAATATAACATATTGCATTAGTGAGGAATGGGCACACATAGAGACACCCATTTCAGGGACTATGCTGCCTAGAATATAGGAAGTATTTAATAAATGTTTATTGACTTGTGGATTAATTGTATGGTCTCCTCTAGACCCTACGGTTCTGCTGAAATCTTTGGAAAAGATAATGCTCTGATTTTCAAAAAATCTAGCTTACTAAGGGGGAAGGAAAGGGAGTACACATTGATATAGTTACTACTACATGTCAGGTACTGTGCTAAGCATTTTATAAATATCTCATTTGATTCTCACAATTCTCACTTATGAGGTAGGTGCTATTATTATTCTCATTTTACAGTTGAGGAAACTGAGGCAAACACCAGTAAGTATCTGATGCCATATTTAAACTGGGATTTTTTCTGACTCTAGTCCTAGAGCTCTATCCATTGGGCCACACAACTGCCTTTTAAAAAAACAACAACAACAATAACAACAACAAAAAGCAGTTGTCGTTACCTAATACTAACAGGAGCTTCCTCTTTTTTTCTCCTTCAGAATCTGTCCTAAAGCATCTCTATTACTAAACAAAAGATTCCTTGGGACAACTAGGTGGCTCAGTGGATTAAAGCCTGGAGATGGGAGATCGTGGGTTCTAATATGGCTTCAGACACTTCCTAGCTGTGTGACCCTGGGCAAGTCACTTAACCCCCATTGCCTAACCCTTACTGCTCTTCTGCCTTGGAACCAATATTTCATATTAATTTTATTCTAAATGACTTGGCATCTGGGCTGGAAATATATATATTTTTTAACCCTCCAGCCCAGATGCCAAGTCATTTAGAATAAAAAACATGGTCATTCTCAATAAGCCCTCAGGCTTAGCCTTTCTTTCTCTTCAAGGGCACATTTTCCTTGGTCAGTGATCTCATGTTTACTTACATTAACTAATAATTATAGCTACCATTTATGTAGCTCTTAAAGTTTTTATTTTTTAAAGCCTTTACCTTCCAGCTTATAATCAATGCTGGGTATTGGTTCCAAGGGAGAAGAGTGGTAAGGGGTAGGCAATGGGGGTTAAGAGACTTGCCCAAGGTCACACAGCTAGGAAGTATCTGAGGTCACATTTGAGTTTACGACCTCTTGTTTTTAGGCCTGGCTATCTATCCACTGAGCTACCCAGATAACCCTGTAGCTCTTAAAATTTTGCAAAATACTTTATATACTTATTTCATCTTCATAACAATCCTGTGATATAGGCCCTGTTATTATCCTCAATTTTACAGATGAGGAAAGTGAAATAGGACATCATAGAAATAACAAGTGTCTGAAGCAGGATTTGAATTCAGGTCTTCCCATTTTCAAATTCAGTGCTCTGTATGTTCTTGCACTGCCTACCTGCAGACAACAATGCAAATGAAAACATCCTTTACTCCCCCTAAAAATCAGAATTTGGATTATATACAATGTCTAATAGTTGTTCCAGAGAATTAATAAAGAAACACTCTTCATCTCTCTCAAGAGAGATCTGGTTAAACAATCATGCAAGTTATTACATTTTCTGACAAAATTACGGTATCGGTGTATTATTGTTCTTTGTTTTAAGAGGGTTCTATATGGGGGCAGCTAGATGGCTCAGTGGATAGAATGCCTGGCTCTTACCACCCTTCTGCCTTAGAACTGACACTCAACATTGATTCTAAGGCAGCCGGTAACAGTGGTTGGTTTATTTTTTATTTTTAAGAGGGTTCTATGAAGGGGGAGGATGTTGAGTAGAGATCGTTGGGAAGAAGTGAGTAAAGAATGAAAAAAAAAAACAACCATAAATCAGACTTTTTAAAAAAAGAAAATCCAGAGAGTTCCGGGTTAAGATGGCGGCAGAGTAAGAAGCAGCTCTAAACCTCTCCTGACCGAAACACACAAAACTCCTCAAGGGGACATAAAAACAAGTCCAGACGAACGGAGGAACCCCACAACAGGACACAGCGTGGAAGGTACGTGGAATCGAGACATTTCCAAGCTAAAAAGGGCTCTCACTCACTCAAGCGCAAGCTGAGCAACCGCCCCACCCCCACCCCCTCCACACTCTCCTATAGCTCTGAACCCAGCTAAAAAGAAATAGAGCAAGTTTGGGGCACCCATCGAATCATCAGCAGCTCCGGGACCTGTTCCTGAGAGCAGCAAGACTTAGGACCCCATTAAGTCAAGAACGCACGCGAAATCTGAGCGCGTGCGCGGGAGCGGACGCTGGGAGCGGAGCGCCGGATGAGCAGAGGCGTGGGTGGAGGTAAACACAACCAGGAACTAAAGCCTAAGTGGGGAACCAGTGCAGACGGGTATACGACTGTGGAAGTAGCGCCCTGAGACTTGTAAAGAAACCTCCTGCAGAGGTTCAAGCAAGGGAATCCACCAGGGGGCTTGACCTTGGAAAAAACTAGATCTCAGTCCTCAGGAGCCAATAGATCTCAGACAGACACTGAGAGCGAGGATAAACCTGAGAAGCTGCTGGGCTAATGATGGCTAACCAGTTACAGGAAATTCAGAAGAGAAAGAATAATAACAAAAAAAAGAAGTC
>NC_058130.1:714277447-714304739 GCF_016433145.1 Gracilinanus agilis | reverse complement strand
TGCAACTACCAACAATTTGGAAATTGGTCTTGTTCAAGGACACATGACAAAACTAGTGGAAACGCGCATCGGCCAAGGGTGGGGGGGGCGCGGGGGGGGGGGTTGAAGGGGAAAGGGGAGCATGAATCAAGTAACCACGTTAAAAATGAATATTAATAAATGTAAAAAAAAAAAAAAAAAAAAAAAAAAAAAGAAAATCCAGCAGCCTGCAGCAAGATATGGATGTGGCTTTATACAATATCACCTTTGCATTTGACCATGGCCAGACTTCAGCACGTTTCTGTCTTAGAACATTGATGAGTTCAACTCAAATCCCACCTTCCGTGTGAAGCCTTTGTCAATAGCCCTCAGATGTTGACACCCCACCCCGATGATCTTCTATTTTCTATATAGTTCTATATTTACACATAAGGTCCTTGATGACTAAAGCTTTCATTTTTGTATTTGTATTCTCAGCACCTAGCATAGTGCCTGGTACTGTCAGGGATTAATAAATGCTTTTTGATTGCCTGGTTCATGGTTCTAAAACTGGGAGGTGGGGACAGAAGAAAAGGGTGCCCACATTGGCCCCAAGGCATCTGGGGAGGAGGCAAAGGGAGAGATGGTCAGAGAATTAGAACTTTTCCTGAAATCGTGCTCAAGGGGAGGCAGCCACCAATTGGTAGAACAGGAAACTCCAGGGCAGGAGTTTCTCCAGAGTGACCAGTGAAGAGGAAGAGATGACCAGAGCCAGAGTGAATGGAGCTTCTTGAGCAGGACAGTTTCAAGGTTATCCCTAGGCTATACAAATATCACTTTGGTGGTTGAATGGAGAATAGGTTGGAAAGGGGAGAGGCTGGATGCCAGGAGATCAATTAGAAGACTATGTAGTGGCTGTGTGATTGGAGAGATTGGAGAGAAGAGGTTGGGTATTGTGAACATGGAAACAATATGGCAGCCATGGACCAGATGTTGAGGTTGGGGCATTGAGGGAAAGAAAAGAATTGGGGATAAGGAGGATTATCTAGAGGTTTTCAATGGGGGTGACTGGAAAAATGGTAATGTCTTCAATAAAATTTGTGGACAGCGGAAAGGGTACTGAACTTAGAGTCTGATACCAATACTGAACTGAGTTTGAATCCTCATTCTGCTACTTACTACTTGTGCAACCTTGAGCAAGTCACTTAACGTTCTTGGTCTCCATTTCCTCATCTATAAGATTGGTAGTGGCCTCTGCTGTCTCTTTCTGCTCTAAATCCACAACCCTACGAAATAGGGAAATTTAGAGAAGAGTAATATGTTAGAAGGGATAATATTGAGTTTGATTTAAGACAGGTTGAATTGGAGGTGTCTATGGGATGTCCAAGTGGAGGTCTCTAGCAGGCAGTTAGATATTTAGGACTGGAGCTCAGAAGAGAAATGAAAGCTGGATATATAAAGATTTGGGAGTCATATGGATGGTGATGCTAATTGAATTCACGGAGCTGATTGAGGTCTCCACTTCTTTCTATCTTCATGACATCTCTTGTGTCTACTTCTCTACTTATAGAACCATCCCTTCAGTTCCGTTCCTTATTAAGGATCCCCTGGGCTCTTAGAGTAGCCTCTTAATTGGTCTCCCTGTCTCCAGGATCTCTTCTCCAATCTCTCTTCTGCATAGCTGCCAAAGTGATATTCTTAAAGTGTTAAGAAGGGGGAAGCTAGATGGATTCTTCCTAACTGTGTGACCCTGGGTACGTTATTTAACCCTAGTTGCCTAGCCCTTACCACTCTTCTGCCTTGGAACCAATGTTTAATATTGATTTTAAGACAGAAGGTAAAGGTTTAAAAAAATGTAGTGAAAAAAAGGAGAACAAGCCAGGACAACCATTGTGGTTTAATACACATCTTCTTTGGCAAAGACGACAGGGTCCTTCATATAGTAGAATTTTAGCATACTCTTTTATATTATGGTGTAGTCTTTTAACAAATATTTGTGGAAGGCATGCATTTATAGAAGACTTGGCAGCAAAGAAGTCCCACCATTTGTCTTGAGTATAAGAAAATGAGCCTAACCTCTCTCATTAGAGGCCATGACTAAAACATACTTAAGGATGAGCTGAATATTGAGACGGTTTTAAATATTATCTATTTTTGATATTTTCGTTTATATTGTTAATTATTTCTCAGTTATATTTCAACATGGTTCAGTGTACTCTTGAAACTGTTGTGGGCTGTTTTATGGCCTTGATGTTTGACCTCTTGGGTCTGGAGAGTTTTTGAGTACATTTATTATTTAGGGGATTTTCCTAGGGTCACGTAGCCAATATATTTTAGAGGTGAGATTTGAGCCCAGATTGTCCTTATTGTAAGGCCAGCTTTTTATCTTCTACACCATGCTTCCTCTATATAGAAGAGAAATACATAATAACTTTTGGTAAGGGGAGAGAGATGATAAGTGGAGTGGTCTAACAAGACATATTTTAGAAAAATCACTTTGGCAATTGTATGGAGGATGCATTGGAAAAGAGAAAGAATAGAAATAGGAAGACCATGTAGGATCCTACTTCAATATCTCAGGTGAGATGTTATAAAGGTCTGAACTGGGAGGGTGGTTGAGTTAGTGGAGATTATATTTGAGAGGTGTTGGGGATATAAAATCAATAAGATTAAGAAAAAACTCTTGCCTTCTGTCCTAGAATCAATGCTAAGTATTGGTTTCAAAGCAGAAGAATGGTAAGGGGTAGGTAACGGGAATTAAGTGACTTGCCCAGGGTCACACAGCTAGGAAGTGCTTGAGGTCATATTTGAACCTAGGACCTCCCATCTCTGGGTCTGTCTCTCTCTCTTCACTAAACCCACCTAGCTCAGTGATAACTAATTGGATTGTTGGGTGAGAATAGCCAAGTATGACTTCTGTGGTTGGCCACCCATATAAGGTGTAGAAGGATAGTGGTACCCTTGACCGAAACAGTGAAGTTTGGAAGAGATGTGGGTTTGGAGAAAGATAATGAATTCTGTTTTGGACATGTTGAGTTTGATGTACCTATTGGAAATGTCTAATAGTCAGTTGGAGATTCAGGACCAGAGTTCAGAAGGGACAATAGGGTTTGATATAGAGCTTTGTGAAGCATCTAAGTAGAAGTGAACTAAATCCATGAGAGCTAATATCATCATAAAGAGAGAGAGCATGGGGAGAAAGGGAAGAGGGCTGTCATACTTTTCTACTACCCCCTCTCCCAACCTTCTCTCCTTCAGGTTAAATATTTCCAGTTTTCTTGACCAATACACACCCAGAATGGACACAAGACATTTTATTATCCCAGTCTCCCTCCATTCTTCCTTAAAATGTGACACTTGGAAAAAAATCCGTAGTGAAAATGTGTCTCATCCAACAGAATGTGAGTTCCTTGAGGGCAGGGCAGGAACTGTCTGTCTTTCTGCTTGTATTTGTTTTTTCTAGCACTTAGCATAGTGCCTGGCCCACAGTCAGTGCCTAATCAATACTTTTTGATTAATATGGATTATAATCTATCAGAAGAGACTGAGAAAGAATGATGGGAGATGTAGGAGAACTTGGAAAGAGCCACGTTACCCTGCTCTGGACTTAGTCTCCCAATTCTCATATGCTATTAGCAGGTTGAGTTCCAAGACTGTATACCTGCTTCCACTCTAGCAGTATCATAAAAACCCAGAGAGGGTAGATTATCTAGAAGAGAGTGGCAAATAAATGGTGCCAAATGCTAGGGAGATGCCAAGAAGAAAGAGGTCTGAAGAAATACCATCCGATTTGGCAATGAAGGCATCGTTGATAGCGACTTCAGTGGGGGGTGATTTAATCTCCAGGGAAGATGTCAGTCTGGGCCAGTGGCCTTGACTCTGATTTAGGGAAGACTTGACTTCTTGGAGGCTGACAGCTGGTCTCCTGTCTTGTCCTCTGATGCCCTCTCGTGGACAGTTCTGATGGGGCTCCTCTAGGCACCAGTGCTTTCTCCAGAGAAGGTCAGAGCTGGTAGGGAAATTAGAGATCATGGGATCCAGCACCTTCATTTCACAGAGGAGGAAACTGAGGCACAGGGCCTATATGGTTTTCACAGAACTCCAGAGCTGAGAAGAGATCTTCAGAGACCATCTAGTTCAACTTGTTCCAGACTGGTGGAAAAAAACAACAAACAAACCCCAAATACCCTAGAAGTGTCTTAACCAGGACAGAGAATGGTGCCACTGTCACATGCCTCTATATTCTTCTATTCTCCCCCCTCTCATGTAGCTTTTTATTTATATTATATTTTATTTTTTTAAAAAAACCCTTACTTTCATCTTAGAATCAATACTGTGTATTGGTTCCAAGGCAGAAGGAGAACGGTAAGGACTAGGCAATGGGAGTTAAGGGACTATACAGATAGCAATATAGCTTTTTATAGAAACTTTGTGTGTGTGACAAAGATCACAGCTATGTGCAAAAGTAGAAAAACTTGAGTTCAAATCCAGCCATAGATACTTATTGTCTGCGTGATCCCGAGTAAATTCTTTACTCTCTCTCATGGCTTCAGTTTCCTCATCTGTAAAATGGGGACAATAATAGCACCTGTTTCTCTGGTGTTGTTGTATCAAATGAGATAATATTTGTAAAATGCTCTGTAAACCCTTAAAATGCTAAGTAAATATGAGTGATCCTCCTCAAACTGGTAGATGGTCAAACTCATAAATGTAATTCTTGGCTACATTCAAAGAGGCATGGTATCCGGTGTAATGAGGAAATTAGGAAATTAGTGGTAATTTCCTAATTTCCTCATTACATCAGGAATGTATAGGCAGAAAAGAAGGGGCTAGTCACTTATCAAGAGGAAGGGTAGCAAGTTGCTTACCTGAGAGCTGCCCTGCGGATGCCCCCCAGAATGTCCAAAGGAGGGATTTAAGTGCCCTGGAAATCATATGGGAGAATGAGTATACATGTGGATGGGTTGCAATCTGCACCACTGGAGGGGATGCTACATATATGAGAACATGGGTCCATTAAAGTATTTAAGTGAGAGGATCTGCAGCTCAGGCATCCACAGACCCAGTGTCCTTGGCTCTGGGCACAGCACACGTGGCCAACTGTGTTCAGTTCTGGGTGCCATGTTTGAGAACCAACTTTGACGAACCACAGAGCACCCAATTTGTAGGGTATGTATCAAGGGCCTTGGGGCCATGCCATATGAGGATCAGTGGACTTTGGGATATTTATACCAGAGAAGAGAGGATTTAGATGGAAGTTACAGTTGTTCAATTGATTCTGACTCTTCCCAACTCCATTTGTGGTTTTCTTGGCCAAGATACTGGAGTGGTTTGTCATTTATTTCTACAGCTTATCTGACAGATGAGGAAACTGAGGCAAACATGATTAAGTGACTTGACCTGGGTCGCCCAGTTAGTAAGTGTCTAAGGTCAAATTTGAATTTGGGAAGATAAGTCTACCTTATTACAGGCCTGGCACTCTATCCATTGTACCACCTACCTGCTCTTTGGAAGGGATGCTACGTGGAAAAGGGATTAGGCTGGTTCTGTTTGACCCAGAGACCAGAACTAGGAACAGTGGGTGGAACAAAGTTGGGGTGAGGTATATTTAGGCTGGATGTAATTAAAAACAAACATGGCTATCCAGAAATGGAATGGACTGCCTCCGGATCAGTAGGCCTTCGAGGGAAGACTGGATGACTTCTCAGGGATATTTAGAAAGGATTAGGGGTCTGGGTTAGATTAGGCAGCCTTGAGGTCCTTTCCAGCTCTGAGATCCTATAAGAAATAGTAATGGGCTCAGCTCACACTTATATATAGGCCAGGCCTCCCTCAAAATATGGGCTCCTGAAAGCTACCCCAGGTTGAAGGCATACTTGGGGTCAGCATCCTTTCAAAGCCTTGGCTTCTGAGCCTCCATTGATAACTATTTTTTCTGGGTCAACTAAAACCACATTTTCTGAGAAACCCTTTCCTTCTGACTTAGAATAAATACCAGGTATCAGTTCCTAGGCAGAAGAGTGGTAAGGAGTAGGCAGTTGGGATTAAGTGACTTGCCCAGGGTCACACAGCTAGGAAATATCTGAAGTCAGATTTGAATCCAGGACTTCCAGTCTCTAGACCTGGTTCTCTATCCAATGAACCACCTTGCTGCCTTATCTCCACTTGTTTTTGATCACTCAGTCCTAACAGGAAAATATTTTTGAGCATGTACCCCCAATATGTAGCCATTCATTTATAAATTATAGATACTGTTGTACCAATACATTAGATACATCATAAAAATATGCACAAAAAAGTTAAAGGATGAGATAAAGATGAAACAATGTTTTAAAAATAATTGTGAGTTTTGCACAGTGGCAGTATCATAGCCCATGAGGTCTATCCAAGGTGTGATTATTGCTAATTGAAAACTTAAAAATAATTGTGTAGGGATGCGGAGCCAAGATGGGGGCTTAGTAGCAGCCAAAGCTGGAACCATTCCAAGAATCCTCTAAAAATAATTGTGTATTTTGTTCCATCTTATTAGTGGTGGCCCGGGCCAGACAACTTGAGCAGTACATCCTGATGCAGTGGTGGGAGATGGACGGCAAAGGAGGCTACTCAGGGCTGGGGTCACTTTGGGGCAGAGTGGAGACTGAGCGCTTGCCTGTCTGCCTGGGGATGAGTGGGTAGCTATCCGCTAGAACCCGGGCACAGTAAAGAGAAGGAAAGCAGGAGCCACGAGTGATGGCAGCAAGCAGGAACATCACGGGCATCCTCTGGGGTCCTCACCCAGCTCTGGAGAAAGAACGATGAGTTAACCAGGGAGCACGCTGGTTCCCCACAAAACAAGACAAACCATATGATAAAACAACCAAATAAAAGACAAGGAAAATCTATATCCTCTGCCCACTGCATCCATCCCCAACCGCCCTCATACACACAAGGTGAAACCTTTCAACACATGTTCATCCACAGTACCAGAGGGGAGGAAACCGCCCATAAAGAATACGTAAAAGAGTCAGGGCGACACTCCTAAAGCAACCCCTGCGCTGGAACTCCTCTTTGCCTCCAGTGTGGATGTTTGCTTCTCCACGATGGGGCCAATATCATCAGCCACATTCACCAGGGCTGCAAACTTCTGGGGTCCTCTGCTGAGTTTCTGCTACATGCTAATGTCCACATGCTGAGCTGCTCTTTGCCAAATCTCAGCTGAATTGCACCTAGCAGACACCCTGCCTGCTCCCTCACCACCCACCCAAAGTAACTGAAACCTTCTTATGTGGGTTGTCTCCCTGTTCCATTATAATGTGAGGGACTGTTTATATATTGTACCCCTAGAACTTAGCACAACATTTCCCGCATAATAAAGCTTTAATAAACACTTTTTTTTTTTTGAAACTCTTACCTTCCATCTTGGAGTCAATACTGTGTATTGGCTCCAAGGCAGAAGAGTGGTAAGGATAGGCAATGGGGGTCAAGTGACTTGCCCAGGGTCACACAGCTAGGAAGTGTCTGAGGCCAGATTTGAAACCAGGACCTCCCCTCTCTAGGACTGGCTCTCAATCCACTGAGCTACCCAGCTGCCCCCTTTAATAAACACTTTTCAGTGATTTGTTCATTCACTCATTCATTTAATCATTCACTCATTCATGTATGTGATCTTTCCCTTGTTAAGCTCTTCAAGCTTCTAGCTCCAGTTCTTTGTGATTCAGACCAAATCATTCAATCAGCTGTAAAAACCTCTAGTCACTTCATGCGTATTTTTAAATGATTTCAGTTTGTTTCAGTCAGCACTCCTTGAATTTAATCTATTTTTTAAATTGGGAAAACATCTTCCAACTCCCATCATGCTCCTGATCCATGGAAATCAACCTTAAGCTCTTCCCCTAGCAAGACTCATGACTGAATGAATCTAGCAAAAAAGTACTAGACTTGAAGTTGCTAAAACCCAGGTTAAAATCCCACCTCAGACTTTCACTGCATGACCCTTGGTGAGTTCTTTCAGCTCTTCTACATCTTGGGTTTTTTTCATCCCAAAATGAAGGAATAAGGGACAGCTGGGTTGCTCAGTGGATAGAGAACCAGACCTGAAGAAAGGAGGTCCTGGGTTCACATCTGACTTCAGATACTTCCTAGCTGTGTGATCCTGGGTAAGTCACTTAATCTCTTATAAGTCTAGACCTTATTGCTCTTCTGCCTTGGAACCAATATTCAGTATTGATTCTAAGACGGAAGGTAAGAGTTTTTTTTTAAAATGAAGGCGAAGGACTCACCCTCTAAGATTCTTCCTACCTCTAAGTCTATGATCCTTGGGAATCAGTAGGGACCCAAGTTCAAAGTCATCAAAGATGGCTGTTTTCATGTTGATAATGATCTTTTCTCATCCCTCATCATTCTCAACCTATCAGTTGCATTGGACACTGCTGACCCTTTTTTTCTCCCTCTGGGTTTTTATGCTGTTACCCTCCCATGGTTCATTTCCAACTTGTCCAACCCATTCTTCTCATTCTTCTTTATTGGCTGATATCCCCTAACTGTAGATGTTGCTCAAGGTTCGGTCCTGGGTCCTTCTCTCTTCTCCCTCTAGACTCTCTAGGTAACCTCATCAGTTTCCTTGGTTTTATTCATTTTCTCTAAGCATCTACAAGGTGAAATAAGTAGAATGTTGGATCTGTAGTCAAGAGGACCTGAATTCAAACCCAGGCTTAGATACTAGCTTTGTGGCCCTGGATATATTTAACTTCACCAGTCTGTTTCCTCATGTGTAAAATAGGGATACCTGCATCTTCTTCACTGGGTTGTAGGGAGAATCAAATAAGATATCTGTAAAGCCCTTTGCAAACTTTAAAATGCAATACATACTAGCCATTATTATTACAGGGTTATAATTCAGTCCTTTCCTACTCTTTATGACTCCCTGGACCATAGATATTCATGGCATTTTCTTCACATGGGGAGTGGTTTCCTATTTCCTTTTCCAGTGGATCCTGTGAATCCTTTTGTCAGGCAATCAGAAGTTAAGTGACTTGCCCAGAGTGACTCAGCTAGGAAGTTTCTGAGGCCAAATTTGAACTCAGGTCTTCCTGATTCCAGATCCAACACTCTATCCACTGAGCCATCTAGCTGCCTCTTGGCTTATTGTTATTATTATTGTTATTGTTATTATTATTATTATCATTATCATCATCTCTATGCAAATGACTTCAAGATCTATAAATCTGCTCTCATTCTTGTTGGTAATATAAGTTTGGTAATACCATTTCTCTTTTTATTTATTTTATTTTTATTTTTTTATTTTTTAAACCCTTAACTTCTGTGTATTGGCTCCTAGGTGGAAGAGTGGTAAGGGTGGACAATGGGGGTCAAATGACTTGCCCAGGGTCACCCAGCTGGGAAGTGTCTGAGGCCGGATTTGAACCTAGGACCTCCCGTCTCTAGGCTTGACTCTCAATCCACTGAGCCACCCAGCTGCCCCCTGGTAATACCATTTCTTAATTGTAATGGAAAGGTTTTTTATGATATATGAAATTTTAGGGATTGTCAACATATAAACTAGTAGAGTTTGGATTAATGTGGTAATGCCTGTTTTCATTTGTAAACAGTTATATACACAAAGCGCTCCTTTTAACTTTGAGCCTTCATCAGTTGCCCATTGGATACTTTACCATGGATGTTTCATAGAAAAATAACTGTCAAATCCAACATGTCCAAAGCAGAGCTCATTACTTTTTCCCCAACCCTTTCCTCTTCTAAACGTCCCTATTTCCCATATCACAAGTTAGTCATCTTGGCACTATCCTGGAGTCCTGATGCTTCCTCACCCCACATATTCAAGAAGTTGCCAGATCTTGCTGTTTCTACCTCCACAAAAATCTCTCCTATTCGACGACCCCTTCTCTCCACTCATCACTTCTTGCCTAGATTACTGCAACAGCCTCCTAATTGGTCTCTCTGCCTCTAGTCTCTCAGCACTCCAGTCTATCCTACCCACGGCTGCCAAAATGATTTTCCTTAAGCTCAGATCTGACCATGTGATTCCCCCAGTCAACCCTCTCCAGGGACTTCCAATAGGCTCTAGGTTCAAATAAAAACTCCTCTGTTTGGCTTTTAAAGCCCCCCACACAACCTGGTCCCAGTCTATCTCTGCAGCTTTGATGGACATTCCTCTCCCTCTCTCTGCAGTCCAGCCAAATTAGCCTTCTGTCTGCTCCTCATCCACATACTCCATCTCCTCTCTCTGCCTTTGTGCTGGCTGTCGTCCCTGGAGCCTCGAATGCCTTCCTTTCTCACCTCCTCTTCCCCACAGAGTTCCTCCATTCATCCAAGTCATAGCCCAAGAACCACCTTCTGCAAGAAACCATTCCTCATCTCCCCAACTGCTAGTGTCTAGCCTTTACTGCTTTTCTGCCTTGGAACCAATATACAGCATTGATTCTAAGGTGGAAGGGAAGGTTTTTTTTTTTAAGAACCTTTAATTGATTGACTGATGCCTGTGGGACCTTGAGCAAGTCACAACTTCCTTGAGCCTGTAGCTTTTTTAAGCTGGGGGAACATTATCTTAACTCCCACTCCCACTTGTGAATTGGGTTGCCAGAAATGAGGCTACATCTCCCCCTCAAGATTCTAGGGGTACCCCTGAGAGACAGTGAGCTGCCTTTCTAATGCTATCAACTTGAGCTCACATTCTGGGGTGCTCTTCCCAAAATCAATGACTATTTATTAGGGTCTTAGTATCATTTAAATCAGGAGGCAGCTAGGTGGCTCAGTGGATAGAGCACTGGACCTGGAGTCAGGAAGACCTGCGTTCAGATTTGCTCTCAGATACCAACTGTGAGCTCCTGGCATAATCCACTGGAGAAGGAAATGGCAAACCACTGCAATATCTTTGCCCCCCAAACCCCATGGACAGTATGGTCCACAGGGTACAAAGAGTCGGATATGCCTGAACAACTAAACCACAAATCATTTAAATGATTTAGAGTTCAAATCTGACCTTAGATACTTTGACGTGTGGCCCTGGGTGAGTCACTGAATTGCCTTCTGCCTCAGTTTCCTCCGCTGTAAAATGGGGAAGATAATAGTACCTACCTCCCAGGGTTATTGCGAGGATCAAATGAGATGATATTTGTAAAGGACTTAGCTCAGTACTTGGCATATAAAAGTTAACGATTATTATTATTTAACCTACTAACATCAATTAGCTTTTGTAAGGAGATAGTTGCTGAGAAGTTATAGCAGAAACAGAAGCACAAACATTGTCCCCAATACCAGATAGCCCTGGCCTCCAAGGAGCTTACATTCCAATGCAGGAAGATAGTGTATAACGGAATGCTAAACAGAGGAGAGCAGAGAGTCAGGAGCAAAGATGGAAAAAGGAGTGAGCGGGACTGGCCTGGGCTCTTCTTAAATGGAGGCGCTCCCTCATTGGAGGAGGGGACCCCACTCCAGGGCCAGAGGGGGCTTCCAGGGTGAGAAGGTGGAGAAGCTCAGAGCAGAGCCAGGAGGAACGAAGGACACAGGAAGGGAGAAGGGAGGAGGGAGAATGATTAAGGGATGAAACATATCCCTAGAACATTTAGAAGGGCCATGATAAAGCTCTGGATCAGAAGTCGGAGCATTTCAAGGTTCCATTTCCATCTCTGCCACTATTCATTGGCTCTGGGACCCTGGGACCATGTGGGACCCCTTGACCCTCAGTTTCTTCATCTATTAAAATGAATTTGAACTAGGAGGTCTCTGAGGTGCCTGCAGTTTTCTAAGGTGGAAAAGCCTGTGATCCTGATCAATCAGTAGCTGTGCACTACCCATAGGAAATGCTGCCGTGACCTGTGGGGGCCTTGGAAGAAGGGGGAAAACCCACATGGGCTAGCATGCATGGGGAAGGCTGCCTTGGAGGAATCTCACAGGGGAGACCACAGACCGAGCCAGCACACAGCTCCCAGGCAGGGGTGTGTTTGGACTTTTGGCCCTGGTCCTGGTTGAGATGCCTTTGATCTGCCAACATCCTTCCCAGGCGAGGCAGGAAGCAGCTCCTTAAGCCGGATTGGCAGCTGGGATTTGAAGGGGCCCTTGGCTCAGCCCCTACCCAAGGAGAGGATGAGGCAGCAGGGGCAGTAACCCTGCTGGTGTCTATTGGGGGAATAATAGGACTTAGATCTGGGAAGAACCTTACACACCTTCTAGTCTAATGCTTTCATTTTACAGATGAGGAAATTGAGGCCTCCAGAAGGGAAGGGTCTTGCCTGAGGTCACACAACTGGATGGGAAGTGGCAGAGGTGAGATTTGAACCTAAGTCCTCTGGGTCCAAATCTGGTGTTCTCTGCGGTGTACTGTGCGGCCAGTGAGGACATGCTATACTGCCTTTATTATGTCAGAGAGGGAAGGCTCAAAACCAGAGTGGGCAAGACATCTCAGGTCAAGTAAGATCCCTGTAAATTGCTGTTTTTCATCATTTTCCAGCCATGCCCAACTCTTCATTTAGAGTTTTCTCAGCAAAGATACTAGAGTGGTTTGTCATTTCCTTCTTCAGCTTATTTTACCAAATGAGAAAACTAAGGCAAACAGGGTAAAGTGACTTGTCCAGGGTCACCCAGATAGTGTCCAAGGCTGGATCTGAACTCAGGAAGGTAAGTCTTCCTGACTCCAGGCCTGGGACTCTATTCACTGTGCCACCTAGCTGCTCACCTCCCTGTAAGGGGGTTGTCCAAATCTGGTACTCCCTCTCAGGCTCTGTCTCTCCTTCCTCTGTGCCCCTTCTTTGGTATCCGATTTTGTCTTTGCTGCAGAATTGGTCTGTTTTCCAGTTTATCTCGGTTTGTTCCTGATCCTGCCCCTTCACCTGGGCCGGTGCTCTTGTCCAGATCTCCTGTCTGTCTCTGGGGCTGCTTCTCTCTGGATCCTTGGGGTGTCTCTGCAACACTCACTATCCAGTGTCTGACTCTGTCCCCCTCCATCTCTGTCTTTGCGTCCACTTGATCCTTTGGATACAGGAGCCTCTCACCTTGCCTCTTTTCTTGGTCTCTGTGCCTTTCTCCTTATCTCTGTCCCCATAGCCCTTTCTCAGGAAGAGTCATGACTGGGCAAAAGGGAAAATGTGTGTGTGTGTGTGTGTGTGCGTGTGCATATGAGTGTGAGTGTGAGAGTATGCGTGTGAGTATGGGTGTATTGTGCATGTGAGTGTGTGTGAGTGTGAGTATGTATGTATGTGAATGTAAGTGTGAGTGTGAGAGTGTGTGTATATGAGTGTGTCAGTATGTATGTGTGTCAGTATGTGTGTGGGTAGATGAGTGTGTGTGTCAGTGTGAGGGATGTGTGTGTGCATGAATGTGTATGACGAGTATGTGTGCATGTGAGTGTGTGTGTCTGTGTATGTGTGGGCAAGTGTGTGAATGCATGTATGTGTGTGAGTGTATGTATATGTGTGTATGAGAATATGTGTGTGTGACTGTGAGCATGTGTGAGTGTGTTTGTGTGTGCATGTGTGTGGGTGAGTGTGTGAGTGTGTGTGTGAATGTGCATGTGTGTCTATGTGAGTGCACATGAAGATGTTTGTGAGAGTGAGTGTGTTGATGTGTAAATGTGCCTGTGTATGAATGTGTGAGTGTGTATGTGTGTGAGTGTATATATGTGAATGTGTGAGGAGCGAGTGAGTGTGTGTGTGAGTGGGAGGGAGAGGCTGCAGGTGCGGGGCTGTTTCTGGAGACAGGAGCCCAGAAAAAGGGGGGGGCGGGGGAGAGGGAGGAGAGGGGAGCGGGAGCCCGGCGCTGGCGCTGCTCCGCTTCCCCTTTATCTTCTTCTCCAGCTGCCTCTTATCTCCTGACTCGGGCAGCAGCACGAGGACAGGATTAAGGCAGAGCCAAAGCCGGAGCCCGGAGACGACGTTGGCCCAGGAAGCGGGGGTGGGGCAGCGCCCGGGGAAGCAGGGATGGAGAATGCCAGTGGGGAGAGGTGGGCCGAGGGACGGGCAGTAGAGGAATGCGGAGAGCGGGTCGGGTGGGGGCTAGAGTCCTTGCGAGAGTAAATCCGGGTCCAGTCCTTTTCTGCCCGCCAATTCCTCCCATTGGTGTCCCGCTCCAGCCTTTCTCTCTGCCAGGAACGCTGAGATTTCAGGGTTGGGGGCGGGGGGGGCATCTCTCAGCCCCTTCCTAGTCACTCCTGAGAGACAGCCTGGAGCGGAGAAGTAGCCTCTGGCCGAGAAATCAGGAGTCCTGGATCCCATCAGAGATCTCGCCCCTCCTGCCCCCCTCCCCGACCCTGCGAGGAGGAACTTCTGCCCCCGGGTCCCCAGGGGCCTTCCCCGTCATCATCTCACAGGAGTGTCAGATATTCTGATCACCCTTCCCCTGCCTCCCCACCCCGCCCCATTATCCCTAACGGCCTGGCCTTTCCTCGCCGGGAGCGCCCCAGAGATTATCCCCTTCCCGGTGCCTCGCCCACCTTCCACCTTAGAATCGCAGAAGAGTGGGGAGAGCCAGGCAATGCCGGGTAGTGTCTGAGGTCACATTTGAACCCAGGACCTCCGGGCTCCACGCCCGACTCCGAATCCACCGAGGCCCCTCGCTGCCCTTCCCCTCCGTCGTGGAACCCGCGTCTATCCACTGTGGAGCTTGGATGCAAAGCGCTCCGTCACGGCTCCGGCTCACCTGGGCAGGCATCTCTCCTTTTGAAAAGGGAACGGCAAACACTCCAGGATCTTTGTCCAGAAAACTCCATAAGGGCAGGGAAGTCTGCCCAGCGTCCCACTAGGATGTGGGCTCCTGGAGGGCAGGGATAGGCTTTGCTTTGGGGTTTGTAGCCCCAGCACACAGCTTTTTTCCCAAGCCTCCTATCACTAACTAGATCCCTAACTCAACTGAGTTCAAATACAGCCTCAGATGCTTCCTAGCTATATGACCCTGGGCAAGTCATTTAATGGCTCTTTGCCTCAGTTTCTTCCACTGTAAAATTAAAGATATTAATAATAGCCTCTACCTTACAGCATTGTTGTAAGACACTCTGTGTCCGTGTCTTTAATAGTGTCTCTGAATCTCTGTTCTCTGTGTTCTAATCTTTGTCCTCTGGCTCTCCTGGCATCTTGTTTTTGGATATTTCTCCTTCTTTCTCAGAGGAAGAAATTAAAACTATCTACAGTCACATGAAAAAAATGGTCCAAAGCACTATTGATTAGAGAAATGCAAATTAAAATAATTCTGAGATTTAAAAATTCTGAGATAATTCTGACATGACCAGAAAGGAAAATGATAAATGTTGGAGGGGAGGTGGGAAAATTGAGACACTAATACACCGTTGGGGGAACTGTGAACTGATACAACCCTTCTGGAGGGCAATATGGAACCATGCTCAAAGGACTACAGAACTAGGCATTCTCCTTGACCCAGCAATAGCCCCTGGGGGTGGGGGTGGGGTTGTATTCCAAAGAGATCAGAGATAAGGGGGAAAGGACCTACCTGTACCAAAATATTTCTAGCATCTCTTTTTCAAAGCACTGGAAACTGAGGGATTCTCCATCACTTGAGGTATATGGTTGTAAAGGAATACTATTTGTGTCCTAAGGAACAATGGAGAGGATGCATTCAGAAAAACCTAGAAAGACTTATATGAACTGATGCAAAGTGAGCAGAACCAGGAGAACAATATATACAGGAACAGAAATATTATATGATGATCAACTGTGAAGGACTACATCATTATCAGAATATTTCTCCCTCTGATAGAGTAGACGATGGACTTGGAATGAGGAAAAACTCAGTTCAAATCATCTCTCAGATGATTAAATCTGCCTGGAACACAGCCTTGATATACTTGGCTGTAAAATGGAGATAACAATAGTAGCAAACTCCTAGGGTTATTGTGAAGATCATATTAGATAATACAGGTATAGGAAAAATTATAGTGCGAACCTTATGGTCCTGTGTAAATGCTATCTATCTATATTTCCTGGTGTCTTTGTGAGGAAATTAAAGCAGGTCTTTTCTTGTCTTATGTCTTTACCTGGCTTTATTGCTCTAAATCTTTGCTATCTTTGAATCTTTTTCTTAAAGAGAAGGGCTTAGAGGCAGAAAGCACAGAGTAAATTCTTTCTCAGCTCCCCACAGAAGGAAATATCACTCCTTGGGGGCCTGAGACCACCACAGAGCAAGTATCTACACTGGCCAAAATACCTGGGAATTATTTGTAACTGAAGGTCAAACTGGCCTCTGATCAATCTCTCCTGTGCATACACACACAAGATTGACTTGACTTCTTCCCGCCCCACTCCTGAATGATGGCTTTTCCAAATGGCAACAAGCTTTGACCTGTGGGGTACATTGGAGCTGCTTCCTGGCTCCAGGAATTCTGAGTCATTTTATCCAGATCGGGTCAGGTCCCCCCCTCAGGTCCTGGACCCTGTTCTCTGCCTTTTCCACAAGTGAGCATCTGGACCCCAATCTCTGGCCTGACCCTTTCCCTCTCCTTCTCTTCCCTAATGGGCCTCGCCTGGTCTGCTTTTCTAATTCACTCCCCAGGAAACTTTATAGCTTCTTCCTTTTCTCTGCCTCCTTCCTCCCACTCTTCCCCTCTTCTCCAAATCTCTCTGGCCTTCAACGCCCACCTCCAGACCCACCTGAGAGGTCACAGGATCACAGGATTTAAAGTTAGGAGGGGCCTTGGTCCATCATCTAGGCCAGGGTGCCTTGGACCCCTCTGGCAGTCTGGTAAAAGCTATAGACCCCTTCCCAGAACAGTGTGTGTTGTCTACATTCAATGGAAAGAAAAGCTAAATTTCAGTGAGGGATGAGTGAAAATGAAGATATAATTTCTCTCCCACCCAAGTTCATGGAGCCCCTGCAATCAATTTACAGACAACTAGATTAATTCATCCAACGCCCTCATTTTATTGTATTGTATTGTATTTTTTAAACTTTTATTTTCGGTCCTAGAAACAACTCTAAAACAAAACCAGGCAAAAGCTAGGCAAATGGGGTTAAATGATTTGCGCAGGCTCACACAGGAAGGAAGTATCTAAGGCCAAATTCGGACCCAGGAACTCCTGCCTGTAGGAGAGGCTCTCAATCCACTGTGCCACCTAGCTGCCCCTGCCCTAGGGTCTTAACCTAGCACAGGAGCCTGTAGGGACTGGTTCAGTGGGTCAGAGGCTAAAATGAGACTAAAATCCAGGTGACCTCAACAGAGTATGGGGCATAAACTAACACCTCAGTTTCCTCTTCTGAAAAGTGAGTGGTAAATTAAACTAGGTTATTTCTGAGGTCCTTTTCAGCTCTAAAATCAATGACGAACCCTCCTATGATTTTGGACCTTCAAAATTATCTAATCTGATTTCCTTATTTTACAGATAGAGAAACAAACCCAGAGAGGGAAATGACTTGTTTTAAAGTCACACGGAGAGAGGTGTTGGAGGCAAAACCAGAACTTAACTGAGCCAAGGTGTTCTGACCTGCTTCCAGGCCCTTTTTGTTCCATCTTTGAGATAGGGCAGAGCTTGGCACCAGAGTTGAGGGGTTCCTCCAGGTGGTTATAGATTACAGGGTTTAAACAAGAGGCTTGAGCTTCTGGGGAGAGGACAGGGATGGAGGCATTGGGGATGGCCCACTCCTGGCCCAGTGGCTCTCAGGGAGCTGTGAAAGAATAAATCCTAGAGCCACAGTGGACTTCCCAGGCCCTGCCTAAGAAGGAGACTCATAGCTTGGCTTGCTCATTCTCTTGGGGGTCAGTGACAATGCCTTACTCTATCCCTCTCTTTCTCCACCTCCTTTTTCTCCCCATAGTCCCAGGCCCCCCACTGCACTGGGTCCCTAGGGAGGTAATGGGAGCTGGACTCTAAGGTTTGGCCTGGCCCTGATCCTCCACTAAGATGGAAATTTCTCCCTCCGCCAGAGCAGTCTTGGCCAGCAGCCGGTTCAACCTTAAAAGACCTAGCCTACCCCTCAACCCTTACCCTCCTCGCTGGGGTGGGTGGGTGGGTGGGAACCCTGTAACTAGTGGGTCTAGCCCAGGCACAGAAGGGAGGGCAGAACCTTGGACATCCAAGGTACATCCCTGTCCTTCTACTCCCCATTGTCCCCATCCCATCCCAACCAGCAGTTATGAGAGGCGCCAACATACAACCAATTATTTCCTTTATTATAGACCAGCAAACTGAGGCTCTGAGAGATTGTTCAAGCTGACACAGCAATGTTTCTTTTGGCTCTTTCACACAAACTACTGAATCCTGAGCACCAGGATTTTGTGATTCTAAGAGGCTCCTTTAGGAGCAGTGATAGGGTACTGTGGAGAGATAGAGGACCAGCATCAGAGCTGGGAATACCTTGGTTTAAATTCTGCCTCTATTCGACCATGGAGAAAGTCACACCATTTTGGTGCCTCGATTAGCTCTCCAAAACTACATGATAGACAAACTGTTAATTCAAAGCAGAATTTGAAGGAATTTCCACCATGGAAGTCCTTTACACATAAAATGCCAGGCTGGTCGCCCCTAGGCTTCCGATCTCTGCCCCCCCCTCCAAAAAAGTCTAGGATGCTAAAAATCCTGAGTTTAGAGATTCCCGTATTTTAGGTCTACTCCAGCTCTGTGCCCTCATCCTGAGAACAAGAACCATTTCTAGGGACCCTGCAGCCCCCCCCCCAATGTTACCAGGTCCACAAGACAAAGTATCCCAAAGGAATCTTTGTCCAATAAATGCCACCCAGGGCACTAGGAACTGGGGGAGAAGAAGGAGGAAAAACATACTTTCTGTAGGCAATCTCTTGCTTGCTGAGTAATGTTGGGGATGCCCCTCTCCAGGCCTGGGAGTAGTCAGACCAGTAGGACTCAGCACAGAGGAACCCATAGCCTTGAGAAATAATCTGAGATAAGGAATACATTTAAAATAAAGAGGTGTTTATTTTTTAAAGGAAGGCCTAACTCCCAATTTTATTCTGGCTCCTGAAGGGAGCTGGAGGCTTCTTGGGAAGTTGGGGAAGTCATGGAAGACTTGGAAGGAAGGTTGGTCTGTCCTTAAGGGATCAGAATGTGGAGAGGGGAGAAGGGAGATGTTCAAACTTCAAAATTAAGAGAATAAAGTCTAGCCCCACCTATACACATGTCTGTGCCAAGGCTTAGGAACAGGACAATTAAGCTCCATATTCCGCATGTGGGAAGAGAAGGTGATCCTGGGGCTGGGGGACCCAGGGGAAATTACTGAGGACTTTTGGCTACAGCTCAGCCTGAGGGATCTGCTGTGTGACATGGGCAAAGTCATTGTCTCATGTTGAATCCTCAGTCTACCCTGTGGTAGTTGGTCTAGGGCAGCTGAAGGCTTTAGGCATTAGATGTGAGGAACTTGAGGGATCTTCCAGTCTAACCTCCTTTCCCAGTCCCAACCCCCTAAATATAACAGAAAAACAACTTTCCTGAGGGGTCCTAGAAAAGATTGTGTGTGTGTGTGTGTGTGTGTGTGTGTGTGTGTGTGTGTGTGTGTGTGTGTTTTAAACTCTTACCTTCTGTCTTAGAATCAGTCCTGTGTCCTGGTTCCAAGGCAGAAAAGAATATTAAGGGCTAAGCAATGGGGGTTAAGCAGTTTGCCCAGGGTTACACAGCTAAGAAGTGTCTGAGCCCAGATTTGAACCCAGGATCTCCTTCCAGACTTGGTTCTCAATCCACTGAGCCACCTAACTGCCCCTCTCGGGGGTAAAATGTTGAGGAATCACCCCCCACCCTGAGTTATCTCTCGCTCCATCCTCGGCTCATGGAGTGTTTCTGGGGAAGACGAGTAGGGTGAGGAATCTAAACAGCTCACTTTCTTGGAAAGAGCAATAGTTATGAAAGGCTAAAGTTAAAATTCCAGGTCTGCTATTTGCTACTTTCTGTGACTTTGTACAAATCACTTAACATTTCTGAGTCTCGGTTTCCCCATTTGTAAAATGGCAGAGTTGAACCAGATGACCTCTTGGGTCCCTTCCAGCTTTAAATCTACAGAGTCTATGAAAGTCCTCTTCTGTAAGCAGAGAACAGACAAGCTAATCAAGGACAGGCAGCCTGGAGGAAAGAGCCCCAGATGGGGAGCCTCAAGAGTCTGAGTTCCAGTCCCAGGCTTGCAATTTATCATTTTTTTCCTAAGTATCCTTATTGTAAAAATCCTTCTTTTTCTTGAGACTCAGTTTCTTCATCTGTAAAATGGAGATAAAAATCCTTATACTACCTAATTCCCAGGGTTGGGTAGAAAAGCCTTTTGTGAACCTTAAAGTGCTCTAGAAAAAGGAGTTATTATTATCTTGATGTTTTCCATTATTCATCTCTGTTATTGTTAATGGGAGTCTCTCTCCCCCTACAGGCCCCAGTCATCGAGCCTCTCCTGGAACCACTGAGTAGGAACGGCTCTGACTGTCTCTCCCTTCTCTGCCCGCCCCCCACCGTCCGCCAGCTCCTGGGGCTGGAGTGGGTTTAAAAATAAAACATGTAAATACATTTCTTTAATACAATCAGCACAAGCTAATGGATCCCCCTCCTGAGTCTCCCCCTTCTCCTCCAGGGCCCTGGGCTGGGCTGGGAGATGCTTTCTGGCGGGAAGGGGCTTGGGGGTGCAATAGGGAGGATGAAGGCCACTGGCCCCTGTCTGCCAAGCCCCCAGGCCAGCATTTGCCCTTCATCCTCTGGGCCATCTCCCTCCTTCTCATGCTACCCTTACAAGTCATCTTGGTGAAAGGAGGCCATAGGGGTCAGACCTAGGATGCCCCAATCCTAATCCCTCTTTCCCTCCCTGGTCCTTAGTTTCCCTCCTCTGTAAAACGAAGGGATTGGATTAGAGGAGCTCTAAAGCGCCATTGAACTCTGAAAATCTGTTTAAAATAAAATAGATGCTTTACTGCTGCTATTTTTTTACAGTGATGTTAATTTTCAGGGCCACTCCCCACCCCTCGAACCCTCCCTGGTAACAAAGAATTATAGTTAAGCAAAACAAACCTATACATTGGCCTTTCTGAAAATGTATGCCTTGTTGCACACAGATCGTCCATCGTCTCTGGGTCGAGAGGAGGGAGGTATGCTTCACCCCCTGAAATTCTATGTTCTAAGGTTTCTTTTCTATGTCTGACGTTTTATGTTTTCTCTGGCTTCTTCTAGAAGCAGCTGACGGGAATAGAAAGCTGGGTTTAGAATCAGAAAGCCCCGAGTTCAGATCTGACTTCAGACACTTACTATGTGTCTCTGAGCAAGTCACTTAAGCTCTGTTTGTTTCTGTTTTCTCATTGGTAAAATGGGGATCATAAGAGCATCTTCTTCCCAAAGCTGTAGTGAGGCTCCCATGGGATAATATTTGGGAAGGCATGTAGTAGGGGCTTAATAAATGCTTCTTCCCTGAGTCCCTTCTCTCAGGTAAAATTTCCTTAATTGTGTGGTAGGAATCTGTGAGAATCAAAGCAAAATCTAGGGCTTCCATGGGCAAGTGGGGAAAGCTAATGGTCCAGCCCCCCATCCCAGGGCTTAGCACACTGGGCTGGCACACAGTAGACGTTTAATAAGTGTTTATTAATTGACTGATTCATTGATTGACCCTCTCTGGATTCAGGATCCTTGAAGCCCCAAGACCCCTAAGCTGGCCCAGGAAAGGGAGTCACAGCTCAGCATGGAGGGAGACACCTGCAAGGTGCCTATGGAAAGAGGGGGGAGGTGAGAACACGGGGAGAGGGGATTTCTTTTGGGGGGACCAGGAGGAGAGAGATGCTGGCACCCTTGGTTCCATGAGCCCTTTCCATCTTCCCCTTTCTCGTGGGACTGTGTGAGAGGGTGAAGGCAGAGAAGGAGGAGAAGGAGGAGGAGGAGGAGGATACAACTCATGTGTGACTGTGTGTGTGAGGGTGTTTGATCTCCTGCCTGCCCCCCCTCCCTGCTCGGCCCCAGCTCCCAGGCCATCCCAGAGGAAGAAATAGAGACTTTCAAGTCCCTGTTGCCAGGGGCAACTGTTTTATTAGAATCCACATGTTGGCCACATGTATCCCACTCCACATCTGTCTGGGAGGCAGCTTCAGGGCTCAGAGCCCCAGCCGCCCCCCCTCTCCACAGCCCTGTCACTGCCAGACCCTGGGGAGCCCAAGGGGAAGGGGAGGGCCAGGGAGGGAAGGAGGAAGGGGCAGTCTCGGGCAGCAGCAGGGAAAGCCCTGCATCTGGAGCCGTGGAGTTATGTCATGGTCTTAAAGTCGAACTTGTCTGCCGACTACCAAGTGATCTCAGGCAAATCATTTCCTCTCTCTCGGGGTCTCAATTTCCTTAGCTGTAAAACGAGAGGTTTGGGACCAGATAACCTTCAGGTCCCGTCTCCCTCTCGGTTCAGTGATGGAGAGATCTTCTGATGGATGGGATGGGGGGGAAGGGAAAGAGGAGGAAGATGGTGGTGTTCATGGTGACAGTCTAGTGATGATTGATGATGGCCTGAGAAGCAGTTGGCAGTGTAGCTTCTCATTCTGGGGTGAGGAAGATATTACTTCTGAGTGTGCGAGTGTGTGAGTGCGTGTATCCGAGAAGGGGGCAGGGCATAGGACCCAGGCTCTACCCCCTCCCTCAGTTGGTGGCCCAGCCAAGGAGAGCCCTTTGAAGTCTTCCCTAGAACCTGACCTCCCACCTTTCCTCCTGCCAACCCAGGCAGTATTCAGAGGCCTTTGTCTGCCTTAAAAAGGGGGGAGTGTCATTGCACAAAGAGATGCTGATTTTGCATGTATATATGAGAGTGTGAGTGTATTTGTGTGTGTGTGTACATAAGTGAGGGAGAGAGACAGAGAGACAGAGAAAGAGAGGAGAGAGACAGAGAGTGAGAGAGAGGAAGAGAAGGAAGGAGAGGGGGGAGAGGGAGAGGGAGAGATACAGAGACAGAGAGGGGGAGTGAGAGAGAGAGAGAGAGAGAAGAAAGGAGAGAAAGGGGGAGTGAGAGAGAGAGGGAAGGAGGAAGGGAGAGGGAAGAAGTGAAGGAGGGAAAGGGGGAGGAAGGGAAGGAAGGAGGGAGAGAGAGAGAACATGTTTTTATGCATATATCAGAGCTTGAGTCTTTTCCTTTGTGGGAGCATCTGAGAAAGGGTGTATATAATAATCACGGTTGCTCCCATTTCTACCATGCTGAGGTCTTGCCTCAGCACAACTGGATGAGGCAGGGAGTGCCAGTAGTCACCATTATCCCTATTTTACAGAAAAGGAAACTGAAGCTTACCTAGGAGCAGTGACTTGTGCAGGGTCACCCAGCTGATGAGCATCCCTTCTGATATCTGAACCCTCAAAGCCCTACAGTCTTTTGACTATGACCACAACTAGTATATATTAATTAGATCAGCTGTATGTGTGTTTGAGGAGGGTGGCCTTGAATGTTCACTTAAATATTACCCTGAAGAGGAGGGGAAGGATTCGAAGGTGTTAAAAAGGTTATGAAGTCAGAACCAGGGGTGGAATCCCCTCCAGCCTGATCAGAGGCTCCCCTTTGGCCTTAGCCAGTTCCTTACTTACTAGCTCTTTAGGAAAAAAGTGGAAAACACAGGAGTGTGGCCACATCTGCAATTCCATCCCAGCCTGGGAATTCCAGATCTCCTGCTACTCCAGGGTGTGATTTTGAGACGTGTGTCAGTATTTGTGTATGTGCCAGAGGCACCCAGGATCTGCATCTACAATGATAAAAATGTACACACGTGTGCCTGGTTTCGGGGACATCCGTGTGTCTGTGTGGGACAGGTGTTGGGTATCGGTGCCTGCAGATGTGCGTGATGTGTGTATGTGTGCTGACATGGTTATCTACGAGGGCATGACTTTATGTTTCTATGTCCATAGGAGTGTGTCTGTGTGTGTGTATGTGTGTGTGTTCTAGATTGTATCTCTGTTAGAGTGTGGGATTTTGTGTGTGTGTGTGTGTGTGTGTGTGTGTGTGTGTGTGTGTGTGCCCCATAGTGAGCCTTTCTCATCTTCCCTGACATCTCCCCTCCTCTCAGATGACAATGAGAGTGAGTGGGAGGCTCTGGGAAAGAGGAGGGGGAGCAGGGGCAGCAATTACTCTGTCAGTGATGGGAGGAGGGCGGGCGGGAGCCATGTCAGGTTTCATCTAACTCTGCTCCCCCAAGTCCCCCTCAAACAGAATGCACCCTGAAGACACCATGGATTCCACAGCCAGCCAGACACAGACACACTCCCATACCCAGAGACACCCACAATCATTCACACACACACTTACAGCCCCCCTCACACCTACAGCCACACACCTACGTTTTTGTCTCAGAACTAGAGGGGATCCCAGAAGGGATCTAGTTCAACCCCCAACCCCAAAGCTGACCAAGAACCCTCTCTCCACAATCCCAGGCAAGTGGTTGTTTGGTAGCTGCCACCATTTGAGAGGGCGCCCTGCCCCCCAATCCTGACAGCAGTTCATTCTCCTGGGTATCCTGAGGAAGTCCTTCCTGCCAGTCAGCCCAATGCTTCTTGTCCAACCCTGTGGGGCCAAATATTGAAGACACCTAATCCCTCTCTCCTACCTCCTTCAAGGCAGTGATCACAGTCCCCCAGTCCTTTCTTCTCCAGTCTGAACATCCCCTGTTCCTTGGGTGGATGGTCCCCTGGCCTCTGCTCTCTGGATGGTCCCCAGCTCAGCCTCCTAAAATGTGAATGATCACAGCAGTCTAGATCCGTCAGCACCACACGCAGAGGGCAGCTGGGCTGTGGAGTGTCTAGTCTGGTGCTAGCCATGTTTCTTTTAATGCAGTCTTCCAAGGGTTGGTTGTTTTTTTTTTTTTTTGGCTGCCATATTATGCACACAGATATTTCTTTACCAATCTCAGTTGCCAAGGAGCCTTCAGCCTGCCTCCTAAGTCCAAAGAGAACAAGAAAGTTTACATTTCAAAAGCCCAGAAAGGAGGCAGGAATGGGAGGATTTCAGGCATGAGTGAGGGGAATTGGGGGGTGGCGGTGGGTGTTGTGGTTGTTCAGTTGTATCTAACTCTTCTTGACCCCATAAGGGGTTTCTTGGCAGAGATACTGGAAGGGTTTGTCATTTCCTTCTCTGGCTTATTTTACAGATGAGGACACTGAGGCAAACAAGGATAAGTTATTTGCCCAACGTCAGACAGCCAGTGTCAGAGGTTGGATTTGAACTTATGAAGATGAATTTTCCTGGCTTCAATCCATTACTATACCCACTTCACCACCTAGCTGCCCTAACTGGGGAGAGAGGGGATTCGAACCACAGACAGATCTTTGGTTCTTCTTTGGTATATAGGATAGGCCATAGGCTACAGAATCCTGAGTAGGAAGGAGAAATGAAGGAAACAAGCTTTTATTAAGGGCCTACTATATGCCAGACAGTGCTAAATGCTTTACAATTATTATCTCATTTGATCCTCACAGTAGCTCTGAGTTGGTAGGTTCTATTGTTATTCTCTCCATTCTGCAGATGGGGAAACTGAGGCAGACACCAGTTAAGTGACTTGCACAAGGTCCCACAGTTGTATCCAGCTTGTGTGATGTAGGAGACCTGGAGAGCTCTGGAATTCACAGCCTGCCTGGTGCACAAGTCTAGGCTCTGGTATTATTAACTCATTGTGCATGACCTCGGTTATGCCATTTTTCTTTTAGGGAGGCTCATTTTTCCTGTCTGAAAAGGGGGCAGCATCACATAGTGAATCTAGGGCTAGCCTTGGAATCGGGGAGTCCTGGGCTTGAGCTCTGCCTCTGATACACACTGGTTCTGTCACCGCAAGTCCCTTAAGGTCTCTGCCTCCTAAGAGGCCTTCTTGAACCAGGACTCGCTCATACCTATACAATCACAGATATAGACCTTTTGAAAATGGGGGCATAATGCCCACCTCACAGGGCTGTGGTGAAGGGAGTCTTTGCAAACCTTAAAATACTGGTGTAATGCGACGATGCCTTTACTGACAGGAGGAGGAGGAGGATACT
Source organism: Gracilinanus agilis (assembly GCF_016433145.1). NCBI lineage: Eukaryota > Metazoa > Chordata > Mammalia > Didelphimorphia > Didelphidae > Gracilinanus > Gracilinanus agilis. Next base: position 714,278,901 of record NC_058130.1, on the reverse strand, counting down.
CGCAGAGGTGAGCTAGGAAACAAATACCTTTCCTCCTAGTCGGTTTCTTTCTCTTTTAATAATAACTCACATTTCTAGAGCACCTTAAGAGTTACAAAGCCCTTTTCTCACCACTCTGTGGGGGTGGGCAGCCCATTTTAGAGATTGACCCTGGGGGTCTGTCTGAGAAGGGAATCTTAGCCTGAAAGGGGCTCAGAGATCATCTAGCTCTCATTTTACCAATTAGGGAGATGAGGCTCAGGTTGGGAAAGGGTTTCTCTCAAGGTCACACCAGCAGTGGCCAGGGTTGGATTCAGGGTTTCTGATTCCCAGCCCAGGCATTCCCTCTTGGAGCCGCCTGGTGAAGGGGAAGCCTCTCTGTCCCCAGGCATCCCATTCCACTTTAGGGTGGCTTTGCCCTGTAGGGTTGAAATCTGCCTCTTCCAACCACTGCTCTCTAGGGCCAAGAAGGACAAAAATCGAATCCCTGTTCCACATGACAGGTCTGAGAGTTGGGAGATTAATTCTTCACATCTTTCATGCTCAGGGAGCTTCTCTGCCCCTACAACGCAGGCAGCAGGCCACAAGAAAAGCAGGCCGCAAGGCCACTAGGAAGCGGGGCAGTGCCCAGGGAGAACACAGAAATTGACCTTAGTGTTCCAATGAGCACAACAGCGGTTCCTGCCAGGTTCCTGGGTATGGGGGGGTGGGGGGAGGAAAGGTGGGAGGGGGGTAGCCAGAGACAAGTGTTTCTGTGTCACCTGGTGATGTGCCCAGAAAAGGGAGGGAGGGAGGGAGGGGGCAGGGCTACTGGGGAATGAGGTGTGGCCAGGGCAGATTCCTCCCAGAGCCCAGAGTTATTCCGAGGCGCGCCCCCTCCCCCGCCCCGCCCCGTGACTTGTACACTCCACCACCTGGGGCTGTCCAGGAGGGCCAGATGGAGTCGGGGCCAATGGGAATGGCTGTCCTGGGGCAAATTAGAGGCCACCGTCCAGGATCGGCCTTGGAAAAGATGAGATACTATCCCTGGCTCCAGACTTTTGTCGAGGTCCTGCCAGGTGGAGGTGTCCGTCCCGTACCGTCAGAGTGGAGTTAGGGGTATTTTCCTAGACCTGCAAGGGGGCGGCGGGGCGGGGCTCTGACCGGCGCATGCAGGAGATGGAGTGGACCTTGTCCCAGGCCCGCCAGTCTTGGGGATGGCGCACCCTCGCAGGATGGCACCCGGCGAGCGATGTGGATCTTGGGTCCTGACAAGGGGCGGCGTGCTTGCTCCTTATCCTCCCTGGGACCCCGCAGCCCAGGTCCACCGCGTCACCTGCTCCGAGAGCTTGCCCTCGGCCTCCGCCGAGGCTGCGCCTCCGGCCCCTGAAGGCAGGCGGTCGGGGGCGGGCACGAGGGAGGCGGGGCGGGGCGGGGCGAGGCGGGGCCGCGGGAAATCCGACCCGCCCGGGCCCCCAGCAGCCCGGGCCGCCCCC
>NC_058130.1:714264859-714274619 GCF_016433145.1 Gracilinanus agilis | reverse complement strand
GCCGGCGCCGAGACTGGACGGGGCGGCCCCGGGCCCCATGGGCCAGCCGGCCCAGCCCCCCCGAGGCCGCCCCCTCTGGGCTGGGCCGGGCGGGATGGAGCCGCGGCGCTGCCCAGGGGTCCCCGGGGCTCGGCCGGGCTCGGGTGACCGGGGCCGGCGTCACTGAGGGACAGCGCGGCCCGGGAGCCAGGTAAGGACGCGCCCTCTCTGTCGGTGCTCTCTTCCTCTCCTCTCTTCGCAGCCTTAGGGTCCCGGAGACCTCCGGAGGAGAGCTGAGGTCTGGGCCGCTGTGCCTGGGAAGTGGCCCGTCAGTGACAGCAGGAAGAGGATCCCGGGAGCGGGAGGCTCCTGGGGAAGGACTGGCCCGGGGAGTCAAGTAGAGGAAGGAGGATTCATCCGGAGATGGGGGTTCTGGGCCAGCGGGAGTGAGGGTGGGGTCTCATTCGGATGGGTCAGTGTGTGGCAAGTGGGACTACTGCAGGTGAGAACCCAGAGGGACTGGCTCGAGGGTTGGGGGGCGGGCGGTGAGAGCATGTGGGAAGGGGGATTGATGGTGTTTGGACAGGGGAGGACTCGCTGGAAGGTCAGTGTGGGAAGAGGGGGATTACAGGGGTCTGGATTAGTGGGAGGGGAGGGGTCTTAGTGGAGAGGCTAGGCATGCGAGGAGGGCGCTTGTTTGTGTGATGGGGGGATTTGAAGGGTTCGTAGAGAATCCCGGCGGAGGAAGGCCCTACTTATCTCCTTGGGTCTCACAGCTCCCTAAGGGATTGGGCTCCGTTTAGGAGTCCCCAGTCTTCCTCTGGCCCTCATTTAAAAAATCAGGCTTAGAGAGGCCGTCACCTTCCGTCCCTCCTGTGCAGTGAATGCCGCTGAGTTCCTGGGGCTTCCTCCCCCTCCTATCTCAGCCTGGTTCTCTCCACCACCTTGCCCCCTCCCATTCTCACCCCCTCCCTTCCCGCCGGCTAGACAGAGAAAAACAGTCCTTGTCCCTTTGTCCCCCCTCCCCCGGTGGGAAGGGGCTTGGTCCGGGGCAGCAGGGGCCCCTCGGAGGTAGCGAGGGGTGGCTGCCTGCTCCCCTTCTCAGATACAGCTGTGGTGAAGTAAACATCTGTCAGCAGCCGGTTCCCAGCCACCAGCTTGCCTTCTTGCCTTCTCACCCGGGGACACGGTGTCCTCCCCCCAGGGCGAGGCCCTCCCCCCCTCTCCTGGGGCGCTGCAGCCAGAGGCCACATGGGGGCACCAGCGAGTAGGAGAAGCCAACTCTGGTGGGCCTGGGGGAGGGGGGGCGTTCCAGGGTCCGGCTGGTCTGGCCCGAAAGGGGCACGTTGAATTCTACCTGGACTTTCCGGAGCCTAGAGAAGCCGGGTGGAGGAGTGTGTGCCTTTAAACAAAACACCCGCCCAGGCGCTCTTTCGAAGTTTCTTAGGTTCTTCCTTTTTATAGGCTCTTAGAGATCCTTTAGAGACCCAAGTCCTTCCCGGTCTCCACCCCACTCCACACGTTGTGCGTCACACCCGGCTTTGGAAAACCTGGGGAAACTGAGGCCAACAGAGGGAAGAGACTTCCCTGAGGACACTGGGCTAAGAAACAGCGTTAGATAAAGTATTTGGATTTAGGCTCCAGACCAGAAGATTGAGGCCAGGAAAGCTACTAGTTAGGGAAAATGTGTTTCTCTGTGTTTGTCCCCAAAGAGAACTGAAAGACTTAACCTTGAACCTAGAATGTCCCTGCCAATTCAGTCCCATTGGGCCGGTGTTTTATCTACAAGGCTGGATATACAGCTAGGAAGGAACCCCTGGGGGAGGGCGAGCTGGGGCAGGTATAGAGGGTTGTGGAGGGAGGGAAGGAAGAAGCTAGATGCTGTGGACTTTCTATCCTGGCCTAGCCTGTCCTTGATCCTGTCACTTCCCTGGACTTCATGGGCCTCCTAAGCTCCATTTGTGATATCCTCATTTTCAAGTAAGACATGCCCCTAGGGAGAAGAGGGGAGCTGGGAGATAAGGGCTGGAGGCTAGAGAAAAATACTGGATGGAGAAAGTGAGGAGAAACTAAGCCTCCATTCTCTGGATCATCTTTTACTCAGAGATCCCCACATCCTTAGAACACAGGATACCAAGTATCTGGCTCCCACAGACTTGGGGGTAGCAGCTAGTCTAATCTCTTTATTTTACAGATGAAGAAATTGAGGCATAGGGACTTGCCTAAGGTTGCAGAAGGAGTAAGATCTGAACCTAGGACTTCTGTCCCTAGAAGCTGGGTCTTTTCCACTATGCTAGGCTCTCTTATCATAGGTGGGACTCCCCTACCACCATCACTCAAGAGTGTGTGATATGGGGCAGCTAGGTGGCTCAGTGGATAGAGAACCAGGTCTAGAAATGGGAAATTCTGAGTTCAAATCTAACCATAAGCACTTCCTAGTTCTGTGACTCTGGGCAAGTCACTTAATCCTAATTGCCTAACCTTACCCTCACTTTTCTGCTTTGGAAACAATACTTAGTATTGATACTAAGTCAGAAGTTAAGGGTTGTTGTTGTTGATGGTGTTGATGTTGTTGATGTTGTTGTTGAGAATATGAGCTGCCTCTTGATGGGAATTTCCTGGCAAAAATCACAGAATTTTTCAGATTTGGAAGGGACCTCAGAGACAGATAGATAGACAGACAGATAGACAAATAGATAGACAGACAGACTTATAGATAGACAGACAGATAGCCTGGTAGATATATAGACAGACAGACATATATAGACAGACTTACAGATAGACAGATTTACAGATAGATTTATAGATAGACAGGCTTACGGATAGATTTATAGATAGACAGATAGATAGACTTACAGATAGACTTATAGATAGACAGATATATAGACAGACTTACAGATAGATTTATAGATAGACAGACAGATGTATAGACAGATTTACAGATAGATAGACAGACAGATTTACAGATAGATTTATAGATAGACAGACTTATAGATAAATAGATAGAGGTAGATAATCTCATCTGTTCCTCCTCACAAGCCTGTGAATTAGCTGATATTATACTCATTTTGTAGATGAGGAAACAAATCCTTGCCCCAAGTTACTATCCAGTGAGAGTCTATGGAAGAATCTGAACTCAAGTTTTGGGGACTTGACTTTCAGCAGCCCCCGTCCTGCCTCTCTTACCACATCCCTGACAGTTGGATTTCTGGTCTCCAGAGAGCACATCAGCTCTTGAGGCAGCCCATCCCACTCTTAAGCAGCTCCAGTCATTTGCAAGTCTTTCCTGACTTCAGCTTGTATGGTTGTTAAGATGTGTGTATCACTTCCAAACAAAAGCCCCAAAGAGGAGAAAATATGATTCGCCCAGGAAAAAAGGCTTGTTAAAGGTCACTGGGAACAAGATCCCGAGCTAAGGATTTGAACTTGGGTCTTTCAGCTCTAAAACCAATGCTCTTTCTATCCTGTGCGAACTCCCCATTCCAACCCCTGACTCTTTGAGTCCAAGGCTCAAGGACAGGGGCTTGGTGGCGAATAGAGACGTGCATGCCTCTTGATGCCACAAGGCTGATAACTTTAGATCCTGGGCTGCCCAGGGCTGGCAACTGTGCCTGGGCCAAAGTTCTCATATTCTGTGGGTTGAGCCCACTACCCTCGTTTCACCTGGGAGTATAGCTGACAAATTCTGCATTGCAACTCAGAGGGATTGGGTTCAGATCCCATTTCTGCCACTGGTAGCTATGAGACTCTGGGTGAGCCTTTTGACTTTTCAGTGGCACGTTAGCCCCTCGAGGGCAGGGGCTGGCTCATTCCTGTGTTTGTATCCCTGGCATTTGGCACAGTGCCTGGCACATAGTTGTTCGCACTTCGTTTTCAAAGAGGAGCACTGACATCCCGGGATGATGGCTTGACTTGGGCATGAATGGGATTTATTGGAGTTGCCTTACTTACACATGATAGGTGTTTAATTATGATTTAAAACCTAGGCATTCTCCTCTGTAAAATGGGGGCAAGAATGCTTTCTACCTTTAAGAGCTGTGAGAAGTGCTCTGCAAACTTAAAAAAGCCTCCTATAGGAAGTAGAAGAGGCCTTAGAGTTAATGTCATTTTACAGATAAGGAACCTGGAGCCCAGAAAGGGGAAGAACCTTACCTGAGGTCACACAGCTAGCAAATGGAACAGCAGGAATTACATAATGCAAGTTACTACTGCTAGTGGGAGGCATTCAGGAGCTGGCACTGGGAAAACTGAGAACAATTGTTGGGGGGAGGCTAGAAGGAGCTAGGAGCTGTGCTGGGAAGGAACTCAGAGGAGGAGAACCAGAAATGGATGGGAAGCCCTCTGCAGACCTTAAAGTGCTTGTGTGTGTGTGTGTGTGTGTGTGTGTGTGTGTGTGTGTGTGTGTGTGTTATTCTCAAAGGACTAAAGGAATCAGGGAAGGCTTCCTGGAGTATATGAGCCTTGAAGGACAGGGAAGATTCAGATGGAGGACATTGGTGAGCATGAAAGTATGTGATGGGAGAAACCAGAGAAGAGAAAAGAGGGTCTGAGAGAGGTGGGGGCTGCCCTTATAGAGAAACACCATGGATTAGGAGCTGGAGGGGATATTAAAGCTCTTGTGGTCCAACTCCCTTTTTACTGGGAGGAAAAAGATCCAGAAAGGAGAAGACATTTGTCCAAAGTCACACAGGGTGCTGGGGCTAGATAACCGTGGTCCTCTGACTTTAAAGCCAGTGTTCTTTTCACTGCACCAAACTGTCCCAAACTTCTGCCATCTTGGAGTGAATGGACTTTTTCCTTTAGACTGCAGAATCCCTGAAGGCCCCCAGGGTTGGGATGGCCCTTGAGGATATATCATGCATTTCAAGTGCCTTAGTTGACAGTTTCTAGGAATCTGAAGGCCAGAGAGAAGAGGGGAAGGAACTGGATCAGAACCCAAAAAAAAAAAAATAAGCTGGGCAAAAGCCCCTTTTGTTGGGGTCTCCTCACACCATGGTTGTGAGAGATGGTGGGGCTGGGATGGGATCTAGAGGCCCAAGAGATGAGATAATGTGAGGTATAGGACTAGGGCCTTGGACTTGGCCTAGGGCCAAGATGGGGGGAGACCTTCTTCCTTCACTCTCTGCTCTTGAGTATCTATCTGGCCATTAGTCTAAGCTCAGACTGCCAGGTGCTCCCAGGGGGAGGAGGCACTGGCGTAGAGGGGAAGGGGTCCCTCTGGGTCACTGAGGGGGTCTGAGGCCTTTAGGAAACAAAGGATAGGAACTACATATATATCATTGAAGTGGTGGGTTCCAAGTCTCTTAATAGAGTGACAGAGTCATGGAATACCAGAGCAGGGAGGTCCAAAGAACATAGGATGTCAGAGCTGGGAGGGAGCTTAGAACAGAGAATATCAGCGCTGGGAGGGAGCTTAGAACAGAGAATGTCAGAGCTGGGAGGGAGCTTAGAACAGAGAATGTCAGAGCTGGGAGAGACCTTAGAACACAGAATGTCAGAGCTGGGAGGACCCTTAGAACACATGATGTCAGACCTAGGAGGGAGCTTAGAACACAGACTGTCAGAGCAGGGAATGATGTTAGAGCATGAAATGCCAGTGCTTAGAAGGTTGTTAGAACACATGATTCTCATACTCCTTGCGGGCAGGGCCATTTTTTCCCCTTTCTTTGTATCACGTTGCTTGGCACAGAAGCTACCACAGTATTTAATAAATATTTGTTCCCTGGTTGATGTAGAATGCTGGAGTTTGGAGGGACCTTAGAGATCATTTGATCCAGTCTCCTCGTTTTACAGATGAATAAACTGAGGCCCAGAGAAGAGCAGTAACGTATCTAAGACCACACAGCTTGTGCCAGCCTATGACTTGAACTCGGGTCTCCTCTGCCTTCCAAGCCCAAATACCCTCCTCTCAGCCCGTGGGTCCTGTGCAAGTGGTTCTGCCTGGTCTGCCTGCTAGATCAGTTTCTCTGTCCGCGAGCTCAGGACTAAGAGAAATGGGGCTACACAGACAAACTGTTGACCTCAGACTCGTTCCCTGAATGAGGGCTTAGGGAGAAGGGGCCGGGCGGGGGCTCAGAGCAGCAGATGCAGATGTGGTTTCTATAAGCTGACTAGAGTGTGTCTAGACGGAACCTGACGGAGAGACGGGCATTTGGCATGATGGTCCAAGGCAGAGATGTGGGAGCTTTGGGCCCTTGGCCCGGCTCCACTACCGATTCCTTGTACTAGTGGAGGGGAATCTTTTCCCTCCTCTGAGCCTCAGTTTCTGTCTGAGAAATGGAGGTGTTAGACCAGAAAGCAGGGCAGATCCCTTCCTACTTTGGCTTCTCTAAGAGTCTAGGATTCCCGTCTCCCCCTCTTCCTTCAGAGAAATTCTTGTTGGATTTACGAGCTGGAAGGGACCGTCGAGACCCTCTAATCCATCCCCCTCATTTTACAGACAGAGACCAGGAGTCCAGGAGGGGAAGTGACTTGTCTCAGGTCACACAAATGAGTAAGCAGCAGTCTGAATTTGAACCCAGGTCTCCTGATGCCAAATCCAATGTTGGTTCCCCTTAAGGGCAGTGATTCCCCGAAGCCCAGGTGTACATGGGTGGGTGGGGGGGACTCTGCTTCCCCACCCTGGCCCTCAGGAGCCTCCCCAGCAGGGCTCGGGCCAGGCGGCTCAGCAGTGCCAGCCCCAATTAGGCTGATCCCGTCACCTCCCTCCTGCTCCCCTCCCCCGTCCCAGATGCTTCGCTGGGCCGGTGCCAGGCCAAGGCAGCGTGGTCAAGGTGGGAACTTTATGGGGAGGCCCCGAGGAAATACGTGGGGATCAAGCCTAACTCCTCCCCCTCCCCACACACACACTCCACCGGGTGCCAGGGACCCACTAGGATTTTTCCACTCCGCATCACCCTGCCCAACTCCTTCCACTCCCTCCCCCTCAGATTTCCACCCTCTTTTGTGTTTATGTCGGTGGAGGCTGAGACTGCTCTGAATTGTTGTCCTGGAGGAGGACAGGCCCTCAGAGACCCCCCCAGACCCACTCGCCCATTGGACAGATGAGGAAACCGAGGCTGAGAAAGATTGGGGTGGGGGGGAGAACCTGCCCTAAGTCACGCGGTCACCTTTGTCTTCGGGCCCACTGCCGTTCCCAAGGTAAGACTTTGGGGCTCAGGTTTTAGAACTGCAGAGACCTTCGAGGCCACTGAATCTGCTCCCCCTTCTTCATCGCACAGAGAGGGCAGTGAAGGCTCTCAGGGGTTAAGTCATCCCCCCAAAATCTCACCCGGCACTCCACATTCCGCTGGAATATTTGAAATACTGGATTTGTGATCAGCTACCTCTAGGCTGTGTGACACTGGGCAAGTCATTTCCCTTTGAAAGAGTTAGACTAAATTATTTCTAAGGCACCTTCCAACGATCCTAAAAAAAAAAAAAAAAAGGAAAAAACAGACCCCCTTAGTTCTACTTTGCTATGTGGCTGCAGAGAAACGGCTTACCCTCTCTCTGTCTGGATCTGTTCTCACGCCCCTTCTGCCCCACGATATCCCACGAGGATGGAAGAAGGGAGAGGGGACGGGGAGGGACCCTCATCTTCTGACCCTGCCTTAAGAGTAGTGAGCTTCCTGTCCCTGGGAATATTCAAGAAGAGGCCTGGATGAACACATGTTCCAGCTGCTGGAGATTTTTTTGCTTTGTGCCCGTTGGGGCTAGAGGCCTTCTGAGGTCTTTGTCAACTCTGAGATTCTGTCATTCCACCATTATTGCTATAACTCTCGGTACTCAGCTCCCAGGGAGACTTTCCACAAAAGAAAGAAATGAAAGCCAACACGTCTATTAGCAAACTCTCCCCCCTTTGTGCCTAGCCTGGTTCTGAGCCGGGCCCCGAGAGACGGAGGGGTGGCGGCAGCCCCTGCCTCATCCTCAGGAAACTTCCAGTTGAAGTTCGGGATACCAAGAAGGAGACGGGCTCTCAGGAACAAAGAACGAGATAAAAAAGGGACGAGAAAAAATGGTGGGTTGGAGCAAGTTCTCCAATTTGCGGTTCCATCTACCAGGAGAGGATTTTTGCAAACTTCCAGTGTGAGGGATTTATTTTTATTACCATGCCAAACCCACTTCCATATTGGTCCTTCCTCGTCGTAAGAGCACACTCACACAAAACCCAAACCCCAAATAAAACCATAAACACACCGACGTGGAAGAGAGTCTGCTTTGAGCCGCATCCGTCCCCCTCGTCGGAGGGGTTTGAACCTCGTCTGGATTAAAATGGTCGGCTGAGGTTTCCTGGAGAAGGCTGGCTTTTTTTTTTTTAACTCTTAATTTCTGTGTATTGGCTCCTTGGTGGAAAAGTGGTAAGGGTGGGCAATGGGGGTCAAGTGACTTGCCCAGGGTCACACACCTGGGAAGTATCTGAGGCCAGATTTGAACCTAGGACCTCCCGTCTCTAAGCCTGACTCTCAATCCACTGAGCTACCCAGCTGCCCCCGTGGCTGGCTTTCTTCTTGTCTTCTTGCCAAAGCTGAAGACCCTGGAGGAATCATCAGCTTCGACCGCCTTGTCTTACCCAAAGGGAAATCTCTCTCAGACAAGTGTAAGGATTTTCTTCAACGTTCCTGATGAAGACTGAGCTGGACTTAGAAGGATGGGGAGAGCTAGAGACCTGGCGGGACAGGGTGGGCATCCCAGAGGGAGAGAACAGCTCCTGGACAAAGGGTGATCCATGGGAACAAGTCTAATGTATACAAGACAGTGAATAGAGTGCCAGGTCAGGAGTTCCTGGGTTCAAATCTGGCCTCAGATACCTACTAGCTGTGTGACCCTGGACAAGTCACTTAACCCCCATTTGCCTAGCCCTTGCTATTCTTTTGTCTTGGAACTGATATTAAGATGGTAATATTAATTTGTATTATAATTATACATAATTATAATTTAAATTGCAAAAGCATAGAATTAATTTATATTAAAGTTTAAAATTTTATATTGAGAACTTATCCTTATAAAAAATAAAATAAATTTAAAATTTATATTAAGAAAGTTAAAAAAAAAAGACACAGCAAAGAGTCTAGCCTGATTATAGCTGGGGTGGGGTGTGGAGAAAGCAGGTGGGATGTAAGATGGCAGGAAGAGTTAAATATGGAGGTAGAGTGGGGAGTTTGAGCCTAGACTATGGAGGGTCTTAAATGCCAGACTGAGATCGGACTTTTTCAGGTGGGTGACCGGGAGTCACTAAAGTTTCTTGAATAGGGGAGAAAATTGAATCAGGTTTCAGTGGCCAATACATTAGGATTCAGAACCTGGGGAGAGGTAGATGCTGGGAAAAAGTTAAGATTCTGGGGGCTGGGGCTGGTGCCTTTGGGAGGAGTAAGGTGTAGTGCCAAGTCTTGGGTTTGAATCCCCATTCTGCAGCTATTTCATTGTATGACTTTAGTCAAGTTGCTTCCCCTGGGGCCTCAGTTTCCTAATCTGTACCATGAGGAATGTAGAAGAGATGCTCACAGGGGCAGCTAGGTAGCATAGTGGATCAAATACCAGTCTGGAGTTGGGAGGACCTGGGTTCAAACTGGACCAGAGACACATCCTAGCTGTGTGACCCTGGGCAAGTCACCTACTTAACCCCAAATGCCTAGCTCTTGTTGCCCTTCTGTCTTAGAACTGGGGAAGAAGAAGAAGGAGAAAGAGAAGGAGGAGAAGGAGAAGGAGGAGGAGGAGGAGGAGAAGGAGAAGGAGAAGGAGAAGAAGAAGAAGAAGAAGAAGAAGAAGAAGAAGAAGAAGAAGAAGAAGAAGAAGAAGAAGA
>NC_058130.1:714246862-714261932 GCF_016433145.1 Gracilinanus agilis | reverse complement strand
GAAGAAAGGAAAAGAGGAATAGGAGAGAGAGAGAGGTAAGGAAGGCAGCATTTATTAACCCCTTACTCTAGCCAGGTACTATGCTAAATGTGTTATGCTTTACAAAGAGAGTCAGGTGCTATGATTTTCCTCATTTCACAGTTAAAGAAAATGAGACAGGCAAAGGTTAAGAGATTTGCCCAGGGTCACACAGCTAGTTAGGGTCTGAAGGGGGACTGAATCCAGGTCTTCCAGATTCTAGGCCTGCTGCTCTATCTACATTTACACTTGGCCATCTAAAAGGGGAAGGATGCTGGAAAAATAAGCCCCTGGTTGTATTAATGGGGTGAAGTGGCAAGGATTACTCTAAGGTGGAGATCTTGGGTGACTAGAGGCCCAGGGGGTAGAGGGGTTCTCCATCAACTAGAGGGGAACTCGATGCCAAATTTGCTTTGGACATGTCGAGTAAGAGACATCCATCCAACTGGAAATGCCCCATCCTCCCTCCCCTCCCTTGGGCTGGTGAGGGGGGGGACTGGCACTCAGGAGAGAGCCTGGGTGGGCCACAGAGATGGAGTGGGGGTGAGACGTCATTTGCACAGTGATGACAATTAAATCCCTGGATACAGATAAGGTCACCTGAGGTGGGGGGAGGTATCCTAGAAAGAGAAAAGAAAGTCCAGGGCAGAATCCTCTCCTGAGCCAGGCCTGGCACTTCTCCCTGCCCCATCCCCCTTCAGGATGCTTGGGCTTAAACCCAAAGGTCCACCTTGTCCAGAAGGGGGTCAGGCGGTGTAAGCCTGGGCTGGAAGTCAGGACTGCCGCATTCTAGTCATAGGGATTGTGAGATTTTCAAGCTGAAAAAGACCTGCTCATGTTACCTAGTCTCATCTCCGCCAGTTTTCACATGGGGAAACTGAGGCCCAAAAAGAAGAAATAACCCCCAAAGGGCCAAGATTGACGCTTCAGGTTCTCTAACTCCAAGGCTCATGCGGCCCTTTCTAGTATACTCCAGTATCCCTGGGCCATCGAAGTTTCGGCTTCCCTTTTTAAAGAGGAAGCTGGATGTGGTCTCTCAGGTATCATGCGCCGCCGCCGCTGAGCTCTCCCTTTTTAGGGTCTTCAGCCCTGGCATTCCTTTCTGGTATTTCTCCCAGGTCACTTTTTTGTTCACCCTTACCTTCCATCTTAGAATCAATAGCAGGAAAGGCTAGGCAATGGGAGCAAAGTGACTTTCCTGGGGTCCCCCAGGGAGGAAGTATCTGAGGCCATATGTGAGCCCCAGGCCTGGCTCTCTGTCTGCTGAGCTGCCTATCAGCCCCTGGTCACCCATGATATAAGTTAGTACTCTACCAGCTGGCCCCAAAGCTTCATACAGTTTTCAGCTGTTAAATCTCAAAACCTCACAGGAGCTTTGGGCATGTCCTGTGCTTTAGATGGGCCCTTGGAAGGGCTGGGGGACAATGCTTTCCATCCTCTTGGTGAGAGCCCGTTGTAAGCCTGTACTCGCTTCCCTCTTCCTTGGCTCGGTAACTCCTGGTTCTGGAGGCCAGGCTTGAGCCCCTTTCTGGGGTCCCCGTGGCTTGGACAGCCTCTTGGACCCTAGGAGTGGTGATGATCAGAGGTCAGACTCGAGTCTCTTTCTGGGGTCCCCATATCTCAGAAGGCCTCTTGGACTGTAGGAGGGTGATGACCAAAGACCAGGCTTGAGCCCCTTTCTGGGGTCCACGTGTCTCAGATGGTCTCTTGGACCCCAGAAGGGGTGATGACTGGAGGCCCCTCATTCTAGACCCTGGCCCAGCTGGGCTCCAAGATCCAACGGTGCCTCTGATTCCAAAGAGCAAGTCAAGAGCCAGGAAAATGTGAGAGGGTCCCATCAATGCCTCTGGCTTCTCTGCTTCCCCTTCCCCTTCTCCTCTGCCTGACACCTAACCGACCCCTCTCCCCAAAGATCCCTTCCAGCCTCCCGCAGAGCTGGCCCCATGCTCACAGCTCCCACGGGAGTCCCCAGCCATGGGGACATGTGGATGCACCAGTGTTGGTGTACGTTGCTTCTTAGCGTTCATGGGATCCTATGTGTATTAGCAAGAATAACCATATTGATGGGGCAGATTGGTGGCCTGGCCTAGAATCAGGAGGACCTGAGTTCAAATTCAGCTTCGGACCCTGGGCAAGGCACTCTCTGTTTTCCTCAGTTTCCTCCTCTGTAAAATGGGGGTGATGATAGCATCCTAGGGGCGTGGAGAGGATTACATGCACCAATACTTGTCATGTGCTTTAGCGCCACGCTTGGCCTAAAGCAGGTGCTTAATAAATGTTTCTCTCCTTCCCCACCATCCCTATGTTTATGGTACTTAGCCTCACCATGGCCTGTGAGGCCTGGGACCCGGGGCCCTGAAATATGGCATGGGGGCAGCTAGAGAGAGAGCCAGGAGGAAATGGGTTCAAATGTGGCCTCCGCTACTTCCTCACTGGGGACCCCGGGCAAGTCCGTTTGCCTAGCCTGTACCCTTCTGTTTAGAGTTGTTATTAGGACCAAAGAGAGGGTTATAAAAGAAGAAGATTGCTTGGGCCAACCTCACTCGTTTTGTAGGGGGGAGAAACTGAGGTGTAGAGTGCGCACAGTCACCGGGTAGGCAGCTGTAGCCCTGGGATTGAAGTCCGTCTCCCACACTAGCGTCTTGGGACAGGGAAGAGGGAAGCAGCCCTCGCCCCAAATTCCTGCTTTGGAGCTGAAGCCCAGCCTTCCTAGCAATGCTCACAATGGGCGGGCGGCGGGCAGGGAGGCTGTGCCAGGGAGAAACCTGTTGGGTGACCCCCCGAGGAGAAAGGCCCCATTGTTAGAAGAACCTTATCAGGTCCCAGCGAGGCCTCCCCCTCCCAACAATTCCCCGTCCTTCCCCCCGACCTCCGACTGAAGGCTGGCTTAGGGCGGGAGGCAGTGGGGACAGGCATTCCAGGCCCCTGGGGGCAGGGGGGCTCAGGGACCAAAGGGTAGTGGGGGAGGGAAGGACGGCACCCCTCTTATCAACCCCTCTTCTGTTTCTGCTTCCCTTCTCCCATCCGTGACCACCCATCCCACAGACAGATAAACAGGGAGTCAGGGGCAGGTGGGAAGTCGTCCGGGTCCTCCCCTTCCTCACCCTGATTCCCCACGAGGACCCAGAGGAGCCCAAGGGGCTGAGGCCCCCCTGGAGGCAGGGACAGGGGTGACCCTCTTCCCCTCCGTTGCTTCTGAAGAACCCCATCGGGTATGGAGAAGGAGGCACTGAGTGTCACCCAGAGAATCCGGAGGGGACGGAGGATTCCTTCCCAGACTCCTCTCTTCCTTGGGCTCTGGAGGCCGGCTGTGTCCCACCTTCTGGGAACTGGCTCTGGCCAAAGATAACAGCGGAGCTGGGCCAACGTCCGGCTTCCCCACAGGGCCTCACCCTCCCTCTGCGTGGGGCCTGACTCCTCCCTGCGCCCCATCCCGTGGGAACGAGCGAGGGACCGACCTAGGGAGTGCTGCCCTTTCCCCCAAGCACGGCAGGCTTCCTGGCTGGGGAGAGCCCTGCTTTGAATAGATTGTGTCCTGAGGAGATGAGTGAGCCTCCCCTGGCCTCATGGAGGTCCAGAGTCTCAGCTCCTTCCACTTGGGGCCTGCTCAAACAGTCGGTCGAGGGGGATTGTCCTCCCTCTTTGTCTCTCTTCAGGGTTCCAGTCCTGCTCCCACAGCCACTCTTCAGGCACTTCCTCTTCCATCTTCTCCCATCCCGGGGCCTTTATCATATCCTCACCCGGCCTCTCGCCATCTTGGTTGTTTTCCTCTGGATGCTCTCCAGAATGGAACAGGACCCTTTCTTTCTTGGGCCTTCTTGGCTGCCAGGTCTCACTGTTTGCTATCCACATCCACATACATGCACAATAAACAATACCTATACATGTACATATATGCAAACACACACGTGTATACATTGACCTTTCAGGTCCACTAAAACCCCCAGATCTTTTTTTTTTTTTCCATTTTTTAAAAAATGTTAATCCTCACCTTTCATCTTGGAATCAATACTGGGTATTGGTACTAAGGCTGAAGAGTGGTAAGGGTAGGCAATGGGGGTCAAGTGACATGCCCAGGGACACCCAGCTAAGAATTATCTGAGGCCAGATTTGAACCCAGGATCTCCCTCATCTCTGGGCCTAGCTCTCAATCCACTGAGCCAACCAGCTGCCCCCTCCCTGGATCTTTTTTGAATGAACTACTGTCCAACTATACATCTACCACTTTGTACTTTTGAAATTGATTTTTTTAAAATTAATTAATTTTAAAATATTTTTCCATGCTTACATAATTTATGTTCTCTCCCTCTCCTCCTCCCTCCCCCCTCCCAGGGCCAACAAGCAATGCCACTGGATTGTACCAATGTTATCACTTGATACCTATTTCCATATTATCCGTGAAACTGATTTTTTGAGCTCAAGAGTGATATTTTATTTTATTTTAATTTTTTTACAATTTAGAGTATTTTTCCATGGTTCCATGATTCATGTTCTCTCCCTCCCCTCTTCCTTCCCCCCTCCCAGAGCTGACAAGCAATTCCACTGGGTTATACAAATATTATCACTTGATACCTATTTCCATATTATTCATGAAGCTGATTTTTTGAGCTCAAGGATGATATTTTATTTTTTTTAATAATGTATGTATTTATTTAGAATATTTTTCCATGGTTACCTGATTCATGATTTTTCCCTCTCAGAGCTGACATGCAATTCCATTGGGTTATACAAATGTTATCACTTGATACCTATTTCTATGTTATTCATGAAATTGATTTTTTGAGCCCAAGGATGATATTTTACATTTATACCAAATTGTATTCCATCTCATTAGATTTGAGTTTCATGTTCTAGCTTGTTTGGATCTTTTTGAATCTTGATTCATCCAGCATCCCATTTTGATGGATTGCAAATGCTCTCTACCTCCAGAGAAAGAACTGTTGGAATAGAAATGCAGATGAAAACATATGATTTATCACATGTTTATTTGGGGTTTTGGTTCTATAAGATTATTTGCTTACAAAAATGAATAATATGGAAATATGTTTTGTGTGGTAATGCATGTATAACTCAGATTGGATAGCTTGTCAACTCTAGGAGAGGGGAGGGAAGAAAGGAGGGAGATAATATGGATCATATGACTTTGGAAAACTTATGTGGAAATTTGTTATTAAAATAAAATAAAGATAAAACCTAAAAAAAAAGTAGATGGATTGCAGAACAACTAAGTATGAATCTCAGTTCTGCTGCTTCCCAGCTATGGCCTCTATGTGCCTCAGTTTACTTATCTATAAAATATATCTATTTTTTCTTTTAAAATCTTTACCTTCCATCTTAGAATTAATATTGTGTATTGGTTCCAAGTCAGAAGAGTAGTAAGGGCTGGACAATAGTAGGTAAGTGACTTGTCCAGGGTCACACTGCTAGGAAGTGTCTGAGGTCAGATTTGAACCCAGGACCTCCCCCATCTCTGGGCCTGGCTCTCCATCCACTGAGCCACCCAGCTGCCCCCTAGATGAAGAGTTAAAATAGATGGTTTTTAAGATTATTTCCATCACCAAATCTTATAATCAGCTCTCAAGAAGCAAGATATTGTGGGGCCATCTGTCCTCTTCCATCCCTCAAGTCGTGAGCCATGAGAGTGGAAAGGAATCTTCCTGATTACTCAGTAACCTCATTTTTACAGAGAGGGAAACAGAGGCCAAGGAGAAGTTAGGTCTCTGCAGTACCAAGCGCTCCTCAGCTATCTCGGCCATCTCATCCCGAATCCAGCATTCTTTCCACCACACCATGCTGCTCTTAAAGCCAACCCCCTCATCAAAAAGAATGATTGCCTCTTGCTTTTGCATCCCCTTCATTTCCAAATATATGCACCACCACCCCTTTCCTTGCACGCAAAGAGCCCTCCCTTGTGACAAAGAATTAAAAGAAAGAGAGAGAGAGAGAGAGAGAGAGAGAGAGAGAGAGAGAGAGAGAGAGAGAGAAAAGGAGAAGAAAAGCAATTGGGCCAAAATAACTAGGCTGTATCCATGTGTCTCTGCTAGATGTGACGGTCCCCTCTTCTGCCAAAAAGCCAGTCCCTTTCTTTTGTGGATGGGAAAAGGAAAATCCAGGTGCAGAGAAGGATGTGCTGGGTGGGAGGCTGGTCCAGCTCCCAACTTTGCAATTCTACTCCTTGTATAGGTTTGCTCCTCTATAAAATGAGGGATTTGGACTCCGGGACCACTGAGGTCCTTTCTGGCTCTGCCTGTGACTCTAGGGAAGGGACTTGCCCCAGATCATGTATGTAGGGAGGCCAGGGCAGCAGCCCTCAGCTCCCACTGCTCATCGATGCCTTGTTTTCTACCAGGGTTTGATGGTAGGGAGAGGCTGACTGGGGAAGGAGGGCAGAGGCCAGGCAAGGGAGGTGGTGCTAGCCAGCTTTAAATCCAGACACCTGGGCCTTTGGACTTGGAATTGTACTACCTCAGGTTCTTAGAATCTTGGAGCTAGAAGGGACTGGAGAGGTCGCTTATTCTAACCTCCTTTTTTTCCTTGTACTCGTGTAGGAATTCCCTCCAGAAGGGTTTTTTGTTTTTTTTGTTTTTCCATCCTTACCTTTTGTCTTAGAATCAATACTAGGTATTGGTTCTGAGGCAGAAGAGTGGTAAGGACTAGGCAATGGGGGTTAAGTGACTTGCCCAGGGTATCTAGGGCATATTTGAAGTCAGAACCTCCTGTCTCTAGACCAGGCTCTCCATCCCCTGGAGCCACCTAGCTTCCCCTCTCCAGAAGTTCTTAACCTGGTTTGTGTGTATCCTGGACCCCAATGGCAGTCAGTCTGAAAATGTCTGGATCCGTTTCAGAATTGTTTTTAAATACACCACCACCTAGGTTTTGAACCCAGGCCTTTTACTTTTAAATGCAATTGTCTTTTTGCCATATTGTGAGGACCTCCCACCCCTCAGATGTTTTCTCAGGCACCATGCAGTCAAAGAAATTTGCTCCCATTTCCCCTTCTATGAGCACCTTAATTATAGTTTAGAAAATAATCATATCAACTACAGAACTAGAAAATATTAGAGCTGCGTTGGAGCTTTAGGGGGCATTCACTCCAACCACTTCGTTTCAGAAAGGAAGATTTATTTTTTTTAAGTTTAATTAATTTAGAATATTTTCCATGGTTACATGAATCATGTTCTTTTTCCCTCCCCCTCCTCCCACAGCACTCCATAGCCAATGAGCAATTTCACTGGGTTTTACATTGATCAAGACCTATTTCCATATTATTGATATTTGCACTAGGGTAATTGTTTAGAGTCTACATTCCCAATCATATCCCCATCCAACCATGTGATCAAGCAGTTGTTTTTCTTCTGTGTTTCCGCTCCCACAGTTCTTTCTCTGGATGTAGATAGCTTCTTTCTCATAAGTCCCTCAGCCTTGCTCTGGATCCTTGCATTGCTGCTAGTAGAGAAGTCCATTATGTTCGATTGTGCCACAGTGTATCCGTCGCTGTGTACAAGGTTCTCCTGGTTCTGTTCCTTAGAAAGGAAGATTTAGAAAGAATAAATGATTTTCCAAGGCCTTACAATTATTTTATATCAGAGGTAGGAGAGAAATTAATCCTTAGTTAAATACTTGGAGTTTTTTAAGACTTAGGGAACAAACAGTACAACCATCCCCAAGTCCCTATTGTGCTCTGATCCTTCTTTTTCCTGGGTTGAAGAACTGACAAGTTGTGTCAATGGCTCAAAGAAGCTTTCCCTGAGGAACCAACATGCCATATTTTCATATTCTCACAACCATGCCATATTTTGTGATGAAAAAGGCTGTATAGGAAACAAGAATCAAGGGAGTACAGAAAACCAGACTGACGATAAAGATCTTTTGAAATAAAAACGATTTTTATATACTGTGAAAAAATAAAAATAAATACACCACCACCACTCCTTTCCCTGCATGCAAAGAGCCATCCCTTGTAAAAAAGAATAAAAAATTATATTGAAATATAAACCAAATTATATTGAAATAAAAATAAAAAACAAAACCAATTATATTGAAATAAATTATCACAGTATTAAATCAACAACAATATTCTTGGACTCCGGGTTCAGAACACCTGTATCTCAAAGAGATGGTCATCTTCCCTAAGCCCAAAGACCTCCAAGGACAGGGAATTGGCCTCTGTTGGACAGTCGCTGCCCTGAGCCAAAATATGCCTTTCCTGGCCTCTCTGTCAAGGAGAGAGGTGGTTAGCATCGTGCCCTGGAGAGTCTGTTTTGCTTTGAGATGGAAGGACTGGATATGAGTCCCTGTTCTACCTAGCTGTGTGGTCTTGGGCAAATGCTCTGCCTCAGTTTCCCAACCTGCAAAATAAGAAGGAAACTAAACGATCTCTCTCTAAGTCCCTTTCCTTTTGGGTCCAACCTTCTAGGTTCTGTGTTCGCAGGTCCTTCCTTCTCCTCTGATATTCTATATTCTAAGTTCCTTTGGAGCTCTGGCATTTTTTTTCTGTTGTAAAATTCCTTTCAGCTTTGATATCCTTCATCCTAGAAGATGCTGTCATTAGCCCTAGTCCTGCCTGATGGAGCCACATGGAACAAATCTGTCCCTTTGGCCGAATGAAGGTGGGCTGGATGAGGTTGGCAGAACCCAGCCGAGCTCTCCTGGCCTCGGGGAGGAGCAAGGAAGGGAGAAGCCCTTCCTTCTTGGAGTCCCCCCTTCCTTTTACCTCTTCCAGAAGGGAAGATTTCTAAGAAGAAACCTAGTCACCAGTTCGCCACCATGGGCAGCATTCGTGAAGGCAAGCCCAAAGCCTAGGATGTTATGATGGAACAAACAAGACAAAACCCAAGAATGGACTTGGGGAGCTGGGTTCGTATTCAGCCTTGACTCTGCTGCTCGAGCCTTCGTTTCCCCAAGTATCACAACGTTAGGATTGTGGCTCTCACAGGGCTCTTGTGAGGAAATTCCTAGGGAACCCTGATACTCTAGAAATGTGGCTGCCTCGTTTGCCGGACCCTGGGAGACCTGGTCCCTCGCTGCCCTTCACAGCACTCCTGGAGAGCTCCCTGAGACAAAGCCCCAGGCTAAGGAGGCCAGGGAAGGAAGGGCCTTCTCCCTCTTCCCATCCTTTCTTCTCTGCCCACAGCTCCGCTGGTACCCCCTCTGTGGGGATGATGAAAAGGAAGGGAAGAAAATGGAGCAGGAAAAAGTGATTTCTTAACCCAACGTTTTCAAGGAGACAGGACGACAGCCTCTAATTCTTACCTTTTCAGTCAAGCGTTGATTAAGGACATTCTCCGTGTCAGACTTAATCTTAGTCTCTAGGGGTTTAAAGACAAAAATGAAGCAATCCTTGCCCTAAGGAGGCTTGGGCAGCTAAACGGCACAGTAGAGAAGAGCGCTGGGTCTCTTCTCCCCAGGAAGACTCTCCTTTCTGAGTTCAAATCTTGCCTCAGACACTCAGCCCCTGAGTGACCCTAAGCAAGTTGCTTAATCCTGTTTGCCTCGGTTTCCTTATCTGTAAAATGAGCTGAAGAAAATGACAGACCACTCCAAGAAAAACCAAAATGGGGTCACAGAGTTGGACATGACTGAAAAACATACCCCCAAAAGACTAACTTTCTTTTGGGGAAGACAACAGGGTACTATAACGTATCAGGGTACACACAAAATCAATATAAGCTCCTAATAGGTAGCTAATTTATAGCATTTCAAGGCTTTCAAAGGGCTTTATAAATATGATCTCATTAGATCCTCAGAACAACCCTGAGAGACATGTTATTATTGTCCCCATTTTTCAGACATGGTGAATAAGTGACTGGCTCGGGGTGCACAGCTTAGTGAGTGTCTGAGGCTGGCTTTGAACTCAGGTCTTCCTGACTCCAGGCTCGACGTCCTAGCCAACACACAGCTCAGCTGTTTAAGGCAGAAGCCATAAAAATAAAATTTATGAGGCTTAAACACTGCTCAGAGTCAATCAATCCACAATTTTTTTTATTAAGCACCAACAGTGTGCCAGGCATTATGCTAAACCTCAACAATACAAAGAAAGGCAACAATGGATGGCACAGTCTAATGGGGGTGCCAGATGTAAGGGAGCTGCCTCTCTCTAGTACCTTCAATGTCTTATCCTATGGTCTGATCTCTGGTCCCCCCATCCCCTTCCTCTTTGTCAGTGTCCTTCCTAGAAGGCGGCTCCCAGCATGGAGGACCATCGTTTCCTTGTTCCTGGCTGCCCTGACTCTCAATGCAGCCCGACATCTCCTTCGCTTTGAGGGCTGCTGTTTGCTTTGTGGCTTATTAAGTGGTATTTAGAGAGCTCGTGGTCACCTCAAACTTCTAACTCAACTCCAATTCCAACTATGGTGGGGAAAAGGAGTGTGGCAATGAGACAGGTAGGATTTTCCTTAAGAAAGATCTGACCATGCTACTACCCTACTCAATAAACTCCAGTGGCTCCCTATTGCATTGCCTCTAGGATCAAATAGAAACCTCTCAGTTTAGCTCTGAAAGCCCTTTAAAATCTGGACCCACTCTATCTTATCAGCCTCCTTGGACAAAACTGCCCAGTCCAACACTGTATGATTCAGCCAAAGTGGCCGAGATCTCTCTGTTGCTCATGTACGACGCTTGATCTCCCATCCCTGTGGTTTAGTGCTGGCCATCTTTCATACCTGGAAATACTCCCCTCTTCCCTCTGCCTTTCTGAAGACCTCTTTCCCCCCAAACACTTCCTCCTATGTGAGAGCCTTTCCCATGCTCCTCAATGGCTAGTAACTTCCTCCTTAAATGATCTTGTCTTTAGCTACCTTTAATTTATTTGCATTTATTCTCTTATATACGTATATATGTACATATAATGTAATAATATGGGTATATGTGTGACTATATAATCTATTACATATGTATGTATATATGTATATATATAATATATGTAACATTATATATATATTCCTTGCTACATGAAGCTTTTCCCATGCTCCTCAATGGCTCTTAACCTCCTCCTTAAATGATCTTAGCTACCTTTAATTCATTTGAGTTTATTCTCTTATATACATATATGTATACATAATGTAATTATATACGCAATAACATAAGCATACATGTAATATAATAATATATAATCTACATATTCCTTCTACATGAAGCCTTTCCCATGCTCCTCAATTGCTAGTGACCTCCTCCTTAAACAATGTTGTCTTTAGCTACTTTTAATTTATTTGTATTTATTCTCATATACATATATAAGTATGTGTATACATGTAATGTGTATATACATATAATTATGTATATATGTATATTTTTGCATTATATGCATATAATGTATATTTATATAATATTATATATACATATGTATGTATGTATGCATACACTTGTTTTTATATATTTATATATACATATTATACACACACACACACACACACACTTGTTTTTCCTCTAGCTAGATCAAGCTCCTTAAAAGCAGGGGTTGTTTAATTCTTTATATTTGTATCTCCAAGGGAATAAGCCATTTCATTGTGTTTACTATGTGCCAGGCACTGTGCTAAGTGCTTTTACAAATATTATCTCGTTTGGTCCTCACAACAACTGTGAAGTACTATTATTATTATCCCTATTTTACAGTTGGGGAAACTGAGGCAAAGGGAAATTCAGTGGCTCACCCAGGCAGTACATGCCTGAAGTTGGATATGAACTCAGATCTTCCTGGCTCCAGACCTGGCGTTCTACCCACTGTGCCTCCAGCTGGGTCTCCAATACCTAGTACAGTGCCTGGCATTTAGCAGGTACTTAATAAAATGCTTGTTGACAGATGGATTGATATGGGGAAGATATGGGGTTGTGGTAAAGAAGCAGCATGAATGCATGATGTAGGGAGAGGAACATGATGGCGTGGAACGTGGCGAGGGGAGGGCAGGGTCATAGGATAAACCGCATCCAACCTTGGAGTCAACACCTGCCCGTGGCTGGTGATAGGAAGCCTGGAAGGTGTGTGTTGTGCAGCCAGCGTTCTATTGCACTCCTATTGCACACTTCGGCCATTCCGCAGTCAGTGGGCATCTGCTTTCTTCCCAGTCCTTGGCTACCCCCAAAGGGCTGCTATATATATATTTCAGTGCTTGGGGAACCTTTCTTTTGGTCCATGACCTCCGTGGAGTATGTATGTGCCTAGCAACTGAATTCTCAGGGCCAAAAGGTCTGGGTCTTTTAGGGACTTTATTGCATCATTTCAAATTGCTTTCCTCAATGGATGTCCCACTTCACAGTGGAATTTACAGTCTAATTACACGAGATAACATATATGGAGGAGTGGTGGCCAGGGAAGGGGGTTTCGATATGGAGAATTCTGGGGATAATGAGTTGCTCTGAAGTCACCACTACATCCTTTCCAGAAGCAATGGTAATGTTGAGCTGACTACTTCCCAGAGCATGTGGAAATTGGGAGGATGGGGTAAACCTGTGGCATCATGGGGACTCCTTTATGGAATAGGAAGCATGGATTAGTTTGGGGCCAGTTGAAGAGCGAGTTATGAATAGCTGGGTGGCTCAGTGGATGGAGAGCTAGGCCTAGAGATAGAAGGTCCTGGGTTCAAATCTGACCTCAGACACTTTCTAGCCGTGTGACCCTGGGCAAGTCACTTAACCTCCATTGCCCAGCCCTTAGCACTCTTCTGCTTTGGAACCAATATATAGTGTTGATTCTAAGACAGAAGGTACTAGTCAAGACTCCAATGGGGAGTTTCAAAGCTGAGTGGCTGGATAGGGGAAAGGGAGAGAGGTAGAGAGGGACAGGTGCAGGGCCCCCCCAAACTCCCACGTATACTAACAAGAACGTAGGTTCTTCCAGTAACAGCCCTACTGCCACCCTTCCAGCTTTTGTCCTTTTGTGATGGCAACAGGGGCTGCTTTCCCATCTCTGCCTGTCAGGGTTTATGGAGCCCCCTTGGTGGGTGACTGGCTCTTCCTCGGAACCAGTACCCCTTTGCATTGGGCTGAGCCGAGGTTTTGGTAACCCAGGAGGGCTCGACGGGCCTGGGCTCAGAAGAGGAGACGGGGCTCCTTGCCTACTGCTCCAGAAGGAAAGATGGTAGCCTGACCTGGCCCTTTTGATCTTGGGAGAGTAGAAAGAATCCCAGACTTGGTCCTAAGACCTGGATTCCAATTACAATCTTGCCACTGAGTGGTTTTGTGAGATTCCTCTTAGGGCCTCCGTTTCCTCATCTGTAAAATGAAAGGGTTAGACGACGTCTAAGTTCCTTTCCAGCTCCAGAGGTGGTCAAAATAGTTCATTGGGCCCAGAGTCAGGAAGACCCGAGTTTAAATCCTGTCTCCGACATTACTAGCCGGGGGACCCTTGGCAAGTCACTGAACTCTGCCTGGCTCATTTTCCTAAACTATAAAATGAGAATAATAGCACCTACCTTGTTGGGAAGATCAAATGATCTTCTGCCTGTAGGCACTCCAGAAAACACTTCTTCCCCTTCTTCCCTCTCCCACCCTCCACTCCTGCTCCCTCTCTCCCGCTCCTCCACCCGACTGGGCCTCAGTTTCCCCCCTGCCCCCTGGACAAGACCCTTTCAGCAGTGTTGGGAAGCCCGTGGGGGGACTCCCTCCTCAGAATGGTTCCTTGCCGACGTCCGTAAAGGAAACGCTCGACATCAGTCAGGGGGGGCAGACAATAAAGCTGTCCATTTTTCTCTCCCATCCGAGTTTCCAGACACCCTGAAATCTCCCTGCAGACTTTGTGGGTGGCCGCAGACCTCAGGTTACGACCCCCGGACTTAGTGTTCACCTCGGGGCCTCTGGATGATCCGGGGGTCCCACATGTGTTTTTCCAGACAGCGTCTGAGAAGGGAGATCTCAGGGCGCTCTCGAATTCCACGCCGACCCTGTCCTGGCCATGGCAGTGTCGGGCCCCCCCCTCCCCCCGGCGGCTTAGCCCAGGCCGCTAGACGCCCCGGCCCGGCGCTCCCGGGGCTCCCTGCGAGGGCCTGGACCTGGCAGGCCCCGACTTCCTGTTCTGGAGAAAGTATTCAGAGCTGAGGCCCAGTGTAAATGTTTACCCGGCAGCCTGGGAATGTAAACGGAGCCTCGCCATCCCATCAGCCTTCCGCCCCCCGGCCCCACCCGGCCCCCGCCTCAGCCCTCTCCCCCTAGAACGGGGGCCCAAGGGCCCTGGGACCCGGAGCTGGAAGGGGCCTCAGTGTCCCACCCGATCCCTAGTCTTACGGATGAGGGAACCCCACGCCGTCCCCGACCCGCTTCCCACTTTCCTGGGACTTTCCAAGTTTATAAAACATGTTGCTCACAATAATGGGGAGAAGCGAGGATCATCCCCATTTTGCAGCAGCAGAAGCGGGGAACGGAGGCCCAGGGGAGCCCGGCCAGCGTACAGGCCCGCGTCTGCCCCGACTCCTTGTCTCTCAGGCCGCCTCGGCCTCGCGCGTGGGGACCTGGCCAGGAGCTCTGGGACTCCGTAAGGGAAGCTGGGAGTTGGAAGCAGGGCCCAGCTGTCAGCGGAGGATTTATAGGCGAAGGAGACGTTAGGTATCCTCTCGTCCAACCCCTCCTCCTTCCAGCCCTCTTTTTATAGTCAACCATCCCAAGTGCCTGCCAACATCCACTGCTTCTGCACCCTCCAGAAGGCCTTTGTTCTATAATCTCCCCTAAGTGGCTCCGGGAATGGCCTTTTAGCATGGGAGCCTCTCAAGCCCTGGCCCTCTTGGAAGGATTAGGATCGCCGGACTGGGAGCTGGAAGGGATCTTGGGAGTCGTTGTTCCTTAGACGAAGTAAACCTGAGACCCGCATAGACGCGCTGGCTTACTTGTGCCGGGTCACCCAAAGAGCCAGGACTCCCGCTCCGGGCCAGGGCCCAGCGGCTGCCTCCTCCCCCGGCCAGGGCCCAGCGGCTGCCCCCTCCCCGGGCCAGGGCCCAGCGGCTGCCCCCTCCCCGGGCCACGGCCCAGCGGCTGCCCCCTCCCGATCCCCCTGCCAAGAGTCCTCCCTGCCGGCCCCCTGTCCCCCCACCCCTACACCCCACCCCAGACTGCAGGCATTTTTCCGTGG
>NC_058130.1:714214730-714241977 GCF_016433145.1 Gracilinanus agilis | reverse complement strand
CTTCCTTCCTTCCTTCCTTCCTTCCTTCCTTCCTTCCTTCCTTCCTTCCTTCCTTCCTTCCTTCCTTCCTTCCTTCCTTCCTTCCTTCCCTTCCATCTGTCTGTCTGTCTGTCTTAGAATGGATACCAAGTATTAGTTCCAAGGCAGAAGAATGGTAAGGGCTGGGCAGTTTAGGCTAGATGACTTGCCCAGGATCACATAGCTAGGAAGTGTCTGAAGTCAGATTTGAACCCAGGACCTCCTATGTCTAGGCCTGGCTCTCTATCCACTAAACCACTTAGCTTCCCAGCAGCTGAATTTTCGAGCCTTCTGTGGTTCTGGGAGCTGGGAGCAAGTGTGCAAATGAGAAAGAGGGATGTTTTTCACTCAGTGACATGGGTGGACATAGGAGGGCACATTCACACGTACATGGGGGTGTATATTTGTACAAGTGAGCATGGGTGCACTGTGTATCATGTATGCATGTATGTACAAGTGAGGGCATGCCTAGGTGCACGCAGAGACGTTTGCACGAGTGTGTGCAGAGGTGTGTATAGATTTGAGCATGTGTGTGTTTCATCGTGTCTACGAGTGCACACTCCCTGGGCGCACACTTGTGTCCCTCGGTCGCTGGGCCTTGGCACACGTGTGTGAGTGTGTGTGTGCACCGTGACAGCGGCCGCCGGAGCCCGCGTGCCCCCTCTTTTCCCTCCGACGCCCTTTCCCATAAAACAATCAGGCTTTATGGCACTCACAATGGACAAACAGGAGGGAGCCACAGAGGCAACCACACTTCCTTCCCCGCCGCAGGCAGGAGCTTGGAAAGGCTTTCGTGGGGCTGTGGCTGACACAGGGAAGGGCTTTTACACCCTGGGCAGGGGGCCAGGGGCCGGAGGGGCCCCGGGCACTGCCTTTGGAGAGCTGCCCCAGAGCCGAGGCAGGGCCCGGGGGAGCACCTCGTGCCTCCACTTCCTTCCCAGGTCAGAGCACGACGTGGCCCATGCAAAGGGCACGCTGCTGCCCCTTCCCCGTGTGCCCAGGCCTGTGCAGATCAGGCTGGGGGCAGGTTAGGGACGGTGCTCTTGGGGAGCTCTACCGGGCTTCAGGTAGACACGACCGCTTAGGACTTGGACCCAGAAGGCAAGAGCTAGGAGACCCCAGAACCCAGAATGGCGCACGTTGGCACTGCGAGGGTCCTCGGGACGGGCACCCCAGAATGTCGGCGCTAGAAGGGCCCTTAAAACGCAGAATGAGCCAGAAGGAAACTGAGGCTTTATCAAGCCTGACCCTTGTCCAGCTAGAGAACGGAGGCCAACCTGGGAGAAGTGACTTGCCCAAGGCCACGCGCTAGGCTGAGAAGCTGCTGAGGGGATGGGCTCAGACTCTCAGAGAGGGGCTCAGCGCCCCGCCCTGGCACGCCTTCTCCCCAGGCCTCAACAGCTGCCCCCCCAACCCTGCTGTCCCCCTGCGGCTTCCCCACCCCCACCCCGACGGAGGCCTTACCAGGCACATCTGGAAAGCATGAGCCCAGCAGGGGTGGCTTGTCTTTCCCGCTTCCCGCCCCCCGCCATGATGTTTGCCACCAGCCTCGGCGGAGACCCACATCCTTTGGCCAAGCCGAGCCACCTGTTTACCCAGACGGAGGGTGTGGGCAGGAGGGCAGCCAGCCCGGAGCGAGGTGGACAGGGCAGGGCGGCCCCGCAGCTCCACGCCCGGAGAAAAACCCAAATGTGGAAGACCCAGAGAGATCCAAGGACAGAGACTCGGAGCGCGGATGGCGCTTGGAGAGCGAGCGGAGCCCAGCCTGGAGTCTGGCCGCCCTTCAGGGGGCTCCGTCTCTGGGGGACAGTCTGGCCCGAGGAAGCGGGAGAGGGAACGGCCTTGGGGAAGGGGACCGGCCGAGCCAAGCTGCAGCCCCCACCCCAGACTTGAGCCCCCCGTGGGGCTGGCCAGCCTGGGCCAGGTGCCCCTTCCCCCAGAGTCCCCCCCACGAGCCACGCACACACACGCACGGCTGATCTAAGGCCTGCCCAGATGGCTCCAACCCAAGGTGGGGGAGCCTCCAAGGCCCCTCGTTCCCGCCCCGGCTAGACATCTGCACACACGTTAGGCAGTGACAGGTGTGTTTATAAACGACCGGCTGCAAACCCGGAATTCCTCCCTAAGGGGCCCCAGCCCAGCTCACGAGGGGCCTCACTCAAGGACATGCCTGGGTGCAAGGGGAGGGCTTGGGCGACCCCTCACTCATCTCAGGAACACCCCCTCCCCCGACTCCATCCCCTCCCAGCATAGTCTGATGGTGTGCACTTGTCAGATGTCTCCCTCCTTGGGCACCAGGAAATCAGTCATCGGTACCCCTTCCCATGGGGAATTCTGAGAGATGCTGGGAAATAACGACACACCCTCCCAAACCCCAAGAGCTGGGGAGAAGGCCATTCCAGCCATGATCCTGCTTCTGAAAGTGCCCACTTTCCAAAGAGCCATGGCTCCCTCCTCCTAGCCCTCCCAGCAGAAGAGGGCCATCCCTCCCCAGATGCCCATCTCTCCTCTTTGTCCCCTCTCTCCTCCCCCTCAACTTCCTTTTTAAAAACACAAAAAAACCCTTACCTTCCATCTTAGAATCAAGGCAGAAGAGCAGTCGGGGCTAGGCAATGGGGGTTAAGGGACTTGCCCAGGGTCACACAGCTGGGAAGTGTCTGAGGCCAGATTTGAACCTAGATCCTACTGATTCCACACCTGGCCCTCTCTCCTTTGAACCAGCAGCTGCCTGCCCTCTTCCCAAATTCTACAGCTAAATCAATGTTCTAATCTTATGAAATGAAATTTCATAGAGATAAGTGTACATTTGGCTTTTGGACCCCATGAAGCCTTTTGTACCCCATGAAGCCTTTTGTAAACGTGAATGTGCTACATAAATGTCAATTATTCTAGTGTTTTGCATTTCACAAATATTTGAATCGAATTGGATTCCTCTCTCTGAACCTGAGTCCTGAGGGAGAATTGAATCAGTCACCAAGGTCCATTCAGCTCTATCAGTGATTCTAAGTGGAGAGAGAGAGAGAGAGAGAGAGAGAGAGAGAATGAACATTACAGAGATATAAGGCAAAGAGATTGTGGGAGACACAAACTAAGGAGAAACCAAAAGCAAAGGCAAAAACAAAGAAGAATCAGAAACAAGGATGGAGAGAAACTGTATGGTCTAGAGCAGGGGTTCCCATTTTTCCTTAATTTAGTTTAATTTTATTTTTTCAATCAACAAATATCTATTTTCTTTCCCTCTCAGCCCCTACTGAAAGAAAGAGGGAGAAAGAGAGAACGAAAGAAAAAACTCTTGTAAGCAAATATGTGTAGCCAAACTAAACAGATTCCTTCATTGGCCACATCCGAGAAATGTGTGTCTTAGTCTGCTGCCTGAGTCCATCTCTTCTGTCCAGAGCCGAGTAACATGTTTTATCGTGAATTCTCTGGAATCCCGGTTGGTTATTGCATCGTTCCATCTTCAGGTCTCTCAGAACTATTAGAGTTTACAATGTTGTTGCTATTGTATAAATTGTTCTGGTTCTATAGAGGTTCTTAATCTGGGGGCCATGAATTTGTTTGTTTAAAATGTATAGCTAGATCAACAGAATGATACACACACATACAGTTTCCTTTGCAATCCTACGTATTTTATTTTATGCATTTGAAAACATTCTTCTGAGCAGCTGCTCTCCTAGGCTTCCTGAGACTGACTGCCAAAGGGGTCCAGGACACAGACAAAACTAAGCACCCTGCCCTTCATTACAGCCAGATCCCCAAAGCTTCTTGACCAGGATGCCAACTTCTATTCAGGGCCTTTGTGGGCTTTGTCTCTGTGCCCTTCCCTACCCCAGCCTTGGACCCAACAAGGTCCAGCTGCCCTGGAAGATTCTCCCGTCCCATCTCCAAAGAGACCAGCTCAGAGCAGAGGCCTGAGGCCCCCAATACATTTTCTATTCCTCCCTTTTGAAATCCAGGTGTGTCCTCCTGGCGCCTCTGGCAGGAGAGCCTAATCCCAGGATTTCCTCTCTGAGCCACAAAGGATGAACAGGGCTGTGTTCCAGCTCCTGTCCTGAGCCCCATTGGGATCCCTGCTTGGAAAAAGCAGGGTAGGGCAGGGGAAGATGGAAAGTTCTAAGCCTGGGTGGCCCTCTACCTGGTGAGGACTTTGCAGAGCTATCAGAGCATAGTGGAGAAACCACTTAGGAATCAGGAAGATCTGGATTCAAATCCTATCTCAGATACTACATAGAAGTAACTTCTAAGTGAAAATCTGGCTAAATGACTTCATTTCTCTGCTTTAGTTTCTGCATGGCCTCAAGGATCTTCTAAGTTTCCTTCTTGCTCTGAATCTAGGATCCTGTCTTTTCCCTCTCATCAATCTTAGTGCCTGAAATTGCTCCATTAGGGCTGATTAATAAACTGAAAAGTAAAAAATGTTAGAGCTTAAAAAGTCACTTTGAGACCATCTAATCCGACCTTTTAATTTTACAGATGAGAAAATTGAGGTCTAGAAATGGGGAGAGACTTGTCCAGTGTCACACAGTCAGTGGCAGGACCAAAACTGGAATCTAAGACTTGTAACTAGAAACCTTTCCACTATATAGAAGGTTTGCACTGGAAGGAGTCTTTAAGATTCACCTGGTCGAATTCCTACCCCTTACCTCCTGACCTTAACAGAGTGGACATTGAAGCTGAGGGAAGGAAAGGCACTGCCGTTTCTGGGCCATGGTTCCCTAATCTGTAAATGGGGATAAATGTTCCCTTCCTAGCTTGCCTCTTGACAAGGGTCCAGGCTTAGCACTGGATAAGGACCCTGAGAATTGTTGTGTATAGATGTGAAATGGGAGGGCTTGTTAGCCTAGGAGGGAAGTGTTGGCATAGCTGCGCTCCTCTGATTGGCTAAGGTCAGGGATGCCCATGCAGCTTGGTCCCCATCCAGCTCCCTGGAAATCCCATCCTTGCTAAATCATTGGGTCAAGATTGTTATGCTGCCCCATCTCTGGTAACAAGTCACAAGGGAGGGGAAATGCAGCTCATGGAGGACCTTGGTGGTCAGTCATTAGAACCAGATGTGTAACAGCTGGGTCCTCACAGAGAGGGCTTTAGGCCCAGAGGATCTCTGGTGGGAGAAGTTCTGGAAATCAAGAGTGTCTGGGACAGACAAGTGGCAGAAACAACTCCCTAAGGGGGATGGCAACCCTTGTCCCCTTCTTTCCTCTCCCATTGGTTTGCATGGTTAGAAGCCATGAGCTGGGATCAGACCCAAGGAAGCAATAGGAGTGATGGAGTTTCTAATGATAGACTAGCATTAAGTAGACAAGGCACTGGATTTGCCGGGGGAAGGCCAGGATTTGAATTCTGACTTTGCTAACTTGTGTCATGCTGAGCAAGGCTATTTCCTATCTTGGGCCTCAGTTTCCTCATCTGTAAAATGAAAGAATTGGGCTAGGCAATCCTTGTGACCTACTAGAGGCAATGTATCACCTTGGAAAGAATCCTGACCCTGTATGTATCCAAAAAACCTAGGTCCAAGGTCCATCTCAGACCCTAAAATTATGACCTTGGGCAAATCTTGACTCCAAGACCCTTATTTCCTTTTCTGTAAAATGAGGAATGGGATAAGGCTAGATTACCTACAAGGTTTCTTCCAATTCCAAATCCTGTATTGCACCCAAACCTATTTCTCTGCAACATCTATATGCTATTCTTATTTTCTTCATCTTACAAAGGAGAAAAATGAAGTCCTAAGAGGAAAAGAAAGGGAGGAAGGAAGGAAGGAAGAAAAAAAGAATGAAAGAAAGAAAGAAAAGGAAGGAAGGAAGGAAGAAGAAAGTAGGGAGGAAGGAAACAAAGGAACATTAAGTATCTTCCATGAACCAGACACTGTGCTAAGTGTATTACAAATGATATTTGATCCACACAATCACTTTGGGAGGTAGGTGTTATTATGATCCCCATTTTATAATTGAGGAAACTGAGACAGAAGTAAAGTGACTTGTCCAAGGTTGCACAGCCACTAAGTGTTTGAGGCTAGTTTCAAAACCAGCTCTCCCAACTCCATATCTGCCATTCTGTATTTGTCCTAGGTCACACCAAAGGCAGGACAGACTCCTCTAATCTCCTGGTCTCTTTTCCCTCGTAGATCGAGCCCTGTTTGAGAGCTACACAGAGGGTGAGATCCGGGAGCTCATATCTGCACTTGTGGAAAGGTCAAGCCCATCAGGGCACTCTGGCGGGCACGCACTGCCCTTTTCGGGCCAGGCAGGGGCTCGGCGAAAGCGGGCCCGGGTCCGCCACCAGCCCTGTGGCCTGCGGGAGTTGGAGGTCAGCGTCAGTGAACTGGGCCTGGGCTATGTGTCAGATGAGACCATTCTTTTCCGATACTGCAGTGGCACATGTGAGGCGGCTGCGAGGATCTACGATCTTGGGCTGCGCCGATTACGGCAGCGGCGCCGTGTGCGCAAGGAAAAAATACGGGCCCGGCCCTGCTGCAGGCCCCTGGCCTACGAGGAGGAAGTGTCATTCCTGGACTCCCGGAATCGCTACCACACGGTCAGCGAACTGTCAGCCAAGGAGTGCGGGTGCGTGTGAGAGCCCCCGGGGTCTGCATTGTCTACCTCACCTGGGGGCTGTGTGGTGCCACCAACCTGCCGCTCACAGAGGGGAAGCCCCTACTCCTCCAGCCTCCCTCTCTCGCCACCCCGCCATGCTGAAGATGCCGGTTACCTTGAACCCCGGCCATGGGGAGTCTCCTCCGGATGCCTGACCAGACGGCCTGCACCCTACTGTCTGGGCCCAGGGGTCAAGATAGCAACCAGGGCGAGGCATGAGGGGCCCCGAGACAGAGTCCCACGAACCAAAGGGCTCCTGCAATGGCGGTGGCCCTGCCAGGCCTGATTGTATATACTTCATTGAGTAACTAACTGACCTTGTACAGGAAATTATATTCTATATATGTGAATCTTGCATTATCTATATCTCTATAAAACATCAGTGGATACTTCTGTCCATCTTCTTCTGCCCCAGGAGGATGCGGATACAGAACGGGGAGGAGAGGCTGCCTAGCCTCAACCCTCCGCCCTTTCCTTCTACCTAACCCTAACTGGAAGTGGGATGGCTAGGGTAGAGTTTGCATGGATGTAACAAGATAATGGGATGGATGGAAGAATAAAATTTCCACTGAGTTGATAAGGAAGTGGGATGTGGGTGGGTTCGTTTTCAGTGGAGTGATAAGAAGGTGGAATAATTAGGACAGAGTTTCACTGAAGCAAAGATGCTTGAGTAGAGTTTCCATCAGAGTGAGCACTGGGATGTTGGGAGTAGTTTCCATGGGGTAGATAAGGAGAAGGCAAGATTGAGTTGGAGTTTCCAGCTGGGAGATAAGAAAGCTGGATGGTCAGGCTAAAGTTTCCATTGGGGTAAGAAGGAAGTAGGATGGTTTCAAGGCCAAATTCCCCCCCTTTCTCCCACTATACTAACTCCATACCCTAACCCCGGCTTCCCGTGCCAATGGGCTCCAAGACCCGAAGCCAGCACCCATTCCCAGCAAACATGAGCCCTCCGAACACCCAACAAGGCCCAGGTCTAGGGAAGGGAGGCAATGAGGCTAACTCCCACATAGAGTGGTTTGGATTTGTTTGTTTGTTTTTCGGAGTCCCAGGTTACCCTGGGGCTGGGGCTGGTTCCTGTGGTTTGGAATCACCTCATCTTCTCTCCCTTTGGGTCTATCCCCAACCACATTCGTTCTCCCTTCTCCTAAACCTTCTCTCTACCCTGAGGCAGCAGATCTGGAGAGGGGTTCTGAGGCCTACGAACCCCAGCCGGAGACAGAGATGCTTAGGGGTGGCCTTGGTGGCCAAGAACCCCAAATCATAGGATCAAAAGTTAGAAATGACTTTTGAGAACATTGAGTCTGACTTCCTGGGAGGACATGGAAGCCCAGGGAAGACAAGAGTTTTGCCAAAGATCTGGTAACTATTAAGAGAAGACATTTTTCTAATGCTTTAAGCACACCTAGCGCTTTCCTGGCCCAAACTCTGTGAAACAGAGAGCAGGCATTATCCTCATTCAGCCAACTAGTGAAGACTAGAGCTAGGATGCATACTCGGGTCTCCTGATTCCAAGTTCAAGCTGGGTACCCTTTCTTCTGCATCCCGCTGCCTCAGCGACGGCCATGACGCCTTAGAGTTCTAGACTCAGAGCAAGGGCACCGCCTCATTTTACAGAGAGAGAGACACTATGTCCCAGAGAGGGAGAGGGATTTGCCCGAGGTTGTACAGCCAGATAAGGGTATTGCTCTTGTCTCAGACTCAAGTTTCCTAGCTTTCGGGCCTGGAGTCTTTGTCATGCCAAGCTGTTCCTCCAGTGAGCACCCTACTCCATCCTAGCAGCTTTCCTCTCCTCCCCTTGGCCCCCTAAGCAAAAGCAAAATCAGCCATCTCCCTTCTTGGGCTAAAAATACCTACCTTCACCCTCTTCCCTCCAGGGCCTGAGGGGAAATGGTCTGGGCCCCAGAATGCCCAGCTCAGCTTGGGGCCAAAGCTGGTGGTGGAGGCCCATCCCCCTGCTGAGCCTGGCCACTGGGGCTGAGCTAGGGGGTGGAGACGGACAGGACATTTATGAGTGTTCCCAGATAGAAGGACCCAGGTTTTATTTCTGTGTGGTTGTTGCCCCGATTCCTGACAGTCCCAGGCCTCCAGGGGGTATCAGATTTCTGAACTGTTGGCAGAATCTAATCAATCTTCTCATGGCACAAGAGAGAGAAAGGCCTGATCCCACGGCCCAGAGCCTGGAGTAGGAGGGAGACAGGGCCCCTTGGGGGGTTGGGGGAGGGTGGGGAGATGTACAATGTAAGAGAGCAGGGCCCCCTGGGCCCTGACAGCCGAGGACCCCACGGGCCTGAAAGTAAGCCTGTGCCTGGGGGAGAAGGCATTCAATCCTTCCCTCCATTGGCACTTTCTGCCTCTCTAAAAGCTAACTTAGGCAGTATGGTAGAGTTCTGGAAACAGACTGGAAGACAGATTCAAATCTGGTTCTACCATTGATTTGCTTCTGTGACCATGGACAAGCCAGTTACCTCCTTGGGGCCTCAATTTCCTGAGAGAGTTGAACTAGAGGTCCTCCAAGATGTTCTCCAGCTCTTGGTCTGTGGCCCTAAGATCCTAGCTGTGTGACTCTAGGCTAATCACTGCCTCTTCTGAGCTCACATTTCCTCTCTATAAAATGGAGGGCCAATCTAGATGATCCCAAAGGCCCCCTTTCTTTAAATCCCATGATTATTGTTGGGTGGCATTATAGAAACAGAGCATTCAGAATGAGGGTGTACAGAGCCACCAAGTGGGCCCTGCCCCAGACCCCATCTGGGCTCTGAGGAAGGCTGGAGACCAGGTCGTGGGATCAGCTGAAGGAACCAGACACTTAAGTCTGCAGAAGATGTCTTCCAAAATCTGAAGGGTCTTTGTGAGACAGAGGGAGTAGAAAGGAGCAGTGGTGGAAGTGGGAAGGAAATGAGAGAGATTTCAGTTCAACATATGGATGATTTTTTTTTTTTAACCTTCAAGGCTACCCAACAATGGAACCAATTGTCTTAGGAGAAAGAGTGCTGGATTTGAAATCAGAGGACTCGAGTTCAAATCTCAGCATCCCACTTCTTAACTCTGTGATTTTTGACAACCTTATCTGGGTCTCAGTTTTCATAGCTGTAAAAAAAAGGAAATAGAACTAGGTGGGTCTCACAGTTGTTTCAAGCTCTTGATCTATGATCCCATCATCTTAAGAAAATGAGCCTCTTGTCACTGAATGTGTTCAAGGGTAAACTGGATGAGCCCCCATCAGGGAGTCTATAGAGAAGATCCTTGAACTGGGGGGTAAGAGAGGGCTAGGACCAGATGATCTTTGTGGTCTCCTCCAGTTGTAAACCTGAGATACCACCTCCTGCCCCACAGACAACTTCTGAGGCAGTGGCTGTCTCCATTGAGGAAGCTCAAGGGATGCTGGGGGAATAAGACTCATAGAATGCTAGCACTAAAAGAGACCATGACCTGCTGTCTCATTTTACACAGGAAGAAAGAGGCCCAGGAAGGGGAAGAAACTTGTCCTACATCAACAGTAGTTGTTAGTTGTTGTTAGTTCAAACTCAAAGGGGGCCATAGACAGAAAGAGATCGACAAAGAGCTGAAAAAGAGAGTCAGAGCAATGGAGAGACACTTATGGAGAGTGAGATGGAGACTGCAGACAGAGAGCTGTTTCCCTCAGGGGGAAGGGGAAGGATGACCAATCCATTAGTCCTAAGGGAACCTCTTGGGAGTCACCAGATGTGCTGGGTGTTTTTAGCAGCTGGACATATGGGAGTGGCTAGAGTGGGAAGGGATGTTGGCTTTGTTTCTGACATGGCCCCAGCCAGTGTTGACCTATCTGATCCCAGCTGAGGCATCTTCCACCCATTGGTGGTTGAGAGCAAATAAGAATGAATGGCCCTGGTAGTGGTTTGTTATGCTTTGGATTGTAGCTCCAAGCGGAAGGCTTGGAATTAAGAGGCTCCTGGCTCAGGCCATTCCCTCACCCATAGCTTTTGACTCCTAGGAGACTTTCAGCTGGGGCTAGGATCCAGCTGGGATGAGTGCTGGGTACCCTTCTGTCCTAAATAATGCCCAGACTGTATCTGACTTAGATCTTCATGCATCCCCAAATCCACAATCCAGGGCAGAAAGGAAAGCAGTACAGGCTTTATCATTCCTACTTGACATATGAGAAAATGGCAGCCCATGGAGGGACAGAATCATAGAAAGTGAGAACCGGGACTTTTGAGATTGTTTGGTCAATCCTTTTACATATGGAGTCATAGCCCAGAGAGGAAGTAACTTGGCCAAAATCACACAGCTAGTAAGTGGAAGAGGTATTTGTCAAAAGGCAGCAGTGGAACCAAGAATTTGAACCCACCAAACCTGGACCTCTTCCTCCCACACCAGAGGACTGTAATGGAATGGCAGAAGGACTTCCCAAAAGATGAGACGTAGGGGCTATGAGCAACACGAGAATAGTATAGCACATTGATGGCGAACCTATGGCACGGAAGCCAAAGAGAGCACACAGAGCACTCTCTGTGGGCACTTAACTGCCCTCCCCCCACCAGAGTTTGTTACTAGAAAGGCAGAGGGACTCGGATGGAGCCGCTCCCCTCCCCCTCTCTACCATGCCTGATGGCATTTTTTCACTTCCCCCACCCCTCTGCCCAATGGGAACTCGAAGGGGATGAGGGAGGCTCACAGGCCAGAGCCAGAGGGGAGCAGAGCACTTGGGCTCCCCTCCCCCTCTCTATACTCCCTGAGGACATTCCTCACTTCACCCACCCCTCCACCCAGTAGCCAAGGGGGGAATTTCCTCCTTCCCCTGGGTGGGATAAAGGGGGAGGTTAGGTGTGCTCAGCACTGGGTTGGGAGTGGGGGTGCGGGGGCATGACACATGGTCTGGGGTGGGGGATGGGGCCTGGCATTCCATCTCTAAAAGGTTCACCATCACTGTTACAGAGGAAGTGCAGTGGCCTTTGAGGCAAAATACCCAAGTCTGAATTTTTTATACTGACTTGCTTATGCTCCTGTGGACAACCCCTCTGGGGATCTGAGTTTCTCCATCTGTAAAATGAAGGATTTAGACTAGATGTTCCTAAGGGACCTTTCTTTAAAAATGCAATTATGAAAAGGGGTCCCATATACTGTGCCAGCCTGCTAAAGGGGTCCATGACACGCAAAAAAGCTAAGCACTCCTATTCTAAGTGGAATGGGTTGCTTCTGTGTTCTAGGGACCTTCTGTATTCTAAAGGCCCTCCCAGTCCTGACATTCTGTATTCTAAAGACTCCCAGCTCTGACATTTTTAGGTTCTGTGTCCTAAGGCCCCTCCTGACTTTGATATTCTATGTTCTAAAGCCCCTCCTAGCTCTAGTATTTTGGGTTCTAATGAGTACTCTGACATTCTGGGTTCTGGTCCAAATATTCCTCCAATTTCTGACATTCTATGATTTGCTGAGCTTTTTCTGTAGGGAAAGAGGGGAAATTCAGGGTGAATATTGCTGGCAGGGGCCAGGGACCAGGCAGCCTCTTGGAGAGACAGTGGGGGACCCGCCCCTCAGGCAGGGGCAGGCCCACCAGGGTGGTCTGCTGTGGGAAGCCCTCCCTGTAAGCTTGGCTGGGAAGGTCCCATTCCCACTGGCCCTCAAGCCTGAGGTCTAAGTCTGCTGGGGCTGTGGTCAAGCTGTGGTTTAAAACTGGGGTTCTCAGGAGCCTCCTTCTGCTGATTCTGCAGAGGTCTCAGCCACTGGGGGGAGATGAGCTATGGTGTCTATCCCACCCCCACCCCAATCCCTATCCCCATCCCTAGGATAAGGGTGATAGGGCAGGGAAGTGGAACCCAGGATTCCAGGCCCTGTTAGAAAAGCCCAAAGTGGAGGGGGGGGGGTTGGATGTGTGTAGAGATAGGCGGGAAGCCCCATATCCTGCGCCCCTGCCCAAACTGGCATCTGAGGGGAAACCTTGGCCCTGGGCCAGAGCATCTCTAAAACATGGGAGTGAGCCCTCCCATATCCTGACTTCAGCTGGGTGTGGAGGGACGTGGGGAATCCTGGTTCATTCAGCAAATTCTTGTCACCACCCTACTACTCCATCCCCAAGTCCCCACCCAGTCTCCAATCCTGAGAAAGCAGAAGAGAAAACACCCAGAGATGTGTATAAAGACAGACAGGTTTAGTCAGTCAGTCAACAAACATTTAGCAAGTGCTTATGACATGCAGACACATATACATAGATAAAGAAACACACAACAGGCTGCAAAGTGGCTCAGTGGATTGAGAGTGTGGCCTAAAGATGGGAGGTCCTGGATGCAAATCTGGCCTCAGATGCTTCCTAGCTGGGTGACCCTGGGCGAGTCACTTAACCCCCACTGCCTAGTCCTTACCTCTCTTCTGCCACGGAACCAATACACAGTACTGATTCTAACACAAGATACTATCTACGTGGGAAAACACACACATACAAACCAAGAAATGCAGAGAGGTGTGTAGACACAAACATGCCCAATGTATATTCTCCAATGCTCATTGATCCTGGACCCTACTACTTCCCCTCCTTCCCACTCCAATTCCCCTCAACCATACTTGGGGGCTCTCATATGCCACTTCTCACTTCTACCCTCTGAGGGAGTCTGAAGCATGGCGATGCCTGAGCCCCAGAAGGAGCTGTTCCCGGGTGACCGTCCCCCTCCTGCCAGGGGAATGCCTGAGGTTGGCCTTGAGCACCATAAAGGGCTCCTTGTCCCTAGGGCCAGTCCCAGTCTCACCCACCAGACCTGGAAGAGAGCTCTCTGTTCTAACCAGTCCTGTAGGGTCTCTCCCTTCCACCATTCTTTTTCTTCCATGGAACCGAATTCCAGCCGGAATTCTTTTCTATTTACTTGGGTTTGAAACCAGGAACTGCTTATTTTTTTTTTAACCCTTAACTTCTGTGTATTGGCTCCTTGGTGCAAGAGTGGCAAGGGAGGGCAATGGGGGTCAAGTGACTTGCTCAGGGTCACACAGCTGGGAAGTGTCTGAGGCCGGATTTGAACCTAGGACCTCCCATCTCTAGGCCTGACTCTCAATCCACTGAGCTACCCACCTGCCCCTGAACTGCTTTTTTATTAGCAGAGCTCTCTGTGAGAATCGGCTGCCTCTGAAGTAGCAAATGCCCCCCCCCTCCCACGCCCACACAGCTGGAGGTCTTTCAGAAGAGACAAGATGACCACTGGTTGGGTGTGTGACAGTGGGGATGCCTTGTGGAATATGGGTTGGATGAGATTATCCATGAACTCTCTTCTAATATTCACATTCCATAATCAATGATTTGGGGTCCTTCCTACCATCCAAAGTGATTTCTCCCAACTGATACTCACTCAAGAGATCTGAGCGGTACCACACTTGGAAAAAGGCAGGCTGGGAAGAAGGTGGATCTTAGTCAATTCAATAAACCTTTATTAATTACATCCTACATGGCCAGTTCATTTCCAGGGCACAGCACGGTAGAGCAGAGAGCTGAATTTGCAGTTAGAGGACACCAGTTAGAATCATTTTTCTGATACTTACTACCTCATGACCTTAGGCGAGTAACTTGCGGACTTCAGTGTCCTCTTGTCAAAAGGTAGTGTTGGCCTAAGGGATCTCTTAAGATCCATGATCTCCTCCAGGCACTTCTCCCTGACTAGAAAGAAAGAAAACTTCAGGATCACACTTGGATCTCAGCATGATCAATGTAACGGCCTCAGTTTCCCAGTTTGTGAAATATGGATCCCATAAGATCATGGGATTGACCAAGAGCCAATTCAAGTCAAGAAGCATTTAGTAAGTGCTTACTATGGGCCAGGCACTGTGCTAGTCACTGGGGATATAAAGGAAGACAAAAATAGTCCCTGCCCTTCAGGAACTCACAGGCTAATGGGGGAGTCACCATGCAAACAAATATGTGCAAACAAGATGTATAGGGCTGCTAGGTGGTTCAGTGGGTAGACAGTCAGACCTGAAGATGAGAGGACCAAAGTTCAAATCTGGCCTCTGTCACCTCCTTGCTTTGTGGGCAAGTCACTTAACCCCAAATGCCTACCTCTCACTGCTCTTCTGCCACTTAGATTTGATTCTAAAAAAGGGTAAACATTTTTAAAAAACAAGATATATACCAGATAAACTGGGGGCAGTTACAAAGAGAAAGCACTAAGATTAAAAGGACTGGGAAAGATTGCTTGAAGAAGGCAGGACTTTAATGCTTGAGGGAAGCGGGGGGGGGGGGGGGGGGAGAGGGGGACTAGAAAGTGGATGTGAGAAGGGAGAGTATGCCAAGCATGGGGGACAGATAGCCATTGAAAATCTTGGGACTCGGGAGCTGCTGTGTTGGATTGGAGGAATGACAAGGAGGCTGATCAACGAGTATGTGGTGGACAGTAAAGTAGAAGCCTGGAGAGGTAGGAAGGGGCCGGGTTATAAAAGGATGGGAAAGCCAAAGAGAGTATTTTAGATGTGATGCCAGAGGTGATAGGGAGCCACAGGTGACAGGATTCAGGCTTGCACTTGAGGAAGACCAATTTGACAGATGAGTGAAGGATCAACTGGAATGAGAAGAGACTTGAGACAGAGATCAATGTGAAGGCTACTGAAGACTGACTGTACCACTATCCTCTCAGTGCCTTGAATGTCAACCTTGATTCCTGACTCTCATTCCCTCCACATCTACGCTGCTGTCAAGGCCTGTTGATTTCAATCAACATTGAATATGCCCCATTCTCTCCTCTGCCACTGCCACTGCTCTGGTACAGGCCCTCATCACCTCACGCCTGGGTTACTGCAATAGCTGCTGGTGGGTCTGCCTGCTTGCTGCAAGTCTCTCTCCACTCCAATCCATCCTCCATTCAAAGACTAAAATGATTTTCCCAGGTGCAGGTCTGACCATGTCACTCCTCCTACTCAATAAAATTCAGTGGCTCCCACTTGCCTCCAGGATCAAATACAAAATGCTGTTGGGCATCAAAAGCCTTCTATAACCTAGCTCTAGTTCTCCTATACTTTAGAAAATTACTAAAAGCCTCTTAATCATTTTCCTCAAGCAATTTTTGCTCCAGCGACACTGGTCTCCTGGTTATTCCATGAACAAGACATTCCAACTCTCTGCTCAGAACATTTCTCTGGCTGTCCCCTAGGCTCGAAATACCCTTCCTCCTGGCTTCCCAGGCTTTTTTCTTCAAGTCCCAACTGAAATCTCTAGGAAATAATTTTCCAACTCTCTTAATTCAAATGCTTTCTCTGTGTTAATTATTTCCTATTTATCCTGTATACATCTTCTTTGTGTATTTGCTTGTTAGCACTAGCAAAATGCTTGGCACATAGTAGGTGCTTCATAAATGCTTACTAATTGATTGTCATTAGATTATGACCTCCTCGAGGGTAGGGACTGTCTTTTGTCTTTCTTTGTAACCCCAGCACTTAGCACAGTGCCTGGCATAAGAGATTGATTAACTGCTTGGATACAGAGAGGAAAGAGTGATTATGGTTGTGGTGTGTGCCTGGGTGACTGGGGAGATATTGGTACCCTTGACAGCAACAAGGAAATTAAGACAAAAGAAGGGTATTGGGGGAAATAGAATGAGTTCAGTTTGGGACAGATTGAGTTTGAGATGCCTACAGTACATCCAGTTCAAGACGTCCTGTAGGCAGTTGGAGAAGTGAGTCTGGAGATCAGTGAAGAGGTTAGGGCTGGATAAACAGATCTGAGAATGATTTGTATAGAGATGATCTTTGAATCCATGGAAACTGGCGAAATCATCAAGCAAAACAGCATAGAGGGAAAAGAGAAAGAGGCCCAGGGCAAAGCCTTTGTAGGGCACTCATGGTTAGCAGATGTGAACTAGACAAAGATCTAGGAAAGGAGAGTGAGGAGAAGTCATGCAGGTAGGAGGAGAACCAGAAGACCAAGAGAGAAAAGATTATCAAGGAGAAAAGGGTGATCAACAGTGAAATGACTGCTGAGGAATTAAGATGGATGAGGACTGAGAAAATAGAGGAGAGGGAAAATTACTTTGATCAAAAGTAACATTGGGCCTCAGAACCACAGATCACAGAATTTTAACATTTAAAGGAACCTCAGAGATGATGTAGTCTAATGCATACCTAAAAAGGCATCCCCATCGTAACCTCCCTAACATCCATCCATTCTCTGCTTGAAGACCTCCAAAAAGGGGTATTCCCTATGGAATAGTGGCCCATTCCACTTTGGGGCAGCTCTCATGATAAGAAAGATCTTATCATTCCTCACATCCGGCCTCAACATGCCTCTTTACATCATCCAGAAGCTTCTGCTTCTGCCTTCTTGGGCCAAGCAAAACAATATAACATAGCTTTTTCTGGCAACCACATCACACTGCTGACACATACGAGTCTTATAGTCCATTGAGACCCCTAGCTCCTTTTCAGATAACTTACTATCAAACTGTTCTCCCCACATCCTGTGCCTGCAAAGTTGAGGTTTTTAAAACCAAGTGTAAGACTTGACATATATACTGATTGTATTGTATCATTTGATTCAGCCTAGTCTTCCTCTAGCCCAGGAGTGTCAAACTTGCTAGTACTCACTGCTTTCAAACCAGATTAAACTGGGAAATGTTTAACAAAATAAAAACACAATACAACACAGATAGTATTCATCAGACTATTCAGTGGAAGGCCAAATACTGAAGCTGAAATACTTTGGCCACATAATGAGAAGACAGCAGTCACTGGAAAAGACCCTGATGTTGGCAAAGATGGACGACAAAAGGAGAAGGACATGGCATCATGGAAAGAATGAACATGAACTTAGAAAGACTTAGTAGTGGAGGATAAAAAGGCCTGGCTTGCTATGGTCCATGGGGGTCACAAAGAGTTGGACACCTTTAAACAACAACAAAAGTCAATATGGGGCTGTTTCTCTTTGTTTGCCACCAATGCTCGCTCTATCCTTTTTATATCCTGACTCTAACATTTAGGGAGTTAGGTATTCCTTTGGCTTTATATTATCAGAGCTCTTCTGGGAGAGGGAGTGCCATGGAAAGAACTCAAGTTAGTGGTCAAAGAACTAGGTTTTGGTCTAGGCTTAGCTCTTGACTTCTTGAGAGCACCTTGACTAAGACTCTTCCCCTTTCTAGGTCCCAGTTTTGCCATGCAGACATAGAGTGGGGTATATGTATGTGTGTATGTCAGGGGAGAGTAGATTTGACTAGATGGCCTTTAAAGTCCCTCAAAGGACACATTTTGTGACTGTAAGACATGTCTGGCTTTTCTGGGCCCCAGTCCCACAGAGCAAGATATGCAGAATCAGCTCCTTTCATCAGCACAGATAGCCTTGGGTGTCCATCCCAGGCCTGATTTATATTATCTTCATCTGTATTGTCATTCAATAAACATTTATTAAGCTCTTTCTAAGTACCAGGAAAACAAAATAAAAATCTGCGTCCACTGAATATCACAGAGAGCATTAGGCTATGAAGGGAGGAGATGTCAATGAAGATTATCGTGAGGAATTGTCATTAAAAGTTATAGCAGAGGGGGCAGCTGGGTAGCTCAGTGGATTGAGAGTCAGGCC
This sequence comes from Gracilinanus agilis, assembly GCF_016433145.1. Taxonomy (NCBI): domain Eukaryota; kingdom Metazoa; phylum Chordata; class Mammalia; order Didelphimorphia; family Didelphidae; genus Gracilinanus; species Gracilinanus agilis. Next base: position 714,223,851 of record NC_058130.1, on the reverse strand, counting down.
TAGAGACGGGAGGTCCTAGGTTCAAATCCGGCCTCAGACACTTCCCAGCTGTGTGACCCTGGGCAAGTCACTTGACCCCCACTGCCTACCCTTACCAGTCTTCCACCTATAAGTCAATACACAGAAGTTAAGGGTCTAAAATAAAAAAAAAAAAGTTATAGCAGAGAAAAAAAGAAAGTTATAGCAGAGGTCTGATCCATGGTAGATATTACTGATAGTCTCCAATGGAGGAACTCTTTTGGAGTTACCAGAGGGCAAGATTCTAGTGGGGAACATTAGCAAGGGTCACTTTTGATGCTTCTGAAAATCATGGGTGGGAGAATCTCAGTAAGGTCACCAGTGCTGGAAATAATAAATGAGAGTCGTCACCGAAGGTCATTAGTGAAAGAAGGAAAGATCACCAAAGGTCACTACTAAAAGATGTCACCGAAGGTCCTGAGTGGAAGACATCACCGTGACAATCACTGGGAGGAAATGTGGCCCAACATCACCAGTGGAAGGCTTTCACAAAAGGATATCACTAGTAGGAGACATCACTAAAGATATCCAGTGGAAGAAAAGGGCATTAATGAGAAGATGCCTTTTGGCCATCCAGCTCACTCACTGCAACTAGAAGCTCCAAGAATCCTTGGACAGGGAGGAATGCCCCTCAGGTGAACCATCTGGATAGCATTGGCAGAGTCCGGTAAGTGGGTGACTCTTGGAGGATTCGGCATGCCTTACAGAACTCCTGGTGCCAGCCCATCCTGATCACCACCTCCAGGTGCTCCCGCCACTGGAAGTATGCCAGGTAGCCTTTCTCATCTGTATTCAGCTTCATTATGTAGGTGGCTAGCTCTTGGGGCTTCTTGAAGTCATCCACATGGATAAAGGCATCAGATGGCAAGAAGCGCTCATAGTTGTGCCTTGGTGGACCATACACTATAGGAATAGCCCAGGCTTTCAAGGCATTTCGCCAAAGCTTCTCTGTGATGTAGTCTTGGTGTAGAGAGTTCTCAAAGGCCAAATAGAACTTGTACTTGGAGAGGATGATCTGCTGTTTCTTGGTTGGTAATGGTATGTGATGTTTACCATAGATGTCCACAGAGAGATAGGGCTCTAGTTTCCGGAAGTATTCCATTCGTATGGAGTCTTTCTTCCAATTACTTACCACCCAGGCCACCAGCTTAGTCTTGGGAAAGGGGGGTCTAATTAAGGAATTGTTCCTCTCTCCTTCCCGTGGTTTGAGCCACCCATAAGGGGTGAAAATGTCTGAATCACTTCGGTAGCTCATGGTCAGATTGAAGAGGCCATCCATAGCATCCAGATTTTTCAAGTGGCTGGGTGACTCAAGGCTGAACCAAACCCAGCGCTGGCCAGTTGGACGTGGTTCAGTAGGCAGCTGTCTGAAGGGGTTGCTGCTCACATCGGGGTGATGGATGATGACCGCATGGGCCCTGTCATACCAGCTACGGTCCAATGTGATTTGGCAGTTCAGCTCTCCAACTGAGGAGCCAAAGCAGTAGAATCCTTCAGGGGACTCAGGCGTTTTATTGAAAGGCCATGTCCACACCAGGATGGTGATCACAGAGGTTATGGATGATGATAACTGCCCAGAGAAGCAAGAGTTCTGCAGAGGCTGACAAGGCAGGTACCAATATGAGAGAAGGCTCAGAGTAAACAACAGCTGCAAAAGCAGGAACAGGAACAGCTGGGAGTAAAAGTATTTTTTCTTGAAAAATGAGGTGGCCTGAGCTTTAGTGGAGCAGCTGGGACTGAAGGGAAGAAGGGAAGGATGGGGCTGGTAAGCCAGTCAGTGACAAGTGAGTACCTGTCTAACACTTACTCATACCCTCCTTCCACCTCTCCTTTTCCTACTCCCTCTTCTTTTCTTTTTCTTTTTCATTTTCCCTTCTTCCTCTACTTAAGATTTTCTGTCAGTTCCCTACCCCTCACCCTCTATCTCCCATCTCCCTGTCCATCATCTCACAAAATCCCAGGGGCATTGGACCTCTGAGGCTACTTAGCTAACCCATACTCAACTGATTACGTACTCAATAACATACCAGAAAAATGGCCATCGAAAGCTCTACTGACTGGGAAAGGCATTATTTTCCAGTCCATTCCACTTCTGTATAACTCTAACTTCGCATTTCTTTATGCCAAATCTAAATCTACCCCCTAGACATCTTCCACCCCTTGCTCCAAGTTCTCTTCTCTACAGCCATGGCACAAAGATCTAACCCCTTTGCTCCCAAATACTTTAGGATACAGATGATACTCCCCAGCCTCCTCCAGCCTATCCATGGATGACCTGCCAATCAAGGGCCCTCACCATATCAATCACCCTCCTCTGGCCACCTGGGGTTGTTTGTGTACTTATCCTGACTTACCGCCATTGGACAGGGCAGAAGATGGCGGTGCCCTCCTGCCCCTCCTCCCCCTCCCTTTCCCCCATAACTCCCAAAGATCTCCTTCCCTAGCTTCAAAGGCTTTCCCTCTCACAGGCCAGGCAGGTCACTGAGGCCTCCCCACCCCGCCCAAATCCTCCCTCCTCACTTCCTTCCTTCCATCCCCCATCTCCTACAAAGCTACCCTACCTCTGAGCAGAGGATGTGACCCGCCCAACATCCGCCTCTAGCTCCGCCATTTCTGAGTACCCAGAAGCCTAAGTGGGAAAAGTAGGTGGGGCCAGGCCCCGCCTTGCTCCCTACACTCCTCCTGATTGGCTGCTTGGTCTTATTCGGCCTCCACCCTTCCCATCTTGGTTTCATAACCATCGTTGGTAGCCTTAAGGACAAATATCCTGAGACTGAGACTTTCGTGAAAATTCAAAGGTCCTAAGATGCTGAGTATCCGAGGGATCCCAGAGTCCGCATGGTATGAGAGTGCGAGAGGCCGTGAGAGTCTAAGAGTAGGAGCATCTAAGGATATGGTCTAAAGGACTAAGAGGCTAAAGCTCTAAAGAACTAAGGGACCAAGAGTCAAAGAGTCTAAAGGTCTAAGAGACGAAGGGGCTGAAGACCTAAAGGACTAAGTCTAAAGGTCTAAAGATGTAAAGGACTAAGGGTATAAAGGCCTAAAAGTCCAAGGGTCTAAGAGGATAATATTTAGTCGGTCAAAAAGTGATTATTAAGCCCCTGCTGGCAGCTGGTTGGCATAGTGGATAGAGTGCCAGACCTGGAGTCAAGAAGATCTGGATTTAAATCTAGCCTCAGACACTTATTAGCTATGTGACCATAGGCGAGTTACTTAACCATGTTTGCCTTTGGAAAAGGACACAGCGAAGCACTCCAGAATCTTTGCCAAGAAAGGCTCAAAAAGGTGTCATAAAGAGTTGGACATGTCGTGAAAAACGACTGAAAGACAACTGAAGTGCTGTGCTTTGGGGATACAAAGAAAGGCAAAAGAATCTCTACTCTTAAGGAGCTCCTAGTCTAATGGTGGAGTCAATGTGCAAAAAACTATGCAATTAGTCACTGAGTTGGACATGACTAAACAGCAGAATGCAATTGGTCAGTCAATCAGTCAGTAAACATTTATTAAGTATCTGAATGCTACCTGAAAGGTGGACATCAACAGTGGATGAGCAGCTACCTGAAAAGGATTTAGCAAGTTCTTCACACCAGAGGTGCTAGGCTTGCCGTAACCCTCCATATATCTCAAACTGTAGCAAACACAGCAGCCACACCCCAGGAAGTGGATTAAACCAGGTTGAGGGTAACCAGCAGACCTCAAAACAAGCAATGAGTTAGGGAGATGTTTACCCTAAACATGTGAAAATTTGACCTGGTGGAGTAGCTGGGTGAGAAAAATTGCTATGGAACACTCACTTGGAGCTTTATTAGATATCAAAGATGACTAAGTCATACACTGAATCCCAGGCCATGGCCAGTTGTCTTTTTTTTTTTTTTTTTTTTTTTTACATTTTTTTTAAACCCTTAACTTCTGTGTATTGGCTCCTTGGTGGAAGAGTGGTAAGGGTGGGCAATGGGGGTCAAGTGACTTGCCCAGGGTCATACAGCTGGGAAGTGTCTGAGGCCAGATTTGAACCTAGGACCTCCTGTCTCTAGGCCTGACTCTCAATCCACTGAGCTACCCAGCTGCCTCCCCAGTTGTCTTTTTTAAAAAATCTTTACCTTCTGTCTTAGAATTGATACAAGTATTGGTTCCAAGGCAGAAGAGCACTAAAGGTTAGGCAATGGGGATTAAGTGACTTGTTCAGTGTCACACAGCTAGGGAGTGCTGAGGTTAGATTGAACTCAGGTCCTCTCAACTCCAGGGCTGGCTCTCTTCCACTGAGCTATCTAGCTTGGCTTTTGTCCTGCCACTGAATTTTGATGACTCTGGAAGACAGAGTGAGGCTGACAAGTTTGTGCAACTCTCCCTCACTTAAATCCAATTCACCTAAAAGTCAAGACATCACCCTATGATGTGATCTTTCCTCTTTGAAAGTGAAGGACAAATAGCATTAAGCACCTACTATGTGCCAGGCACAGTCTTCACTCCTAGAGATACAAAGAAAAGCAAAAGACAGTACCTGCTCTCAAAGAACTTAATGGGGGAGAAACAACATGCAGATAAATATGGATAGAGAAAATATAGAGAGACATATATACATGCATATCATATATAGCATATATTATGATAAATTATAGGTATAATCTATAATAGCTAACATTCTAGAGTGTTTACTATGTGCCAGGAACTATGCTAGGCACTTTGCAATTAACACCTCATTTGATCCCCACAATAATCCAGGGTGGTGGATTATTATTATTTATCATACCTATTTTACAGATAAGGAAACCAAGACAAACAGAGGTTAAGTGATTTGCTGGGTTACCCAGCTATTAAGAGTTTGAGGCTAGATTTGAACTCAGATCTTCCCTGTGAGATTGTAAGGTTCTCTGGGTCTAAAGTTATGAGAATGGAATAACAGATCTTTAGAACTTAGATTCTAACCCACTACCAACTTCCTGCCAAGAGAGGTGATGGACTCCAAATATAACAGGAAACATGCAAATATTTTTTGACATGCTCAAGGAATTGGTTTTGCTGGACTATGTGTTAAGAGATTTTTATTTTTCATTTTTTATTGTTGAATGAGGGAAGGAGGGAGGCTGCAGTAGGAGAAAGAGATGATAAATGTGTGTAAAAATGAATGAAGAAATGCAGAAATAAACAAACAGGTAACTATATAAATAAACAGATCAACAGAGGTATGAATGAATGAATGAATGAATGAATGAATGAATGAATGAATAACAAAATCCTATAGTCAGTTTTAGAACCTTAAGATCATGGACTATTAGAACCCCCTTGCTGTTCTTCACACAAGACACTCCATCTCTCCACTCCAGGCTGATGAGAAGTAATATAGAGGGAAAATAAAAAGGGTCCAGGACAGAACCCTGGAGAATATCTCAAGGAGGATCCAATAAAGGAAACAAGAGAAAGAGCAGTCAGATAGGTAGGAGAAAATCAAGAAAGAGTGGCATTCCAAAAACTATAGAGAAGAGAGCATCCAGGAGAAGACAATGATCAATAGTGTCAAAGACTTCAGAGAGATCAAATAAAAGGAAGACTGAAAAAAGGTCATTGGGTTTGGCAACTAAGAGAGTATTTGGAGAGTATTTTTGGTGGAAATAAAAGGTCAGGCCATATTGTAGGATTTGAACAGCAAAAGGTGGAAGAAATATAGGAAAATAGCAGGGATAAGAGGATCAAAGGAAGGGTTTTTTATATTTAATTTTTTTTGTATTTTTATTTTTTTAACAATTACATGTAATAACAAAATTTCACGCAAGTTTTCCTAAGTCATATGATCAAACTTATCTCCCTTCCTCCCTCCCTTCCCTTCCCCCTCCTGGTGCTGGTAGGCAATTCAATCTGTGTAATACATATATTATCATGCAAAACATATTTCCATATTGTTCTTTTTTGGAAGTGAGCAATCTTATACAAACCAAAACGCAATTAAACAATTGAAAAATCGTATGCTTTCATCTGCATTCTGACTCCAACAGTTCTTTCTCAGGAGATGGATAGCATTCTTTGTCATGTCCCTCAGAATTGTCCTGGGTCATTGTACTGCTGATAATAGCTAAGTCTACTGCGGGTGATCATTCCACAATATTGCTATTCCTGTGTACAGCTTTTTCTTGGTTCTGTTTATTTCACTCTGCATTAGTCCATGTAGGTCTTTCCAGCTCTTTCTGAAATCATGCTGTTCATCATTCCTTATAGAACAATAGTACTCCATCACCACCATAAACCACAATTTGTCTGGTCATCCCCTAATTGATGGACATAACGGAGGGCTTTTTTGAAGATGGGAAGACATGGATACATTTGTAGGCAGTAGAGAATGAGGCAAGCCAGAGAGAGAGATTGAAATAAGTGAAAAAGTAGGGATGGCAGAGGGAGCAATCTTTTGGAGGAGATTGGATAAAATGGGATTGCTTGATCACATAGAGGGTTAGCCTTGGTAAGGAGTAAGGTCATTTCATCATATGAGACAAGATGAAGGAGGAGATGGTGGCAGAAGGCATCTGAGTGATAGGAGATGAGGAAGAGGGGAGAAAAAGTGGACAGCTTCAGTTTTTTCCATAAAATGTAAGGTAAAGATCTCAGCTGAGAAAGTGGAGGGAAGGCAAACCATGGGAAGTTTGAAAAAAAATGGCAAAGCATAGAAGAGCTGCTGCAGAGAGTAGAAGAGTGAGTTGATAATGGAAGTAGAATAGGATTGCCTAGAAGCAGTGAGGGCCCCATTGAAATGGTCAAACATAAATTTATAGTACTCATTCAGATTGGTCGCACGATTTTCTCCACCTTTGTTCAATAGCACATGTGTAGAATTGAAGCTGGCAAATGGTGGGAGTGATCCAAGCTGAGGCTTGGCTGGACATAAATGGTATTATGATAAGGGGGCTAGATATTCAAGAGGGGAGAGTATTGTTGAATTTGTATGCTAAGGGGTCAAGACAGGGAAAAGAGGAAAAAGTGGTTAGTGCAGGAGACGTGACCTGGGAAAGAACTGAGGGGTTAAAGGATTGGAGGTCCTGGCATAGATAAAAATTGGGGTTTTATCAGAGAAGGCAGTGGGAGAGGTGAAAAGCCAGTAGGTTATATTCAGATAAAGAGATTTCAGGATTCTTGAACATGGAGGCATTATATTTGTGGGTGATAGCAAGGTCAAGGGTTTGAGCTGAAGTAAGTTGGAAGAGTAGTTCATAGAAGGGAATAAGTTGAGGAACTGAGTGGTCAGAGAGTCAGAAGGAGAGTCAATATGTATTTGAATCCTCCAATGTGAATGTAGAGGAAGGGGAGGAGAGAAAAAGTGTTAGCCATTTAGTGATATCTTGAGGAAGGAAGGGAAGTGGCCTGGAGGTTCTGTGGACAATAATTACCAGGATTTTGATTGAGTAGTAGATATGAAAAGCATGAACTTCAAAGGAAAAGAGGTTATTAAGTGATGGAGGCAGGACGAGAACCTGAAAGTAGCAGTGGGGAGCAAGTATTCCAACTCCCCACCTCAACTAGTGGGCCAAGGAGAATGAGGACAGGGGCAGCCAGTACTGGAAAGCATGGCCAGGGAGGCTGTGTCATCTGGGGAGGGTCAGGCTTCGGAAATAACTAATAGATGGAAAGAGTGGTCAAGGAAAAAAAGGAGGATGAAGGAAGGTTTATTGCCTACAGCACAAGAATTCTATTGAGCTCAGTGGAAGGACTGGGTGGTGTGTAGTTGAAACTTTGAAGCAGGAGAGTAGAGGGGAATGGGAATAAAGAATCAAGTACTAAAGGGTGTGGAATGGGGTTTGGATAATGACCTACAAGGGTTCAGAAACACACAGTTGGGAAGGGTATGAGAATGTTCATCTTTGAATGGAAGGCACCACCTCCCAAAGAAGACTGGAGATAAGGCTAGAGCATGAGATGGGAGCAACATGGTTATATGGAAGGCTCCCACTTCGTAACTCATTTTCTCTGGGAAGAATGACGATTAGGAAGGCAGGAGACACAACTGGAGATGAAGGTCAAACCTGCACAGCAGGGGAAAAGAAGTTCTATTCCCCACCAGCTTTTCTCTTCCTCTTCCTTCAAAGGGCAGACATAGCAGGAGATGGGAGGTCTGAAAGTCAAAGAGTAGGTTATTCCTCTTTGCACCAGAGGTTCTCACATGCCCATTGGGAGACTGGCTGGCAATAGGAGGTGGAAGTTGCCTTATGCTGACACAGATGAAAGGTGGTGCTTTGGGGCAGAGATAAGTCCTTTGGGGACAGATAGAAGGTATCTGGCCTGGCCTCTTGCCATCTTCCCTTAGGGGACACACTGTGCTTAACAAGAGATCGAAGGCACAGGTTTCAAAGTCACAGGAACTCATCTCCTTTTCTTTTAGATCTTTAGAGTTATAGGCTCTTAGAAAATTAGAATCTTAGTCTTTTAGAAAACAGAATCAAAGACACACAATTTTAAGCTCCTACAGATTCCCACAATCTGAGAATCACCTTAGTTTCTTAGGACCTTAGGCACTTCCAAAAATGTTTTATTAATATCACGTTATTAATATTGACTTCATTTCCAAAGATATTCCTCCTTTTCCCCTAAGTCTCGAAGTCATCCCATCTAACATAGAATAGAAAGAAAGAGAAGAAAAGGGCTTTTGGTAAAACTGACCAGCACATTATTCAAGTCTGACAGTGTCCTCAGAGTGCTACATCCTTTTATCCTAAAGCTTAGAGTTGAGTGTCATTTGCTTACTTGATAAACTCCCCTAATAACCTTTAAGAACCTCCTCATTCCCTAACCACCAGCAGTCAACAAGGATTTAAATGTTTACATACCACATGCCAAGCACTCTGCTGAGTGCTAGGGGTACAAAGAAAGATAGAAGCACCAAGGATCTCTCATTCTAAGAGGGAGAAAACAAGCAAACATCTACACGCGAGATATATACAGTCAAGAAACATTTGCTAAGCATCACTGTCAGGCACTGAGTTAAGTGCTAAAAATACAAAAAAAAAAGATTAAAGATAGTCCCTGATCTTGAGGAACTCATAATCTAATGGAGAAACAACTTGCAAATAATCACATACAAACAAGATATATATATATATATATATATATACACATATATATA